>NC_140935.1:6213497-6778497 GCF_014529385.1 Adiantum capillus-veneris
AAAACTAGTGAAAGAAGCTCCACCTGTGTGCTCCAAAAACCTGCGTCTCTCAAGAGACCGCTTCGGTGGTGTGTAAACGCCTCCGTACTTCGTTGCCCAAGTCTACCAAAAAACCCTCAAACCACAAGCTTAACACAAGCTGCAATTGCATCTTCAGCTCAGAATTTATGCACTCAACATCAAGCATCTCCCGTGCTTCCAAAAGTGCATCAAACTCGCACACAATGCGACAACAGAAAATCTGGAATTTCTGTATACAGTCAGTCTGAGCTGAATATCAGCAAAACGGTGAGAAATTTGCAAAAAATTTCTTCTGCAAAGTTGTAGACCACGTCGAAAAAAACGGGAATGGCGAACAGAATTCTCAGATCTGCATTCTACAAGGAGAAAAACGAATCTGAAAACAGTGCTGCTGCGCACACAATTTTAGGGCAGCACCTTCACTTACACACAATCTTCCACACTCCTTTCTGAGCTTCCACAAGAGCATACATCACTCTCAACTGAGCTCACAAGCTCCCATTGCATTCTCACAAAGTCTTCTGCTTTCTTAATCTCTCTACCGTCGAGAGAGAGCGAGCTATCGCCTCGAAGCTCTCAAAGCCGTCGTGCTCTCCGCGGTCACCATAGCTCTGATACCAATTGAAGGGGATCGGGGAGCACCACAGACGGAGAGTGAGAGAGAGAGAAGGAGACACACACACAGATATGGGTGGGGAGATTGTGAAGTGGCAGCTCCCCCTATACAGTATACTCACTATAAGTATAGGGTAACAGTGGGTGGGCGCCCATGACCTGGGCGACCGGTCAAGGCACATAGGCCTTAACCCCAACATGGGATGGTCTCAGTCTGACAAGCTAAAGAGATTTCTTATGTGCACCTATCGTGTCATTTGTGTCCTCAATTGACATTATGTTGATCTAGGTTGTGTTGCATGCACTTTATGGGTGGTGTGATTCGCTCTCGCAACATCAAGTGTCATGGTTTTCATGCTCGGTATGTCCGGTTCTAGGGCTCAAGGGGTGGCGTTGCACTGGTGGCAGCGGTGCATTGCTCATGCCAACATTTGGTTCTCGTTCTCATTCTCATTTTAGTTCTCGGTTCCCTTTGGACATCTTGGCGAGCGGTGGCAGAGCCCTTCTTGGTGGTGGCACCCAAGTGGCGGTCATGATCAGTTGGCTCTCTTCTGGTGGTTCTCCTCCGGTGGAGGAAATGGTGGTTGCTACATTCGTTGGTGGATCTCTCTCTACAGGTGTGTCCTGTATGTGGTTCTTCTTTTTGGTTTTGGGGGCCCTCCATGGACATGTTGGAAGATTGTGGCAGGAGATTCTAACATGGTGGCAGCCATGGTTGGCTATTTAAGTATGTAGTGCAAGGGTTAGGGGCTTCCTTGTAAAAAGCCCGTGAACTGTTGCAATATCTTTAGTGTTTTATGGGTTCCATGGCGCGGGTTGAGCATGGATTGGTTGTAACTTTTCTGTTATTATGCTAATATATTATACACCACTCAGAGTTGTGATTTTGGAAACCAAAAATAAAAATTAGAGATCTAATGAGCTTGTAAAGAGATGAGTTATTACTCAGCCTTTATTACCTTAGGTTTTCCTTTTCATTTTTCCTAAAAGCTCTCGACATATTTGAGTATTGACTCTCTTCTTTTTTCTTCATACTTACAATTGTAATGGTAGAGTTGTATTATCACATAAAAGAACCTTAAGCCTTAAGCATAGTCTCTGCTGAGGAGCCAAAAGATACAAAATGGTGCCGACTCATGCCTTTTCTGAGCCACTAATTCAAGCTATGTTTCGATTGGTAGTTGCAAGCCCATAGTTAACACTTTCTCTAATGTTGAAAAGTGCTTGCTTGCCTTCTGTGAAGTCTTTGTGTTTTTTAATAGATAGATTTTTTCAAATTTGTTTGTCACAAGGTTTCTTTTGAGTACTCGAAGGTTTCTTGATTTCCAAGTTTGTTTGAGATAGCGAAAGTAGATATCTGTGTGCGAACTAGAATGGCTTGGTTATTGAAAATCTTTCCTCCGTGAATCAGATCATTCTTTCCAAGTCTTCTACACCCCATGGTCAAGTAGTCTTTAAATAGATAGAGGGGGTCTTCAATTGCCACTTTACATCTTTTGTGCCTATTCCTATGGCTTTTTCTTTGATCCTTGTTGGTATTGCACTCCATAGAACCTTCTAGATGAAGAACTTCATTATGCTAGGCCATGGAGGATCCCAAATGGTACCTATAACTACCACCTACTTTGCCTCAGGCCACCACAGTCTCCACTAGTTGTTAAGCAACAGGAACCATTCTGCTTTGTAACTTAGCTTGTTGTAGATTCTCTATGATTGTGATAGAGAAAATTCATGTTTTTGGGCCAGTGCCAGACTTTCCAATCAAATTCTGCCTCACAGATAGGCGTCGTACATTGTTGTTCATGATCCTTTTGGAATGAGTTTTGACTTATTTTAAATATTGTTGTATAAGGCTTTATGATAATCCTTTCGGAATGAGTTTTGACTCATTTTAACTGTTGTTTTCTTAAACTAAGCAACACTCTATATAAGGCTTTGTCTCTGATTTAACAGAACATTTCTCGCATACATAGTGTATGTTGCAATTCTATTGATACAATGGTAATATCCTACTCTTAATCACCATTTTTAAGTGTTTTCTTCACATGTTTTGTGCTATGCTGAAATGTTATATCTATGAGCTTCGATTGCTTGTTTGGGGGCCTTGAGATGATTAATTTTTCTAATTTTAATTGGAGAGCAATTAATGAATTGTATGAATACTAAATCATGTGTTTTATTCATGTTGAATTGTCTGGTAAACAAAACGATCACAATTTTTTCTGCTACTCAATTCACAAACTAAGCATTTCATGATGTTATTCAATGTAAGTAAGTGAAACATTTAGGATCATAGGCTAAAGCCTATTTCCCAAAACTTGCAAGGTTTAGACACACACACAGAGTTTTCCTTATGTAAAATTACTTTATGAGGTGAGCAATCATTATCTTTGTTGAAGTGTGCGAGCGGGAGCGTGTGTGAGTGTGTGCAGCAATGGAGAAGAGAGGAGAAGAGGAGACCTTGTGTTTGCAGGGGTTAAAACTCACTCACAATATGTGAGCCTCCTTATTCTATTATGTACATAATGAATAAGTATAGTGGGCGGGTGCCTGGCCTAACTAGCCACATGGGGCTTTACCCCAACAACCTCCCACGTAAAGGCCAATGTGGCCGTGAGAGAGAAAAGAAAAACGTACAAAACCTATACAAGACCATCACAAGTATGACCTCAACCAACACCCATTGGCTCACTGAATCTGTGTGCATCTAGTTGTAATCATAGAGAAAGTATAGAGCGATCGACACCATACTCCTCACCAAAGCCGCACACATCCTGCAGGTATCTCACCATACGCTGCAAAGTGCCCCTATGCTCAAAGCCAACGCCAGCCACTACACGACTAACTGCTCCCATTACAAATGCACCTACTGCAAATGCAATCTCGGGTCTTGAGGTCAATATCTCGTACATGAGACTCCCAAATACTGATGCAATCCTAGCAATATCTGTCAATCTGACCATCTCAACAAATCCGGCTCAGAACTCCACTCATGGAAATCACCCTGACACTCGAACTCTGATCCTTGGAATCCATCCTCATGTCCATGGCATGTCACATGCGCACCAAGAGCATCTGTCTCCTGAACCATGTGTGGTAAGAGCAATGCGTAGCTCTAACTCACACACATCAGCCTCTGGCCTAAGCATATCCATAATGACTGAATCACGGTTGAATCCTCAGCACTCAAGCCATCCATATCTGTCATCATATCCACGAATGACATGCCCTGTTGCACAACTGTTTGCACAACTGGCTCAACATGCTCACAAACTAGAGTGCAACCTATCCGCAAAGGAGACATGCTTCATCTCTCTACATGGTTGCGTACTCACAAAGATTGTGCCATCTCGTAGCTAAAGTACTCGCATCGCATAAATTATACCCACACTAGTACCTTTCACTATGACTAGCTACGATGCAATCTAAAATTGTGCTCATCTAGCACTACCTGGCATCCGATGTCTTGTAACTGACTCATAGAGATCAAACTCTACGTCAAACCCAGCACATGGCATACATCTCGCAACACGTACGATGCACCACTTGACAATAATAGTATGACATCTTCTGGACCAACTATGTCATGCATTGAACCATCAGCTAGACGCACACGTCCAAGCATACCACTAGCATATGTGCTAAGCCACTCATGACTCGACGTGACGTGAAATCTAGCATTCACATCTAGTATCCAATGCGAAGATATTGTATCGTCAAAAACCGACATAAGAAAGTCAAGAGTAAACATGGAAGCAAAGGCGACATCTCCGTCATGCGTAGCTACATATGCTACATCTGCTCCCACATCATCCAAAGTGATAGCATCCCTCCCGTGTTGTCTCGTGCGTTGTCTCATCCGCTAAAAACAACGCCTATGTACATGCCCTCCTGTATGATCACAATGCCAACACACAACATCTCTATGTCTGCAAGATCGTCCTTTGACTGTAGGCATCTCTCTAGACTCATTTGTGCAAAAGCATTGCACAATCTTTGTCATAACTCTCTAGCTGTACATGCATCCAAACCAAGGCGATAGACAGACTCACCAAGGTGTAACATGATTGTTTTGTCGAACATGCAAGCTCATCCAAGTCCTCCCACTCATCGTCAGTCATAGACTCTGGCCTAGCATCCATGCCCTGTAGTGGTAACACTTGGCCCAACTGAGTCAATGCATCATGCATACCTGCTTTCGAATGCTCAAAGTTTGAACAATCAAACTTTGTATGGAAAAGCACAAACCCTGACAATGGTGTACATGCCAAATCCACGACTATAACTTGACAAGACCAAACACAAATCAATTAACTGACAATAGCCAAAGCCTGGCTAACTCATACACCAAGTACTGTCAAAATACAACATAAGATAGCATAAGTTGTCTAAGAGAAGTGGCAACAAATATGGAGATCAATGTAACGAATAAGTGAGAAAAACCGCTTAAATGATGCCAAAGAACCCGCTCTAATCCAAGAGCACTATGTGATAATCGATAAAACTATCATCAAAAATCTCCCTCCTGAAAAGATTACCACATATATGTCAAGTGACATAATCCGGTGAGCAAACACTCTCACAATGCGATGTCAAAACACTATGGCAAAGCAACCACTGAGTGCCATATACAGTCAAAACACGATTGCAAACCATGCGCATAAACAAATAAACTCGCAAGAAAAATCCTGTAGAGTTTCGACAATATTTGGCTATCTAAGCATAATAACCATATATGCCATAAACATGCTCAAAACCATGAGCAAATCGTGCGCAAAATCCGCACTCAAGTATACATGAACTGCCCCAAAGTCTCAACTACGTAAACTTGAAAAACAATCTTGTAATCTGAAACACAAAGTGCATCAACCGCACTCTACAAGTGAGGCATATACTAACATAAACTTAGATGCAAACCAACCAAAATATGACACAAATTGATGCTCAAAATAGCTGAAAATCAATCCACATATGCCATTGGAAGGTGAAGAATATCATCTGTCGAAAAGCGCACATTATGTGCATCCACATGGCAATATAAACGAGTATCAAGCATGTACCAAATGTGTATGAAAGGAGCATCCGAATCAACTAAAAATAGCTCTCAATCATGCTAAAAATACTTGTAAAACTCTCTGCAAATTTGTGCACCACACTCTTGAAATCTGCTTAATCGCACAAGTCAATGTACATAACCTGTGATGAATCCACTCTCGACTCCTGAGAGTCCACAAGAATGCATACATCCACAAAGTGTTCTCAACGTATGTGCATAAATTTGTTGAAAATCTCAACCCACACTCTCTTCACTGAGAGCAAAACATCAATGCGCAAAACAAGAGAATGACAAAGCTCAATCCGAGCTCTCCGAATGTAACAAATCACCATAATAAGCATACATAATCTTCAACTTTTTGAATACCCTGCAGTCGGTCAACCCATATCTCCCAACCCGTTCAGAATTTGTAGAATTTGGGAATAGAGGGAATGGACCTGAAGTGTATTGTTTTTACAGGTCGAAATAGATCAGTAAAAATCTGCAGTTGTGTAGCTTAAACGTGCAGACAGTCTAAGTGACATATCTCAAAATTGGTAAAGATTTTGAGAAAACTTTCTTTTGCAAAGTTGAAGAGGACAAAAAATTGGTACGAGACCAGGGTATCGACTTGAATGAAGACATTTTGATAGGTCAAAATAGATCTGCAAAAAACGTGCTGCAGTTTTTGTTGCTTCTCTGTCTACTTCACTGTCGAGCTTCAATGGTGCTCCCAATCCCTGAATCAGTTTGAATGAAGACATTTTGATAGGTCAAAACAGATCTGCAAAAACGTGCTGCAGTTTATGTTGCTTCTCCGCCTGCTTCCGTGTCGAGCTTCAACGGTGCTTCCAATCCCTGAGCTCTGATACCAGTTGAAGTGTGCGAGCGGGAACGTGTGTGAGTGTGTGGAACAATGGAGAAGAGAGGAAAATAAGAGACCTTATGTTTGCAAGGGCTAAAACTCACTCACAATATGTGAGCCCCCTTATTCTATTATGTACATAATGAATAAGTATAGTGGGCGGACACCTGACCTAACCGACCACGTGGGGCTTTACCCCAACATTTGCCTACATAACTTTACAGGCCAAATGAAACATGCTTCATGTGATGACATGCTCTCTCATCCCATCTTTCAAAATGTGAAAGATGGCATAGTAGCCTCTTGAGCTAATGCAAACATCATTGCACACGTTTTGCATATCAATTTTGGAGACAATGTTGGCAAAACCTTTCACAAACTCTTGTATGAGCATCTCAAAAGAACTTCATTTGCAATGCCCAAAAGAATTTGATGATGTGTTCTTTCTAGGGTGCCATTCTAGTCTCCCACATGCCTCTTCCATGAAAGTCCCTTGTAAAATCACAAAGATTGGGAAAACCAACACAAAAAATCTGTATATTTGAAAGACAAAACCACACTGAGCTGTACCATCCTTCAAGGACATCATCTATGTCTTGAGAGGTTATGTTGCAAAAGATTTCTTCAGTATAGTAGTGATTGGCATTGGTGCAAAAACTATTGGCTAACTTTTGGGTACTCTATACAGTATATAGCCTTTTGCAATAACCTAGGCGGCCTTGCTCCCTTCAACCAACCCATTTGAGGAATGTTGGTAGCCAAGGCAAGGTTGGTGGAGATTTGATACAAGGCCGTTTTCTGTTGTGTGTGTGTGTGTGTGTGTGTGTGGGTGTGTGTGTTGGGGGGGGGGGATAAACCTACCTTATTGGCCTATGGTGCAGTAAAACACTCAGATTTCTTATTACTCATAGATAATCTTGCAAACAAGGGCACAAGATTGTTTGCATTCATTTGAGACTTGGTTGCTAAAATCTTCACCATGCAAGACCAATATTGCTGGTTCAGAGAGGCATTTGAAAGTTTATTTGAAATGCAGAAAGCTTGATTACCACATGTTAACTGTACCAAACTAATTAAAATTAAGAGGTATGGAGGGAATCTAGCAATGGTGCTCAAGCAGTGAAAGCATCAGCTACAAAGACTTGCCCATCATACCCTTCGTATATTCACGAGGTTAATTGTAAAAGCATGCTATAGGTAGTTTTCAAAGCTTTAAAATTGGGGAGCAGGGAGCTGATAACCATGATTACTTTAAATGAATTTGAAGCAGAGTTAAAGTAAGGGAAAAATCATCGTTACAATGTTTCAACAGGGAATTTTTCTAGGTTTTATTTAAGGCATGTTTCACATAAGCCATAGCACACTCTAAACCTTGAAAGTAATCGTCATTTCTCCTGTTGCATACAAGGATACCAATGGTCGCTAGAGTAAAGCTAATATGTTTATCCAGGACGAGAACAACAGTGAGATGAAAAAATTCACTTTCTTGACTTGATATCATGCGGTTTTTGGCCTGCCACCTCGACTAGTTTTTTGCCACTTTTGTATGCAAGGAAAAAACATTGATTTATTAAAAAGGAGCACAAGAGTACTTAGGATATTCACACAAACCTCCCTCCGACAAATATGCACAGCTCGACAGGAGTTATATACATATATAACTTGAAGATTCCCATTTCAATACTAAGATTATCCCTCATTTTGACAAAGAAGCAAGCACTCTTCGGGGTGCTTTAAAAGGTCTCCGAGCATGTTGGACCGCAATGTTGTCTAGGATTAAGACATCCCCAGATTGCCATGGAATTGCAACACTCTCCTCTTGAAGCATTGCCAAACAGCCCAATACTGCCTCCTCGGGCAATGGCGACCCATCCCCGAAGGTGACTGCCTTCTTCCGATCATTGCGAGCATCCTGCCACCCTGTATACGCAGCCACCATGCTATTGAACCATACTTTTTTGCCTCTTCTTTCATCCAGCTTGATGGCTGGAAGTGGGCCTGAGATTGTCTTTACATTGCCATCAGCTAACCACTCCAATTTCATACCAAGCTTTGATGCTCTGCAAGGAAAACAAAACTCAAACAGTATCCCAGCATTTGTTTGAATCCAGATAATAAGCAAAAAGTTTCCTCGGTGCAATATAAATAGGTACAAAAGAAGTACCTCTTCTCTGCTTCCTCTTTGTCCTTGGTTTGGAAAGTAGACTGCCATCCTCGGCCAATTGCAGAAGTGGCATCATCACCCTCTCCCAATATTCTGACATACAGCAGACCATGCTTTTCCAGCTTATCCACAAACTCAGGATATGCTGACCGCATTCTTTCATAGACTAAATGGCTCAGAACAATAGGTGTCTCCCCACCCTCAGCAGGCTCCACTTCACAAAAAAAGAACACTCTAGAGGGGAACTCTGGTACCTGCAAAATCTCCAGTATATGTATCACTCTAATACAGATGAGGCAGGCATATCTGACTGTAGGTGTGTGTGTGTGTGTGTGTGCGTGCGTGCGTGTGTGTGTGTGTGTGTGTGTGTGAGAGAGAGAGAGAGAGAGAGATGAAACAATATATCTGCAAAAGACCTATGAGCAGTGTGACATGACACGTTTCGGGGTTTCGTGCATTTCGGGGTTTCGAGGTTTCCGAAATGTTTCGTTTCGGAGCTCAGAGAAAGAGAAACACAGGTTTCGTTTTACATGTATGTACCTATAATTATACATTGAATATACATACAAATTCACCTGTCAAGAATTATACTAGCGCAGAGAGAGAGAGGGGGAGAGGGTTGAATTATACTAGCGCGGAGAGAGAGAGAGAGAGAGAGAGAGAGAGAGAGAGAGAGAGAGAGAGAGAGGGGGAGAGGGTTGAATTATACTAGCGCGGAGAGAGAGAGAGAGAGAGAGAGAGAGAGAGAGAGAGAGAGAGAGAGAGAGAGAGAGAGATGCAACTTGCATCTAGAATCTGCATGCGTTCGACCTTCCTACAGCAAGTTAGCAACCAATGTGGCCACTGTGTTCGAAAAAAACCAACGTTAGTAGTTTTCGATTTTTTGAGGACAGATGTAGCTTTCGATTTTTTGGGATGGGCTTTGTAATGGGTTTAAAAATCCTAAAAGACCTATTTTGGGTCAACAGGTCAAAAGGGGAGATAAAAAAAAACATCGTCTCGTTTCGCGCGTTTCGCCGAAACGTTTCGGCCATTTCGCTGTTTCGGAGTTTCGGAGGGCCGAAACGCGTTTTTATGTCACACGGCCTATGAGACAAGAAAATTACATCGAGTGTAGAAAATACAAAAGACTAAGGTAACAAATGATAAAATGTGAACACTAAGCGAACCAGAAGACCCACCTTGTGGCCTATCTACCAAAACCTGATCTCTTCAGTCAGCTTCCACTGTAAGTACCATCACATAAACTCTTCCATGGGCCACGACATCATGGCATCAACAACCTCCTCTATTGGAAAAAAACTGGTAGGAGATTCTCTGTGCCTCTCAACAATGGCCCTGATGCCACTGGTAAATATGTCAATGACATGATCTGCGAGAGGTATGAGGGCATCGAGGTCTACTAATATCTGTATCTTTATTTAAGGGAGTCCCATGAAATTGACGTGTCCTATGTCTGGCACTTTGGAAGAAATCTGTCACATGCCTCTTAATGGGTCCTCCACTAGTGTCACGATTGTGACTAGTTACACTCTTCTTGATTCATTACAGATGCAGAGGCGAAGTGTGACTAACCCAGGAGGACTCCTGTTCTCGAATGGTCACACCCCTTCGCCCAATCGACATACCTCTTCGCCAAAAGCCACACTCCTTCGACGACTGGTCACACCCCTTCACCTTACGGATGCGACTCTTCACCCAATGGTTGCAGCTCTTCGCCGAAAGGATGTGTCTTTTTGTCTAAAGTCATGTCTCTTCACAAAGAGACATGCCTCTTCACTGATGACTATTCAATTCCTATAAAAAGAACCCTTGTATCACACTTTCGAGGAATAAAACACAGAGTCTTCTAAGTCTTGTTCTAAGTTCAGTTTCAGTTTCTTAATTCTTAATCATGAGTTTAAGTACTTAATTAAGGATTAGCGACTAGAATCCTTACAGTGGTATCAGAGCAAATTTTTCCCGGGACCCGAAGGTTGTGAGCCTCTCACCCTCACCGCTACTCTCCCCCTTCCCGGAGTTGTATGGAAGCAGAAGAAAGATGGCTAGGACCCATGTCAGCATGAGGTAATTTTTTTTCTCAAAAACATACACAAAGATAAGCAGAAGATGGCAGAAAGCGTGGGTGTTGCGGCATACCAGTTGCACTCCTGGAGTAAGTTTCTCCAACAGTAGGTGAATCTTCGCGTGGACCTCCCTTGCGTATCAGCCGCAAGCCCATGCATCCAGGCCACCCCTTCACCCGGCACTTCACTCACGGCAGCCCCAACATGGCAGCGCTGGCTGTTTTTCGAAGAGGCAGCAGCGTACGATTTTAAAAGCCAGCAGCGCAGCGTTTCACATAAAAAGCCAGCGCTGGAATTTTTAAGCAAGGCCATCCTTTTACTTTAAAAGATTTTGGCTGGCCGCCCAACTTAATTTTAAGTGGGCACCATTGGGCACCCCTTTGTGGAGAAATTAAACAAAAAAAATACCAAGAGGCCAGCGACAGCCAGCGCAATGGCAAAACAGCGCCCTCATGAGAAAAATTCAGCGCACCCTCTTCTGCTAACTTCCAGCGCCACCAATTCTGGCCATCATCAGACGCGCACGCGGGCTTGTTCAGAGTCATGGACGACGATGCCTTCGACGTTCCCGTCAATTTTCTCTCGTACATAGACGAGGTACCCGAAGAAATATTGCCAGAAAATCCTCCTCCGGCTCCCGAAGTGATAATTATACCAGATACCCCCGAAGTAGAACCCGTACCCGAACCGGAACCCGCATTTGAACCGGAAGTCATTCTCATTTCGGATTCCCCGTCTCCAGTTCCAATTCCAGTTCCAGAGGAAAGACAAGTTCCCGACTTCATTCCGGCACCCGAGCTTGCTCCTGTACCTGCATTACAGCCAGCACTGTTGCCCCAAAATTACCTGGTTTATGTCACTCATCAACATGCCTCGCGCTCACTGGGCTGGGTGGTGTGGCATATCATCGTTACATGCGAGCCTCTTCATTTGCCACACTACGAGCACATACTGAGCCGGTACCCCCACTTGGCTTATTCTCTGACGGAGTGTCGCGTGGATTCAATAAACGACATCATTTCCCAGCAGCCTTCAGTTCGGGTTCACAGCGAGTTACAGCTTCCGGACTACACACCTTTGACGCCAGACGACACACCTATCGACGAGGTGGAAGATATCGAGGATTCGGATCTTGGACCAGATTTCTTAGAGAAGTGGGACGCAGCATCAGCAGCAGCTTCACCTTTTTACGGCAACCACACCTCTCCAGCTTCTCCGAGATATTCCCTCTGAGCCGTCAGAATGTCAGAGACAGGCAGTGCTGCACCAGACGATCCGATAGCCATCCTCAGAGAACAGATGTTCGTCCTCCAGGAGGCCCTCTCCACCGATCTTGCATCGATGACCGCACGTTGGATGTCCTGCAGGCCTTTTCTTCTTCGAGGACGCAGCCAGCTACCCATTCAGTTTCTTCGGTAGCAGAGTCAGTTCCTAAGCAAGTCGACGCTCCGGAACCAGAGGTAGACAATTCTAAATTGAAATATCTTTTTAAGATAATAAAAAGATACAAAAAAAGAAGATAGATGCAAAGTTGCCCGAGCCATTCAACGGTCGCCGCGATAAGCGCGTGCTGGACCATTGGCTTTTCAAAATGGAGGTTTACTTTTCAAATACTGATCTCATTGAAAGCAAGAAAGTTGCTTTGGCTAGCTCTCTACTAAAGGATACTGCATTCCTTTGGTGGCGTCGCCGCATCAAAGATGGAAAAATCACCGCTACTTGGGACAAATTCCGGCACGTTCTTTGCAAGGCTTTTGAGCCTGCAAATGCCGATTTCCACGCCCGGTCTTCTCTCCGCCGCCTGAGCCAAACTGGCTCCTTGGCCGCGTGCATCTCAGAGTTTCAGAAATTAACTCTTGAGATAGAGACACTCAGTCCTTCCGACAAACTCCACAGTTTTGTTGACGGACTTGAGCCTTCCCTGCGAGATGATGTCCATAAATTTAACCCTGCCACACTGGATGCTGCAATCGCTTATGTTGAGCGTCTTGGTGACAATCGGGCCCACTCAGAAGTTTCCTTCCTGATGATCGAGTTTCCAATTCTGCAAGCTCTTCACAACGTAATTACCAAGGACAAGGTGGTCAGAATCAGCGTTCTTTCTCAGGAGCTCACTCTTCGAGACAATACTCTGCTGGACAAACTTCTTTCCGACCCCAATCTTCTGGACAAGTAGCCATTACCAGAGCCTCCTCTTCGGCAAATAATCAGAATCGACGAAACCATCGTCCCAATCATAGAAGGAATGGTCGTCGTGATTTTCGGCCGAATACGTCCTCTGGACAGCAATCCTCTTCATCAGCTCCTTCAACCTCCAACTCCAACCGTACAGGATTATGTACAATTTGTCATGGAGATCACAGATGGTATGAATGCCCCAAGAAGCCAAATCCTTCAAATCCTCGCAAGAATTCTCACATGGAGACCACAATTGCAGAACCTATCCACAGCCAACCTCCCGTCCCAGACAAAGGCAAACAAGTAGCACGTTGTGTTCGAGTTTCCAAGGTTGTAAGTGCCTTAATGATGAATGCTCGGAATCACGTTACTGCTCCAGTGGATCTTTCGAATCAGGTTCTCAGCCTCCTTGGCTTTGTTGGCAAGCAGCCAATTAACGTTCTTGTGGACAGTGGGTGTTCTACTAATTTCGTCAGCACATCTTTGATTACTAAATTGCGCCTTCAAACTCAACCTAGTGAGACAGCTTACCAAGTAGAACTTGCTGATGGTTCCTTCCTCGAGTGCAACAAAAGGATTGAAAAGCTGGATTTTCACATACAAGATTACCAAGATCAGCTTGGTTTTTCAGTTATGCCCTTGTCACATTACGACTTGATCCTTGGCCAATCTTGGTTATTTCAGTATGATCCAATAATCAGTTTCAGAGATCACTCAATTCGGCTCTTTCACAAGCAACAGGAAATAGAGCTTCGTGGTCTTTTCAGTGCCAAACCCATTATATTGGTTTCTGCTTTACAAGTCAAACGGCTGGTTCGAAAACGTGATTGTGCTACTGCCTAAATCATGTTAAGAGATGTTAAACCCGGTGCAGAAGAAGCAGAAGTTAAATCCTCCTCAAATATTGCCTATTTGCAGCAACCCTTCTTTCAACCACATTTGGACTTATTTCCCGACGAGCTACCAAGAACTTTGCCTCCTCGGTGTCCCGTGGATCATCCCATTGATTTGATCCCCGGCCAACCTCCACCAATTCGAGCCCCTTATCGAGTTTCATACTCAGAGTCTCAAGAGATACAGCGGCAGCTAGAAGATTTGTTGGATAAAGGTCATATTCGCCCAAGCAAAAGTCCCTTTGGAGCTCCTGTTTTGTTGGTCAAAAAGAAGGATGGATCTATGCGTCTTTGCATCGACTATCGTGCTTTGAATAAGTTGACGATCAAAAACAAGTTTCCCCTGCCTCGCATTGACGAGTTATTTGATCAGTTATTGGGAGCAAAGATCTACTCCAAAATTGATCTAAAATCAAGGTATCACCAAATTCGCATTCGCATTGGTGATGAGTACAAAACAGCTTTTTGCACAAAGTATGGTCACTATGAATTTCTAGTATTACCATTCGGGTTAACCAATGCCCCGGCCTCTTTCATGACGCTGATGAACGAAATATTCGATGACGCTGATGAACGAAATATTCGGCCCATACTTGGACAAGTTCGTGATCGTATATTTGGATGACATTTTAGTTTTCAGTCGAACGATGGCTGATCGCAAGGAACATTTGAAGCTTATCTTCCAAGTTTTGAGAACCAATGTGCTATACATCAATAAGAAGAAAAGTGATTTCTTCAAGAATCAGGTGGAATACCTTGGTCACATTATTTCTGCCAGTGGCGTTGCAGTCGATCCCACGAAAATACAGGTCATAGTGGATTGGCCTTTACCGCTCACCATCTCAGATGTGCGCTCCTTTTTGGGACTTGCAAACTTTTATCATACCAAGGTCGACAAATTCTCCGACATTGCAACTCCTTTGACTGAGCTTACCAAGCAGGATAAACTTCAATGGACTGAAGAAGCAGAACAGTCGTTCAAAGCCCTTAAACATGCCTTGACGACAACTCCAGTTTTGGCTATTGCAGATCCTACTCAACCTTTTCAGGTCATGACCGATGCGTCAGATCGTGCTTCTGGAGGTATTCTTATGCAGAATGAGCGTGTCATTGCTTTTGACAGCCGCAAATTTTCAGCCATACAAATGAGATACCCAGTTTATGACAAGGAATTTTTAGCCATTGTTCATGCTTATCGCACTTGGAAACATTATCTTCTTGGCGCAGATTCCGTGGTGCAGACAGATCATCAATCATTGACATACATTTTTACTCAACCGGTGATGAATCCTCGTCAAGGACGATGGGTTGAGTTCTTGGAAAATTTTCATATGATTATTCAATACGTGCCGGGCCTTGCAAATGCAGTTGCAGATGCCTTAAGCCGTCTTCCTCGAGCCATCAACTTTGCCATTTCCGGTGTGCAGATGGAAATACCTGCTTGTTTCAAGCATGAGTATTTGACAGATCGAGATTTTGGGGATGCATTTCAAGCCCTTAAATCCTCTACTCCGACTCTTGCAGAGATGAATATGTTCGCAGCTTACACCATTGTCAATGACTTGCTGTATTACATTGATCGCATTTGTGTTCCACACAATACACCATTGCGGAAAATTTTGATCCAAGAACATCATGAAGTCCCTTTTGCTGCTCATCCAGGCATCAACAAGACATACAGATTGTTATCTGCAACATATTTTTGGCCACAAATGCAGCAAGATGTTATCAAGTTTGTCAAAGCTTGTCATTCCTGTCAAACAATGAAGGCCTCTCGACAAATTCCTCAAGGGTTACTTCATCCTTTACCCGTACCTCAAGAAAGATGGGAAAGTGTCAGCATGGATTTTATCACTACATTGCCTCGTTCTCAAAAAGGCAATGCACAGATTCTCGTAGTGGTGGATCGGTTTTCAAAGATGGCACACTTTAATTCTTGCAAGAAAGCTACCTCGGCACCAGACGTTGCGCAATTATTTGTGAAACACATTTTCAGATTACATGGATTACCAAAGTCTATTGTTTCAGACAGAGATCCAAAATTCACAAGACATTTTTTGACATCCCTTTTCAAATCCCTTGGTACAAATTTGTTATTCAGCTCAGCATACCATCCTCAAACCGATAGGCAAACAGAAAGAGTGAATCAAATTTTGGAAGAAATGCTTCGACATTACATACAAATTCGATTGGGATCATGGGAAGAGTATTTGCCACTTGTAGAGTTCGCATACAATAACTCTATCCATTCAGTAACTGGCATGACTCCATTCCAAGCAGCTTATGGGCATACTCCTCTTATACCGACAAACTTTCTTCTTCAACACAAAGTAGCTCTAGCAGATCAGTTGGTTCAAGAAATGCAAGATGTACTTATTCAAGTACGTGACAAGTTGGTTCATGTCCAACAAAAGTACCAGAAACAAGCCAATAAGCATCGACGACATGCAGATTTCCAAGAGGGAGATTTGCTTTTATTATATGTAGCACCTCATCGCTACAAAACTGTGAAATCGGTCTTTCCAAAGTTGCGCCCTCGCTTCTATGGACCTTTCAAAATAATCAAGAAGTACTCAGTTCTCAGTTACAAGTTGGAACTTCCACTCTCATGGGGAAAACTTCATCCAACTTTCCACATTTCTTGGCTCAAACAATACATACAAGGAGATTCGCCAGTTCCAGACTTATCTTCTTATGTGCCAGAAATTGAAGATGAACACATAATTCTTGTTCCAGAAAAGATTCTTGATGTAAGACAAAAAGAAACAAGACGAAAGATCACAACTGAATTTCTTGTCAAGTGGATGGATCTTGATGAGTCAGACTCAACTTGGCAGACGGATGAAGATATGCAGCAGTACCCAAACCTCCTTCAAGAATTCTTTGAAAAGCGGAAAACTTTCATCTGAACACGGGGTTTTAATGTAAATGGGAGGGAATGTCACGATTGTGACTAGTTACACTCTTCTTGATTCATTACAGATGCAGAGACGAAGTGTGACTAACCCAGGAGGACTCCTGTTCTCGAATGGTCACACCCCTTCGCCCAATCGACATACCTCTTCGCCAAAAGCCACACTCCTTCGACGACTGGTCACACCCCTTCACCTTACGGATGCGACTCTTCACCCAATCGCTGCAGCTCTTCGCCGAAAGGATGTCTCTTTTTGTCTAAAGTCATGTCTCTTCACAAAGAGACATGCCTCTTCGCTGAAGCTCTTCGCCGAAAGGATGTCTCTTTTTGTCTAAAGTCATGTCTCTTCACAAAGAGACATGCCTCTTCACTGATGACTATTCAATTCCTATAAAAGGAACCCTTGTATCACACTTTCGAGGAATAAAACACAGAGTCTTCTAAGTCTTGTTCTAAGTTCAGTTTCAGTTTCTTAAGTCTTAATCATGAGTTTAAGTACTTAATTAAGGATTAGCGACTAGAATCCTTATAGCTAGAGCATGTAGAACTCCCCTCCTTTGGTGGTACTTGCTCAAACTTCAAAGGATGTGGGGGGTTGATCTCTAGAAGGTTGTTGGAGTCCCTCTTTGCTCTTTTGTAACTGGCTAGGGCACTTGTAATAGGTTCGACACCCAAGCAAGAAATCAATAGCAGCACGAACAAATACTTTAACAAGCTGAAACACGAGAGCAGCGTAACCGCGAAACGTTTCAAGGCCGAAACATTTCACCTTGAAACGCGGCGTTTCACCACGAAACGTTTCAGTCCAAAATTAGAGCACAGTGAAACGCGAGACCAAAACGTGCGTTTAGCGATTTTGAAACTAAAACTATGGTAACTTATTGTTAGTGAAACAGCTTGTATTTCACTTGGTGAGCGAAACGTTTCAAGGCCCGAAACGTTTCGCATGTCCTGACCTGTCGAAACGCGTTTCATGGTGACGCTGCACGAGAGAGAGTCGACACGAACAGACAGATTTCCGCTTCCAAACGCACTAGTCCCAAAGCCTAGCGCCCCTTTCAATATTTCTTTCTTGATTGATGATCACAAAGTACAACTGTCGGGATGTGTCCTCTCTGTCTAAGCAAATCTGCAGAGCAGACTCCCAAGGCCTCTTATAAAGGTTACAAGGGACCCCTAAGCCCCAATCATGCTTTTGAAGTGCTAAAAAACAGAAGCCTGAGAAGTTGCGCCAAAAGCTGCCAAAACTGCCCACACAGACTTTTGTACTGACTGCCACGTGGAAGCCCGTGATTTACGGCCCACGTCATCACTCTGCGTAGATTTTTATGGTTCTGTCCGGCCTCTTTGCTTTAGTGATCCAACTTATGGACAATATCCACTCACGTCATCACACTTGTGATAGCTATTTACTCTCAATATGTTGAGGGTTTTCTCATGAGATTTTTTAGTTGGTACAATTTACTTGACCCTCGTGGCTCAACTGTATTAGTTTCTCAATATTATCAAATAATATGCCCTGGTGGCTCAAAGCTTAGACGCTCTCATTGTCCCTGCAAAGTTAGGTCCTCCTATGATTCACTGATAGCAAGTTGATCGATATGAACTTCCATGACTCCGTTCCTACTTTTTATCCAGCTTAGTTTGAGATTATAGGAGCACCAAATAATTAAACAATTAGGTCTCCCCAATCTCGGAAAAATGGGAAGGCTTTCAAAACATCTTAAGTGCATAATTGAAGGGTGACTTTAGGAAATGAAAAGGCCCATGAAATCAAAAGTCAAAAGACTTTTTGTGTCCATATAAAGAGATGGTCGAGTGCACATTGATAAATATGTGCTTTTATTTTGCTTATTTTCCCTTTAGCGTTTTCTTCCCTTTAGAGTGTCCTTGCACTATATAGGTAGTGAATATATTTGTTTTGAAGCCATTAGGATAGCTATATATTACCATTAGGCAAATATAGAGAACAAACAACATCGGCAAAAGAAATACTCAATTTTTCAATTAATTGGTTTGATTGTTGTGATTACTTACATCTCTCTTTGTGGCTCTCTTCCATCAATAGCAAGACTCTCTTAACATGCTCTTATCATGCCATGCTTAAGAGAAAGTGTAACCTAAGCGTAAGAAGAAGAAGAGAAGAGAAGAGAAGTTTGTTAAGTCATAGGAACAATCCCAAGAGACCTTTAAGATCTATCCGGCGAGGCTATCACAAAAGTGATGACATGGCACTAGGACCCGCTAGCCAAAGATAGCAAAGAGAGATCACAAGTTGATGATGTGGCAATCCGTACGGCTGATGACACGGCAACCATAAATCACGAAGAAATTTACGAAAATTATGTAATACGGACGTAGCACTTTTTACCCAGACACGAGCTTTTGGACACTAGAATTTTTCACAGTTGCTTTTCATAGTGCCATCCTTTTGTAGTCGCTGCTTTTGGGCGAGGGGCCTTTAAATATGAGCCTTGGGGGTCATCTTTGGTAGATCAATGCATGCTTGCACAATTGCAGAGCGACTCCCCAATAGTTATACTCTATGATTATTAATATAAAAGGAAGTACCAAAAGGGACGCCAGAATTTGGGGCTAGGAACTCCGCCACTTCGTGTCAGGACTGTTATGAGTTTTGAGGTGCAAGTGTTAGAAGTTTCAAATTTCAACTCCGTGTGTTGCTATGAAATTACCGTCTTGTCAGTGTCAAGCCGATTACAAGGCTTGAACTCAAGACTTTGTACTTAAGAGAGAACTGAGATAACCAATCTACCACACTTGGGTACCAATCTACAAAGACAAATGTTCCAACTTTTAATATTTGCCTAGGTTGTGAAGGATGTTGCAATGCCCTAATGCTCTTTCTTGAGACGCATAGTGAAGGATTGAAGCCATATGGGTTCATGTCACACATTGGTGGCATGGCGTGTCCAACCTGAGAAAATGGCTGAAAGGACAAGGGGTTAGCGTTTAAAATGTCTAACCTAGAAGATTTGAACCTAGAAGATGTGGCTGAGAGGACTAAGGGGCTAGGGTTTAAAAATCTAACCCCTGCCAACTTGAAGAGCACCGGTCGAGGGCCTAAACCCTAAAAAGTCAAAAGCATAGGGGTGAATTGCGCTGGCTGCTGCCATGTGGCACCGTGTTCGGATTTCCTCAATTTTCGCTGGTTGATTTTGGCAGTTTTTAGCGCAAGCTTCCAAAAATTTGGGCATCCCTTTGCGAAGCAATAATAAAGAAATACCAGAAGGGGCGCTAGTCTTTGGGGCCAGTGCATCTAGGAACGGATCTCTCTCTCTCTCTCTCTGCCCCCCCCCCCAAAGTTCAGTTATTTATAGTTTCTGTTCGTGTGTTGCTATTTATTTCTCGCTTGCGAGTGTCCAAATCTGTTAGCCTCATCTCACTCACATCCTCTCTATATATGGAATTAAATATATGGCTTAAAATAGCTATAGTTGAATACGGAGATGTGCATGTTTTCAAACACGTCAAGCTTGGCTGATTTACAAGGTGGGTTCATTCTTGCTAGATATTACAAGAATGGTGAGACGCACAAAAGGAAGGGCATCACAAAAGGAAGGGCAGCTAACGATACTATGTAAACCTTCAATTTAGGTGTGCCATGTCTAAAGACTCTTAGTGATAGCCTCCCTAAGTTCACCTCTCTCTTTTGCTTGCTAACCATGCATGCTACTTGGTTTTTCCGTTGAAATGATCTGAGAACAAGCTAGGCAGCCTTAATTATTTTTAAAGACTAAAAATGCACAGCATTCACAGAGAGAGAGAAAGAGAGAGAAGAACCTGGGCCATTTCATGATGAAAGGGGATTTTCTGGTCAGGGGGAGACTCGTTTGAGGTGAAAACGCGACCAACCACATTGGTGCGGGGGGCAGCACCGCCCACGTAAGGCAGTTCAGGGCGACCAAAGGCCTCGACGACAGAATTGAAGTTGTCGGCAGTGGAGAAAGGAAACCCGCGCAGTAAAATCGCGCCATGCCGCAGCAGCTCCTCCTCCACCCATTCTTTGTTGGCTGCTATGGTGGAAGCGGCAGCTCGGGCGCTGTCCAGATTAAAGTTGGGGTTGAGCACCAAAGGAAACGCCCTCTCATCCGTCACATACTTCTGCTCCTTCACCCCCCCTACCGCAAACGCTCCATTCACCGCTATGTTTGCTGCTTCTACCACCATCTTCTTTCTTCTTCTCCTCCTCTCTGAGACTCTCTCTCTGTGTCTTGGGAAACACCGATCTTTTTCGGCCTTTGGCTATTGTCTATGTTCAATGAATCGTGAAAAGACAATAAGTCCTTTTTGCCACGTCGGACATTAAGCCATACAGATGCAAGACTAGTCTTGCTTGGTTGGAAATCTTTTTTTTGTGTGAGGAAAGTACTAGTCTTGCTTGGTGGGCCTTTGCAGTACATAATCCTATAGATTTGGAGCGCAGTTGGTTACTCGGTAAGTCCGTTGTGATTGATGTCGCCTCGGGTTTTGTTATGAAACACGAGCAGATGAGTAGAACCGATTGAAAGGCACCAATAATAGGGACTTGATGAGCATTGGGAAGAAGCAAGTTGTGTCCCATAGCGCTCCCTATACAACAAAGGGCTACTAAAGAGGGTAATTGAATTGAACAAAAGGGCTGCAGCTTAACCTACTCTGGTAGTTGTTTATAGATTGCCATTCAGTCTAGTAATATCGACCATTTAGTCTTTAGAACGCGGGCCCGTCTTTGAGACACCCATCTTGTTCCCAATCAAGCATAGTCAATTTTCCTTTATTTCTTGTAGAACATGAGAGAGAGAGAGAGAGAGAGAGAGAGAGAGAGAGAGGAGTCCTAACTGTTGACACAGAACTTGGTGGCAAACATATCTGATGAGAAAAATGTTGGGATAAAGAGTTGTCTTCATGGTACAGAACGGTTATGCATAGGAGAACGTTGGGCTGCAATATATAAGATGCATTTCCAAACCAAACAAGGGCATATGCAGATTCACATCAACCACGTAGGAATAAAGTAAACATGTACAGAGTGCATTGAGTATTCTAGTACATAAGTTGAATTGCCGAACTGTGAGGAAAGAAGTGCGTGTTTGTTTGATATATAGATACGATGATCGAGATTGAGCATGCAGAAAACGTGTGGCTAAAATAAACTTAAGGAAGCTTTGACAAACTCAAAAAATACAGAAAGCATCAACAGACTATAAAAATTGAACTACACTGCTGACTTGATAATCGTATACGGGTGTCGTCCAATTATACAAGCTAGAGGACAATGTTTGAGTCAAGCTACATAAAAGCAATGTGAATAGTTAAACAATTCATCTTGCAGTAAGATACAAAGTGAAAATGCTAATTATACAGAGCACCTCATGCAGAAGTGCCATACAAAAGTATAGTGGAGTTTGGCTTTGTAGTCTCTCTAGAAATTATAAGAAATGGAAGTTGTGCCCTGCCCCTAGCACTTATGTGTCGCGCCAAGCAAACGCATAGGCATAGGGGAATTGATGCAGATAACGAACCTTGTAGTGTTGTCCAGTTGGAGTCATGGTTGTACAGTCGAACCATCCACTCTTGTGAATATATGTCCTTGCTGCCACCATCTCTTTCTGATGCAGTCCCAATACTTCCAACCCCAAAAGAAACCCTCGAGTACGATGGAGGGAGTTGAATTCCTTGCCTTCAATATCTATAAGTGAAAAACAAATCATGCCTTTGTTGATTCTTTCCAAAGACCATCAACAATTGCCTCAGGCAGGAATGCATGCTCTTGCATGAACTGGTGGATGGAGGCAACTATCGATGAAGTGCCATACGCAGTCTCGACGATTCTCTAAGCTAGAGACAAGTACAAAGAACTATCTCTTCTAGGCACATCAGTATCGGTAGCAGCTGATGGAAATGCTTGATAAAAGACTTGTTTGAATTATGATTTTGGTCAGGGAATGGCTTCTACAAGCCTAGGTCTTTTCAAGCAAGGTGCCTCCATGCTGGACATATGCGAATGTGTCTCCAATTTCTCCATGACAACCATTGCAAGCACTAGTTTGGGATACAGAGCCTTCCAAAGACTTGGGCTAATGTTTGTGTGCTCTCATGGAGTGAAACCGACATCAACAATTGGCCTTCTGCAAAATGAGCTTGGACAAGTTGTTTTTGTGTGGCCAAAATACTCCTAGTCCATCTCTGCTTCTGTGCACATCCTTGACAGGAGCATTGCATCAATTTATAAAAGAAATCACATGTCGATTGCATCCCATTGGTTGAGCTTGATAGTAGCGGCCCCATTTAGCAAGCAAAGAACATGGCCCGTTAGCCACACTTTGACGTGAGAACCCTCCTTGGAATGGAGTGCTTCACTTTGGAAGGCATAAATACAACACAGCAGAGCTCTGCTTTATTTCACCTAAGGTGACCAGATGCACACTTTCGCATAGTGGACGCCCCACTTCACAACGCGGGAGATAAAATTTTCAATGACGCCGTCCGATAGAGTACTAGTGCCGACTGCTTGGGGACTGTTGTTCTCCTTCAAATCCGTCCCAACATCATCAACATCTAGGATCCGCACCAACAGCTGACCAAGCAAGTGAAGCGGGCATTGCTCTTCAATCAGAGCACGCGAACTTGGTATTCATTCCACGGTAGTAGCCGCTTCCCGTAGGCGGACATGGAGTCGTAGTTTAGCTGCCTAGTATGCAGGACAGGTAGCCTGTCCACCACTAAACATTGTACTTGCCACCACCGTAGTCGATACGAGAATTGCAGCAATGTGGTGAGGAGCATGAGAATGCTAACAACTCCACCTCTGGACTTTGCACGGGCAACACCCACCTTCTGTGGAAATGAGCATACATATTGATAGAAGCATTGCCAAGCACACCATATTTCTCTAGAATCCCCCGATCTCATCGTGAATTACGTCACCCATGTGAGGGTCATGATGGGTTGCTACATCAAGAGCATAGGTGATTACATAGGAGAAATACCCTCGTCTCACATGTGTTGAAAACAACCCAGCTTCCTAAATCCAAGAGACGACATTCCGGATAGGAAGCTCTTCAATCTCTTTTTTGAGCTTTCTGAAGTATTTGTTGGCATACATGTGGCAAGTGTCACACTAAGCTTCTTATCCAAGGCCTCTTGGAAAAGCTTGTAAGCATGAGATGTGTCTGAATAGGGAAATTTATTAGTAGCCATCTGGGTCCAGATCACATTCGAGCATACCATTGAAGAGTCGGGTAACAATGTGTAGATTCTTCATGCAACCAAAGAGGTTTATAATAATGTTATATCCAAGGTAGCAACCACTCATTCACATCTCAAAATAGACTTGTCGTAGGGCTTTGTTAATATATTCATGCTTGGCAAGTATGTCAATGATGCAAATGTACGTGACAACTCCAAGCACCAAATCCTTCTTTCGCATTTGATTGTATGTGACAACTCCAGACACCCAATCCTTCTCTTGCATTTGATCGTAAAGATCTAGAACCTTATTGGGTGTTGTGCTTTACTAAAACCTTTGATGAGAGTGCAAAGGGTGAACTTGTCTGGTTGGCAGCTATCATTTGCCATTTCCTCTTGTAAGAGTGCCAAAACCATGGCACCTTTGTGACCTGTCAAGACTCTGAACAATGCATTAAATGAAATTGTAGTGTGACGATAGCTCGATCTTTGTTTTGTGCAGCCGACCTACATACACAGATCGGGGTCTTGCATAGCCTTGAGGATGGCTCTTGAAATATTATTGACGTGAACTCTTTTGCCCATATCAGCATCTTGCGTAATGCTCCATGCCTTCAAGATGCAAGTCTGGGTGATTGCATTTGGAGAGATGTCATGGCTCACCAAGTAAAAAAGGAAATAGTACAAACACCCCTAAGGAAGGATAGGGGTTATCTTGGCCAAGAGAGGGAAACCAAAATAAACGATGGGGGAAGACATCACTTAAAAAATAAAAGAGGGAGAAGTATCTGAGGATTAAATACATTCTTGAAGGCTCATAAAATGCGAGAATTATAGGTCCCCATCTTTTTCATCTCACAACTTTTTGAAGTTTTTTAACTTCCATGACAAAAGCATCAATAACTAAGCCATAAATCTCCTTCATAACACCAATGAAGCAAATAGGAAGGGGAGCTATAGATAGGGAATGGGGATGACCAAACATTGCTTTATTCCTTTCCATCCAAATCTGCCATAAAAAGGCCCCCCTAAGGAAGGTCCGTACTAGGGGCAGATATAAAAAATGCAATCATCCAATAAGAAAGACCTCAAAGTGAGCAGAGAAGCATCTAGGGTGCATGCTTTCTGGAGCTCTATTTTGAACAAAAGATTATGTTTGTAGTTGACAAATAAATGAACCAAGGATTCTTCATGAACCTTGCATCTGCATGAAACTCCAATTTTCTTGGCTTTTGACCATATCCAAACCCCTTGGTGAAGGATGAGCCACATGAGGAGACAATTGTGCTTGATGGCTAGAGGGTACGCCAAAATACATTTAAATTTGTCTTCCCATTGCTTAGAATTCCAGGATACACCCCGGTTTGGCTCCATATTAGTGATCATTGCCTTAGAGAGATAAATTCTTTGGAAAATCTTTACGAGAGAGAGGGATTGTCCTTCAGAACATGTCTGCAGCCATCTCTAAAACCTTTGACACCTTTCTAGAATCATTGTTGTACATCCTTGAGAGATATGGTATTTCTGAATGAGCTCATACTCAGTAAGCCAAACATCATCTTTATAACACTACAAGAGGTTGTGTGCACTTGTGACGCTGTTAGCGACGGAAATACATTGGGTTTTTATACTCCCCGGCGTCGCTAAGACCGTCGCTAACAATGTCAATACGGGAACATCGCTATGGAGGTCACTATAACGGTCGCTATAGCCATCGCTATATAACGACAGCTATAGCGACGATCATAGCGACGTTTACAGGCCACCTATAGCGACGTTTATAGCAACGCTGCAGAGCCTTATATAGCGACGCCCGAGAGAAAAAAAAAATAGTGGCAGGGCATCCATCAACCATATTGAATGTTTCAATAATTGAGTAAACCTAAATGAATCCAAGATAAGCCCAGATTCACCTTTGAAAGAAAGTGCAAGCTTAGATATAGACCCAAAGTAGTCACCCACAAGACAATATAACCATTAACTCCATCATCCATAGTATTGTTTGCAGAGTAAAGATACAAAACTGACAAAAGTAAATTGATGAAAGTAAATCAATGACAATTGTACACATCATAGGCAAAATCACTTGATTGTTAAACTTTGCAAATGTAATAGTTACAACACCATTGTCATTATTGAAAAAATATACACGGTTTTCAAAAAGATGTATAAACGTCATCTCATGATACATATGCTATGACAAAAGGAAACTAATGCTATCTAGCTATGGTTAGACTGATGTCGTCTAATCAGACGTCTCATCACGTCCAAGTGGCGTATCTATTGGATTCTGCACAAAAAAAAGACAACTTTCTATAAGTATAAACATATAATTTATAAAACAATACAACAAATAGAAAAGAGTAAACCCTAATACTAACCATGCCGCCGTGAGAACTCAGAATGTCCATCAGGGCGTTTAAGCCCTTCCTGCCTGCATACTTGCGCTCTTACAGTGTGGGGTCACGTCTTGTCACATCGACCATTGTCAAAACATACAAAGAATCTATTATGTTAGAATTTAAAAACCCCTAAACCGTAAACTATCAAACCTAAAGAGCAATGCAAAAACACTTACAAAATTGGCCTCAAATGATGCCCACCCTTCGCTCCCCAAGTGGTGTGAGCTCCCTGCCTCTACTCGCGCTCTGGCTGCCTCCTTTTGTTGCTTCCACTTGTCGGGATTCTCGCGCACTGCTTTCTTCGCATTCTTCCAATCTTCTTTGGCCAACCAATCCGGTCTGTTCCACCCATTCTTAATTGCTTTTTGCACTTCAGACGCTTGTGCTTATAGTATTCACGCATTTGAATCTTCTCATCAGATCTTCATTGAAGCGGTCATCCCGTGTTGAAACGGGCAACTCGTCATGCAGCATACTGATGACTTTGTCTTTTAAATCACTTGTTACTCACTCCAGGTGTTTAGTATGTAGTGTCTAAACACCTGAGAGCAAAGACCACGCATGCGCGAGATCACCTTCTTGCCCTTCATCATCAAAGATGCTTCCGTTGCTGAAGTCGACGGAGTAAGGCAAGCCCTCTCGCCAATGACGCGTGAACCTAGGTGTTCTGGAAGGGGTCTCTAGCGGTGTACGGGCGTCAGGTGTCTCCACTGGAGTTTGGACCCCGAAGCGAGGAGTGTCGACTGGAGTAAATCCTAGAGGAGTAGCTAGTGGTGTGTAGCTTTTAGGAACGACCGTCAGCCACACAAAACCTGGTGTAGATGGCGATGCCATGGCTGGTGTGGGGACGGGCAAAGAAGAGGAGGGTAAAGAGCCTCGTCGAACACGAGGCGGTGTCGAGGCATCGGCGGTGGCATCCCCACAACAACCGCCGCCGCCACCACTAGAGCGTCGGTGCCACGAGTGTGAAGATCGTCTCGTCACATCGAAGCTTTGGAGCGTGTTGAATGCTCCAAAAAAGAGGGAGACACTAAAGGAGTAGGAGCGCGTGATGGTGCTCCAGAGCAATGACGCTCCACGTATCACTGTCTCTGCTCGGGTGACAAAGAAGAAAGAAACTTCTCATCATCCATACCTGCATTAAACACACAAACATTTAAACTTAATATTGAATGAATGGAGAAGAAAACATGGACAAGTAGAGAGAGAGAGAGAGAGAGAGAGAGAGAGAGAGAGAGAGAGAGAAAGAGAGAGAGAGAGAGAGAGAGAGAGAGAGAGAGAGAGAGGGGACTCATTAAGGGAGAGGGATTCCTGTGTAGAGAGATTTCATTGAATTTCTATGAATTTGTAAAAGCATTGCGCTCCGGGTGCGATGGAGATTGAAGCTGCATCGCGAAGGTCTGCTCATAGAAGTTACTTGCCCCACCACTAAATCTAATTGATCGGGTGAAAGAGACGCTAAGAAGCAGTAGTAGTGATTCTTAGTGTCTCTTTCACCCGATCAACTAGATCTAGTGGTGGGAGGAGTAGCATCTATATTGAGCAAACCAGCTTCGAGATTGCAGCTTCAGTCTCCATCCCACTCGGAGCGTAGTGCTCCTCGTCCCTGCTTGTGAGAACATACCTAGAGCATACGTATCTGGAGTGGACGCAAAGACCATTAAATACAATGACGCATATAGACAGAAATGGACAAAAAGCCACGTGAATACAATATACATTATAAAAACGGAGCTAAATTGTTCAAATACAATATTTATGGCTTTAAGAGGTCTCTCTCTCATCCTCGCAAAGCTCAGCATAACTTCCTATATCTATATAGAGCTCTCCGTTTAAACATATGTCCTCCGTTTCATTTTGTAGATCCTTTGCATGCACCCCATAGAGAGTAGTAGCTTGATGCTCGTCTGGCACCACCTCAGCGGCTTCTGATTGAGCATCTTCTCCGATCTCCTCCATTGATGCCGCTGTGATTGGCACATGGTAGCCTTCATACGTCCATGCACTACGAGGGGCTACCTCTATGGCATACCACCAATTTGATGTAGACTTTGTAGGATGAAATATCACCTGCCACCACAACCACATAACTTACATAAGAGCTTCCAAGCACATAGATTCTAAAATTGGATGTTAACTATTTACATACTTACTTGTTCACAATTCTCGGGTAGTACGAAAGTGTCTCTTAGGTCAGTCCATTTCTTAGTTGAATCCACCTCAAGAAAACCAGACTCTCCTCTACGCACAGTAGCGTTGCGACCCTCCATGATTATCTTGAACCATTGCACGTCGAACAAGTTGACAAAAAATTCTCTATAATCGATCCTCAAAATCTCTTGTAGCGTGCCGAAGTAAGTGAGTTCTGCCACCACAGGATCTGCATTAGAGGACCGTCGTCGACTAGACTGTTCAAATTTTGCCATGATTCCACAATCTTGAGTAAAATGCTTTTTGTCGATCCATTTCACCCTAAAATGTTGACCTTTACACCATGATGCTTTGTATGACTTAATTATACTCCAACCAACGAAGATTATGAGTGGCCGTTCAAACTTAAAAATTCACTAGTCGTACATTGCAAACTTATCTTGGTTGCGCAACCCCAAGAGTACTCCCACTCCTCCTCAGTCACTTCTTCACCGCATTGTTGTGCGCTTTTCAATTGGTTATGCAACCATATTAAGCTCATGAATGTTGATAGGCTCTCTAGACCCGTTGGATAGTGCATCGGTGGTCGTCTTCCCCGTCTCCACTCGATTTGTGCCCTTTGTCGCTCTTGCTTTGCATCCTCATATTGTGAAATCCACTTTTGCATCACTGGATTGGGAAGCATGCAAAATCGGTTGATTTTAGCCTCTAGATCTTCCATCCACTACAAGACGTGCTTAATAGTAGCGACGCTCGTAGTGCGATGCTCAAAAATGAAAAAGCTCGCAGTCGCTATATGCGTCGCTATGTTACAAGTAACATAGCGACGCTCATAGAGACGCCTATAGCGACGCTTATAGCGACGCCGCCAGGGCTAAACAAAATAACCGAGAGTGTCCGAAAACTCAGATCTCAGATCTGAGTTTTCGACGCGCGCTCAAGCAAGCAAGGTAACACTCTCCCTCTCTCTCTCTCTCTTTCTTCTCCACACACACACACACACACACACACACACACACACACACACACACACACACACACACACGAGGAGAGGAAGGAGAGCCAGGTATGCTCCTTCCCTCTCCTCACTCTCATGTTCCCTTACCCTCTTTCTCTCTCCCTCTCTCTCTCTCTCTCACACACACACACACGAGGAGAGGAAGGAGAGCCAGGTATGCTCCTTCCCTCTCCTCACTCTCAGGGTCCCTTCCCCTCTTTCTCTCTCCCTCTCTCTCTCTCTCTCTCACACACACACACATTGTGTTTTTGAGAGAGAGAGAGAGAGAGAGAGAGAGAGAGAGAGAGAGAGATAGAACGAGAGAGAGAGAGAGAGAGCACAAGCATAAACAAAAAAAGCACACACACATGCATAAACAAAGAAAGCACACGCACATTGAGAGAGGAAAAGAGAGAGAGAGAGAGAGCATGCATAAACCAAAAACGCACACACACATGCATAAACAAAGAATGCACACACACACATTGAGAGAGGAAGAGAGAGAGAGAGAGAGAGAGAGAGAGAGAGAGAGAAAAGAAGAAGAAGAAGAGAGTCTTAACATCGTAGGAAACTATCCCAAGAGACCTTAAAGATCTAGTCGACAGGAGTTGAACTCACGACATGTTATTCATAAGGGAAATGGCATAACCAATCTATCACACTTCGGTGATTGAAAAGTTATACCATTTTTCTCTTTTTTTAATTGGCGTGCACACACACCCACACACACACCTGAGAAGAAGAGAGTTTAATTTAACGTCGTAGGAAACTAATTAAAGATACCTAAAAATCTAGCCGATGAGGAGTTGAACTCAAGACCTGTTATTCAAGAGGAAAATGGCATAACCGATCTACCACACTTGGGTGATAGAAAGGTTATACGATTTTTCTCTTTTTATTGGCACACACACACCCACACACACACACACACAAGAAGAAGAGAGTTTTAACGTCGTAGGAAACTATCCCAAAAGACATTAAAGATTAGGTTAGATGTAAACTTACGTTAAATTAGGTTAGATGTAGACTTACGTTAAATTAGATTTAGGTTTATTTAAGTTAAATTAAATTAGATTTAGGTTTATTTTTAGTTAGATTTACGTTTGATTAGATTTAGGTTTATTAATTTAGGTTTATTTATGTTATATTAGATTAGATTTATGTTATTTACCTCTTATTGAAGAGGGAAAATGGCATAACCAATCTACCACACTTGGGTGATAGAAAGGTTATACCATTTTTCTCTTTTTATTGGAACACACACACACACACAAGAAGAAGAGAGTTTTAACGTCGTAGGAAACTATCCCAAAAGACGTTAAAGATTAGGCTAAATTAAATTATATTTATGTTTATTTTTAGTTAGATTTACGTTTGATTAGATTTAGGTTTATTTACGTTATATTAGATTAGATTTAGGTTTATTAATTTAGGTTTATATACATTATATTATATTAGATTTAGGTTATTTACCTGTTATTGAAGAGGGAATTGGCATAACCAATCTACCACACTTGGGTGATAGAAAGGTTATACCATTTTCTTATTTTTATCGTTTAAGATAAGGTTAGAAGAAATGGCGAGAAAATTTCCTGCGCTCACAGCCTCAACAGTCCATGCGGACCAGCAATTCCACCTGCATGTTCGACTGTTGCTGCTACCATACAATAAGCCGTCATGTTCAGCTAATGGAAGAGCAAATTGAGCCTACACAGAAATTAGTGATGCAAGATGACGATTCCAAGGGTCACACACACACACACACACACACACACACCACATCCCGTCAAATCTAGATTAAGAATTAAGTGCCTTGAGCAGACATCAGCTACATTGCAAGAATGGCGTACCTGCATGCTACAAAAAAAGATCTACTGTGAAAAGATGTTAAGATGCTGTGAAATGCTATAGCTAGAGAAGAGGCAAAGGGGTTTTGTCCACTACATGCAGTATCATGTAGACGTGGGTGTGTAGATTTCTTGTACCCACAAATATAGGCATTGACCAATAAAGACGAGATTATAACCCGGTGGTTCTGATCTCCGTGCACCTCTAGACCAAGGTGTGCGGGGATTGGACATGACTAGAGAATGTGAGGTAGTTTACAGTGTGAACAAAGAGAGAGAGAGAGAGAGAGAGAGAGAGAGAGAGAGAGAGAGAGAGAGAGAGATAAAAGATGAATAAGGCCAATAGAAGATTAAATTTGTTGTCCAGGTTATGGGACAATGGGACCATCTACTATGGTACCATCTGACCGGTAATCTACTATGGGACCATTTGACCGCCGGCAAGAAAGATACTTTGGGAGCCAGAGTTGACCTTAGAAATGTGGATCGTATGGAGCAATATTGGCCGCAAATAGCGTCCGATGGATCGATAAAACTCCCTAAAGCACCATGGATTTTCATAGGAGCCCAAGAATGCAAAGTAAAAGAGACCATTCGATGTTTGCGGACCCCCATTGGCGTAATGCACTCGCTCCGAACGTGTTTTACTAAAGAAGGAAAGCTTACCGGTTTGAAGTCACACGACTGGCATAAAATGTGTCAGGTATGTTCATAGTGGAGTATATCATAGTGGGAATTGTGTAAAAAATTTGTGTGTGGACTTTAATATCATTGCTGCACGTGTTTTGCAGTTTATTTTACCAATTGCCATTGAGGGATGTTTGTTTCTTGACGTCCGTAACACAATCTACAAACTTGCGAAGTTGGTGCAATGGATCTCACAAAGGAGATCAACGTAGAGTCCATACCATTCGCCAAACTAAATGCTGCGGAGGCTGTGTGCATGTTTGAGAAACATTTTCCTACTACCATGCTAACCATTCAGGTGCATCTTCTTGTTCACATAGTTGATGAGGTGGAAATAGCTGGCACAATACATTCCAGATGGATGTTCTTTTTAGAACGTTCCATGAAAACGCTCAAGGGATATGTGCGTCAGAAGGAACGTCCGGAGGGTAGCATGGTAGAAGGTTGGCTGATATCAGAGTCCCTAGTGTACATTGGAGAGTGGCTAGACAGATTTGATAAAGCGTGGGACACGCTATGGCGAACCATAGATGATGAGCGCATATCTGGAATTGTCATGTGCAATCTCGGTGTTGAGAAGAAGATGACGGAAGATCTAGAGGCTAAAATCAACCGATTTTGCATGCTTCACAATCCAGTCATGCAGAAGTGGATTTCACAATATGAGGATGCAAAGCAAGAGCGACAAAGGGCAAGAATCAAGTGGATACGGGGAAGACGACCACCGATGCACTATCCGACGGGTCTGAAGAGCCTACCAACATTCATGAGCTTAAGATGGTTGCACAACCAATTGAAAAGCGCACAACAGTGTGGTGAAGAAGTGACTGAGGAAGAGTGGGAGTACTCTAGGGGTTGCGCGACCAAGGTAAGTTTGCAATGTACGACTAGTAACTTTCTAGATGTTTGAATGGCCACTCATAATCTTTGTTGGTTGTAGTATAAGTCAGACACAGCAGCATGGTGTAAAGGTCGACATTTTAGGGTGGAACGGATCAACAAAAAACATTTTACTCAAGATTGTGGAATCATGGCAAAATTTGAACAGTCTAGTTGACGGTCCTCTGATGCAGATCATGTGGTGGCGGAACTCACTTACTTCGGCACGCTACAAGAGATTTTGAGGATCGATTATAGAGAATTTTTTGTCGACTTGTTCGACGTGCAATGGTTCAAGATAATCATGGAGGGTCGCAACGCTACTGTGCGTAGAGGAGAGTCTGGTTTTCTTGAGGTGGATTCAACTAAGAAATGGACTGACCTAAGAGACACTTTTGTACTACCTGAGCATTGTGAACAAGTAAGTATGTAAATAGTTAACATCCCATTTTAGAATTTATGTGCTTGGAAGCTCTCATGTAAGTTATGTGGCTCTGGCAGGTGATATTTCATCCTACAAAGTCTGCATCAAACTGGTGGTACGTCATAGAGGTAGCCCCTCGTAGTGCACGGACGTATGAAGGCTACCATGTGCCAATCACAGCGGCATCAATGGAGGAGATCGGAGAAGATGCTCAGTCAGAAGCCGTGGAGGTGGTGCCACACGAATATCAAGCTGCTACTCTCTATGGGGTGCATGCAGAGGATCTACAAAATGAAACAGAGGAAATCTGTTTAAAAGGAGAGCTCTATATAGATATAGGAAGTTATGCTGAGCTATGCGAGGATGAGAGAGAGATCTCTTAAAGACATAAATATTGTATTTGAACAATTTTGCTCGTTTTTGTAAATTCAGAGTTATGCACTTGCCTCTTCCATCACTCAAGTTGAATAGAAGAAGAACGCTTTGTGTTGCTGCTAGCCTTTGAACATTCCAAAGCTACAAGCACATTCAAGTTCTTGTACGATTCTCCGGCTCTTTAAGTATTTGCGTCATTGCATCATTGTATTTATATGCGTCATTGCGTCATTGTATTTAATGGTCTTTGTGTCTACTCCAGGTACGTATGCTCTAGGTATGTTCTCATAAGCAAAGACGATGAGCACCTCCTCTCTCTCTCTCTCTCTCTCTCTCTCTCTCTCTCTCTCTCTCTCTCTCTCTACTTGTCCATGTTTTCTACTCCATTCATTCAATATTAAGTTAAAATGTTCGTGTGTTTAATGCAGGTATGGATGAGGAGGAGTTTCTTTCTTCTTTGTCACCCCAGCAGAGACAGTGGTACATGGAGTGTCATCGCTCTGGCGCACCATCGCGTGTTCCTACTCCATTCGCATTTCCCTCTGTTTCGGAGTCCTCAGCACGCTCCGAAGCTTCGATGTCGACGAGACAATCTTGACACTCGTCTAGGCACTAGCGCTCTAGTGGTAGCGGTGGCGGTGGCGGTTGTTGTGGGGGTGGCACCACCGATGCTTCGACACGACCTCGTGTTCGACAAGGATCTTTACCCTCCCCTTCTTTGCCCGTCCCGACACCAGCCACAACATCGCCATCGACACCAGGTTTTGCGCGGCTGACTGCCGTTCCCCGCAGCTACACACCACTAGCTACTCCTCCAGGAGTCACTCCAGTGGACACTCCTCGCTTCGGGGCTCAGACTCCAGTGGAGACACCTGGCATCCGAACCCCCGTTGACACGCCACTAGAGACCCCTGCCGAGACACCCAGGTTACGCGTCAGCGGCGAGAGGGCTTGCCTTACTCCGTCGACTTCAGCGGCGGCATCATCTTGGATGATGAAGGCAAGAAGGTGATTTCGCGCATGCGCGGTCTTTGCTCTCAGGTGTTTACACACTACATACTAAACACTTGGAGTGAAGTACCGAATGAATTAAAAGACAGAGTCATCAGCATGCTTCATGACGAGTTTTCCGTTCCAACATGGGATGACCGCTTCAATGAAGATGTGATGAAGGTTCGAATGCGCGAATACTGCAAGTATAAGCGTTCCGAAGTGCAAAAAGCAATAAAGCATGGGTGGAGCAGACCAGATTGGCTGGCCAAAGAAGATTGGAAGCATGCGAAGAAAGAAGCGCGTGAGAATCCAGACAAGTGGAAGCAACAAAAGGAGGCATCCAGCGCGTGAGTAGAGGCAGGGAGCTTGCACCACATGGGGAGCGGCGGGTGGGCATCATTTGAGGCCGATTTTGTAAGTGTTTTCGCATCTATGTTTGATAGTTTAGGGTTTACGGGATTTGGAATTCTAACATAATGGATGCTTTGTATGTTTTGACAGTGGTTGTTTCCACGACGTGATCCCACACCGTACGAGCGTGAGTACGCAGGTAGGAAGGGCTTAAACACCCTTATAGACATCCTGACTTCTCGCGGCGGCATGGTTAGTATTAGGGTTTATTATTTTCTATTTATTGTATTGTTTTATAAACGTCGCTATATGTTTATACTTACCAAAAGCTATCTTATTGTTTTTTTTTTGCAGAATCCGACAAATATGGCACTTCGACGCGATGAGATGTCTGATTAGACGACGTCAGTTTAGCCATAGCTAGATAGCATTAGTTTCTTTTTGTCATAGATTATGTATCATGAGACGACTTTTATACGTCTTTTTGAAAACCATGTATATTTTTTAAATAATGACAATGGTTTGTAACTATAACATTTGCAATGATTAACAATCAAGTGATTTTGCTGCTGTGTACAATTGTCATTGATTTACTTTCATCAATTCACGCTTGTCATTTTTGTATCTTAATTTTGCAAACAATACGTACTATGGATAATGGAGTTAATGATTATATTGTCTTGTGGGTGACTATTTTGGGTATATATTTACCTTTGCACTTTTTTTCAAAGGTAAATAGACAAATGAAACATTCAATATGGTTGATGGGTGGCAGGGCATTAAAATTTTTTTCATCTCAGGTGTCGCTATGACCGTTGCTATATTAGGCTTTGCAGTGTCGCTATTGATGGTCCTGCAGCGTCGCTATAGACGTCGCTATAAACGTCGCTATTTAGCGACGCCTATAGCGATGCTTATAGGGACGTCCCTGTATCGATACTAATAGCAACACTCTTAGCGACGACGGGGGTTATAAAAACCCAGTGTATTTCCGTCGCTAAAAGCGTCACAAGAGCACACAACCTCTTGTAGTGATCATCTTCTTCTCAACACCGAGATTGCACATTACATTCCCAGATATGCGCTCATGATCTATGGTTCGCCATAGCGTGTCCCACGCTTTATCAAATCCATCTAGCCACTCTCTAATGTACACTAGGGACTCTGATACCAGCCAACCTTCTGCCATGTTACCCTCCGAACGTGCCTTCTGACGCACATATCCCTTGAGCGTTATCATGAAACGTTCTAAAAAGAACATCCATATGGAATGTATTGTGCCAGCTATTTCCACCTCATCAACTATGTGAACAAGAAGATGCACCCGAATGGTTAGCATGGTAGTAGGAAAGTGTTTCTCAAACATGCACACAACCTTCGAAGCGTTTAGTTGGGCGAATGGTATGGAGTCTACGTTGATCTCCTTTTGCGAGATCCATTGCACCAACTTCGTATGTTTGTAGATTGTGTTACGGACGTCAAGAGACAAACATCCCTCAATGGCCACCGGTAAAATAAACTGCAAAACACGTGCAGGAATGATATTAAAGTCCATACATGAATTTGTTACACAATCCCCACTATGATATATTCCACTATGAACATACCTGACACATTTTATGCCAGTCGTGTGACTTCAAACCGGTAAGCTTTCCTTCTTTAGTAAAACACGTTCGGAGCGAGTGCATTACTACAATGGGGGTCCGCAAACATCGAATGGTCTCTTTTACTTTGTGTTCGTGGGCTCCTGTGAAAATCCATGGAGCTTTAGGGAGTTTTATCGATCCATCAAATGCTGTCTGCAGCCAATATTGCTCCATACGATCCACATTTCTAAGGTCAACCCTGGCTCCCAAAGTATCTTTCTTGCCGGTAATATGGTCCCATAGCAAATTACCCACATTCTTGAATATGTGCATTGGATCGAGCAAGTGATTGATCATGAGTCGGGGCCAATATGGTAACTCGTACCATAGAGAGAGTCTCTTCATCCCTGGGGGAAAACTGTCATCACACATCTCCTTCTGCTCTAACCATGCTTGTGCAGACATTCTCGGTCGCTCTCTTCCCAAAAATCCGTCGTGTAACACATGATTCTCTGGAAGATATGCTTGATGACCTTCTTAGATTTGCTTCTTCAATGAGGACGCCCGATATGCATTCAGTCTAGGTCCACATGTGACACATGCTCTGTATCCGCTTGTTTGAAGCCCTGCATGTATACACATGATAATAGATAAGCTTGAGAAAAACCAAGATTTACAGTGTTTGAGTTTAAGTGTAAATCACCTAAGCATTCTGTTAGTCCGGGATAGTCATGCATGGTCCACATTAGAATGCCTCTGATCAAAGCATTCCATCGACCTCTGTGTCGGCTCATATCCACCACTTCTATGCCAATCCACAGTTGTTGTAGCTCTTCCAATAGTGGACGAAGATACACATCCATATTCTTCACTTTATACCGCCCCGGCACAATCAAGCTTAGCCATAGGTGCCCCTTCTTCATAGTCAACCATGGGGGAATGTTGTAGTTGACGATGACAACGGGCCATACAATGTAAGATGTTGATCTTTGACCAAATGGATTTACACCATCCATAGCCAGGCCTAGACGCAAATTTTGAGCTTCCCTGGCAAAATCCGACCATGTTTCATCTATATGTATCCAGGCTGCGCAATCTGTAGGAATCCATAGCACACCATCCGAAGATTTATTCTCCTCATGCCATGATGCTAGGGCGGCCATGGACTTAGGATCGAACTCGCCAAATTCGCGAACGTGCTGTAAAGAAACGTGCCTTGTCCATCACACAACATGTTGCATTCATTGATTACAAGGACATAAGATCCTCGTTGAGAGATAGGTGTTTCGGTTGGACGGCCCCACATCCTCGTCACTACTCATAATGAGGGTAAAAACCTTATAACCTGGACAACAAATTTAATCTTCTATTGGCATTCTCCGTCTTTTATCTCTCTCTCTCTCTCTCTCTTTGTTCACACTGTAAACTACCTCACATTCTCTAGTCATGTCCAATCCCCACACACCTCGGTCTAGAGGTGCACAGAGATCAGAACCTCTGGGTTGTAATCTCGTCTTTATTGGTCAATGCCTATATTTGTGGATACAAGAAATCTACACACCCACGTCTACATGATAGTGCATGTAGTGGACAAAACCCCTTTGCCTCTTCTCTAGCTGTACCATTTCACAGCATCTTAACATCTTTTTACAATAGATCTTTGTTCGAGGGATTACTTAACACATTACATGTTGTCCTCCAATCTGAGTATCATGCCATTGAAAGATTTCCAGCGTAAGGTCGCATCCGTAGAGAGGAAGAGAGGGATCACTGTTCGTCTAACTCTAATTTTTATACCGTAATCTCAAAGGTAGACTCTAATATAAAAACTCAAATTAAAAATCTAATCTTAAATCTAACCTAATTGAACATGTGGTGATTTTCTCCATTGAAGGGTAAAAGACATACCAATGGGGCTACTAGCTGCGTAGATGTGAATGGGCCTCACTTCATAACACGATTTTAAATTTTAAATTCTTCGTATGGTCTCGCGCACGCGCTCTTGCTCTCGGCAATAGCAGTCGAACATGCAGGTGGAATTGCTGATCCGCATGGTCCATCGAACATAAATCTAGATCTAATTTAATCTTAAACTCAAATAAACCTAAATTTAATATAATCTTACGTGAATAAACCTAAATCTAATCTAACGTAAATCTAACTCAAAATAAACCTAAATCTAATCTAATCTAGCCTAAATAAACCTAAATTTAATCTAACGTAAATCTAAATCTAACCTAATTTTAAACTCAACATAAACATAAATCTAAATGTAATCTAACCTAATCTAATTTAAATTTTAATATAATCTCTTTCTCTCTTTCTTTTCTCCCCTTACCTCTCTCTTTCTTCTTCTCCCCCCCCCCCCTCTCTCTCTCTTTGGTTTTTTATTCTCTCTCTCTTTCTCTTTGTTCAACAGGTCTTGAGTTCAACTCCTCGTCGGCTAGATCTTTAAGGCCTCTTGGGATAGTTTCCTACGACGTTAAATCTCTCTTCTTCTCGGGTGTGTGTATGTGCCAATAAAAAGAGGAAAATGGTATAACCTTTCTATCACCCAAGTGTGGTAGATTGGTTATGCCATTTCCCTCTTGAATAACAGGTCTTGAGTTCAACCCCTCGTTGGCTAGATCTTTAAGGTCTCTTGGTATAGTTTCCTACGACGTTAAAACTCTCTTCTTCTTGGGTGTGTGTGTGTGTATGTGGGTGTGTGTGTGTGTGTGCCAATAAAAAGAGGAAAATGGTATAACCTTTCTATCACCCAAGTGTGGTAGATTGGTTATGCCATTTCCCTCTTGAATAACAGGTCTTGAGTTCAACTCCTCGTTGGCTAGATCTTTAAGGTCTCTTGGGATAGTTTCCTACGACGTTAAAACTCTCTTCTTCTTCTCTTTTCTCTCTCTCTCTCTCTCTCTCTCTTTGTTTTATATCTTTCTCTTTCTCTCTCTCTCTCTCTCTCTCTCTCTCTCTCTCTCTCTTTCTTTTCCTCTCTCAATGTGTGTGTGTATGCATTCTTTCTTTATGCATGTGTGTGTGTGTTTTTTGTTTATGCATGTGCTCTCTCTCTCTCTCTCTCTCTCTCTCTCAAAAACACAATGTGTGTGTGTGTGTGTGTGTGAGAGAGAGAGAGAGAGAGAGAGGGAGAGAGAGAGAAAGAGGGGAAGGAAACATGAGAGAGAGGAGAGGGAAGGAGCATACCTGGCTCTCCTTCCTCTCCTCGTGTATGTGTGTGTGTGTGTGTGTGTGGAGAAGAAAGAGAGAGAGAGGGAGAGTGCGGGTTACCTTTGCTTGCTTGAGCGTCGAAAACTCAGATCTGAGATATGAGTTTTTGGGCGCTCTCGGTTTATTTTTTACCCCTGTCGGCATCGCTATGAGCATCGCTAAGTTATAAATAAACTAGCGACGCCCATAGCGATGCTGTGGATTTTCACTTTTAAGCGTTGCACTGCGAGCGTCGCTAATGTGAAGTACCTCTTGTAGTGTAAACGTCCTTCCAGCTTATAATGCCTGATTTGAAACACTTGATGTTATCATGGAACCTGAAGTAGAAACGGAGATGGCAAACACTCCAAAGACGATTGACTGCAAACGAATAGTGGACAAGGTTTCCATTTTTGAGATATTAGTGTCAAAAATGACGAGGAGTTTCACACTTTGAGGGGATTACGAGTTAGAAATGACGCTGAGGATGAGCTATCGAGTACGTTATAAAATGAAATCGATAGCACCTTAGAAAATGAAAACAAATCAAAACAGCATGGGGATCTCTTCTATGATTTTCCAAATCAAAATTCACAAAAACAACGGAGATATCAAATGAAACAAGTAAGAAAACAACAAAATAAACAGGAGAAACCAGTGCCTCAATTATTGAGCAAAACACAATATCTTATGCTCGTCGGAGCAAACGATAGTGTCAGGGACAAGATCACACAGAAACCTTTGAAACCAGCTTCTGTAAGCACAAATCCAAAGAAAAGAAACAAAGGAAAGCCTATGAACATAGCTGAAACTTCATAAAAAATATCCAAAATTGAGCAAAAACATGAATATCAAAAGCGACTTTAAAAGAAGTTTGGACACCAGAGATGAAGAGTGAAGAGGGGTTTGATACGGAGAGATTTGTTGCACCCTCTCACTAAAAAACTTACACCATTTAAGACAAAGGAACTGTGGTTCAATAGTTAAAGAGAGAGCTCAAGGAACTGGGTACTTCTTATGATGGACCTGAAACATGCTAAGAGGATTTATCTAGCTGAACTAGGGGAAGAACCTAAACCGGCTTACATAGACACAAACCTCACTAAGGAGGAGGAGCAGCTTCTAATAGCTACTTTCAAGTAGTATAGATATGTGTTTGCATGGTGTTAGCCGATCGTCGTGATGCACTCAGAGAAGCGACTCTGATGGGGGCACAAAGACTCTTCGAGAAGTGAACAAACGGAATAACTCTAAAACATGAAAATCTTTCACTTTGAGTTCCAGCAATTAACCTATGTCCTACGTCACTGCACTCAATTATCAACCCATTTTGGCACTTGAACGGAGTCCAAATGCTACAAAACTTTAGGCGGAGGTCATGGACACTTAGGGGCACTAACCTACCAGGTTTGGTTGCATTTTTAGGAGGTACCAAAATCATGATTCATCATAATTTAGGTCTCGAAAATTGCAACAGAACACATCAGAAAGGTTGCCCTAGGGTCTAGGAACACTCTCGTATAGTTGGAATGTCAAAAACACTCATTAATGCACTCTAATCAGCAAATTTAGCCTACTAACACATAGTCAAAAAATCACGACAGAATCGAAATGAGGATACTTGATTGAAAGAGTATTGAACAAGGAACACGTTGCAAGTTTCAAAATTGAAATTTTATGATCAGAGCTCAAGATATGATTACAAGGTATAGGAAAGAATCCACTCTTAGCCGTACGCTTCAAACTCTTCAAAACTTGATAATGATCATAACGGCTTTTCCCACTTTACAACTTAGGCTTTATACCTAGGGCTCTCTTGGCCAATGGCCGATGGCCGACCATACATAACTCAGACTCATCATAGACTTTATATTTCGGCTTCTTAGAGCTTGTCCATATTTTAACCAGACATGATCAAAATAATTACAAGGCTTTCGAAAAAAGAATGGGAATACATGAAAATTTTAGGCTCATGGAAGAAGGGGTCGACTCGAAGGGTGACCGTGTGGCTTGACTGCCAAAATTACCCCCTTCCTGTTTGTGTCTGCTTGTCCATTTTTATGATTTGCTTTGGCCACCGCTGGAGGATTTGATGTAGCATTCTTTAGTAGTCCAGGGTGCGCTTTTCTACTGTGCAAGTGAGGAGAGTAAATTTTTTTCTCGTGCTTCAATCTCTACCTTTGTAGCCAGCTCTCTAAAGGGTTGTTGCTCAAGGTGCTCTGATAGACAATGTGAGGAGCAAACAGATTCTTCGTCATGGGGTTGAAGATGGATGAATCAACTTCAAAGAACCTGGTCATGAACGCCTCTTCAAATGTTTGCATGTAGTGAGAGGGCAAAAACATGACACGGGCATACAACCCCATGATCACATTTTGGCTGGGAATCTCTGTCTCTAGTTTCCAATACAAACCTCGTGTTCCTTCTAAGAATACCTGCCAAGGATGCTCTGTAATGGAAATTGCCTATGAACTTTGGAAGTAGCGGAATTAGGAAATTAGGTGAAGCACGTTTAAGAGATTACTTTGTGAGCATATCGGGTGAACTTAGTTGATGGTATAAACATAAACATGGTACTTAGTTAACTTGGCATGAACAATACTTTTGCAAGAGAGAGAGAGTTTAGAGAACATGACAATAGTTGAGGATCGGATTCATATGGAGCCGGGTCCCCCCTCCAATAGGCATTTGTATTATAGTTTCTCCCATCAAGAGAGACTTGGTACAATACAATCTTTGTGTTCCTTGTGGCCTAGGTGATGCAATGAAGATGGAAATCCTCATGCATCACAAACATAACATAAACTTGAAGAAAGCATTAACTATCCCAAGCCTCAGTCCCAAGGCCTCAAACACCTTCGAAGGTGGAGAGAGCTAGCGGGGAATGAGGATAGGGAAGAGGAAGAAGAAACGTTCCATAGGAGAAAGAAGTAGTTCCTCACTTATCATTAATCTTCTTGCTAGCATACATAATAGCATAGTAATGGAGATGGACAAGATGGCAAGCTTAAGCATTGAAGCATGGCTCTTGGTTGGATTTGCATTCCATAGCTAAGAGTGTTGGTGTAGGATTTCACTCTCACAAGCTTGGAGAAGGAGGTGGTGTTCCTCAACTTTCACCAAGTGAGAATGGTGTCTCAAATGAGTGTGTGTGATGGTGTATATCCTCCTAGCACCCCCCTCCTTGAGTGGAGACTTTTCCACATGCTACAGGCTCATTGTTCCCCTCTCCCCCTGACCAATCACATGTAGCATGAGTCAAGTACATGGGTAGACTTTTGACAAGTGTCCTCATTATCCCTTAGAGAGAGAGAGAGAGAGCTTAAAAATATCTAGATATTTGTTAGATGAAAGTAGAAGCTCATTGGACCCCTCTTTAGCCCAACCAATAGCATTCAAGCATACCATGTGGTTAAGCTTAGTGAGAGTCTGACATGTGTCCCGTGTGCTCTTTTAGAATTCCCCTAACTTTGAGATTTTTATGCATAGGAAGTTTCTCAAGAAACTTCCTCATTAAGTGAGTAGGTTCTCTTTTTGACTCAAGCATCTTACCCCCCATGCATAGGAAGCTTCTCAAGAAACTTCCTCATTAAATGTGACAAGTACCTCAAGTACCTTAGTCATCAAGCATGACAAGCACCTTAGGTGGAGTTCCCACCTCAAGCACATCCCTAGCTTGCCTAAGTTTAGTTCGGGTTTCCACCTCAAGCACAGCCCTAACTTGCCTAAGTTTAAGTCGGGTCCCCACCTCAAGCACAACCCTAGCTTGCTGAAGGTCAAAAGGACTTTTAACACTAACCATTGGAGGTATTTAATGAAGCTAACCCTAAGGTCTTTTAAGCTTCATTAGTTAACCTTGCTCTTTGACATACCATCTCTCATTTGGGCCCCTTTACCATTGGCCCCCTGCTGAGATAGATCCGTAAGCACATGTCTATATTCTAACCCTTGTTCCCGTTTATTATCCCATATTAAATGATCAGTTTACTATGAGAAGATCATTTGGGTTGGTTAGATATTAGATATTTGATGACATTATCTCTCTCTTGAAATCATAGTCGTCCTCGACTATGAGGTAAAAGAGATAAAGTCATAGTCATTAGTCAATTTGTCTTAGTGGGTATAGGATCCCTTTTTACCCCAATAATAGATCTCAGTCCCACTTACCCTAATATAATTAACAAAATCAACCATTAATAGGCTACTTAAGGACCTCTCTTCTTAAGCAAGAAAAGAGAAACCAAATGCTCTGATACCAATGTAATGGAAATTGCCTATGAACTTTGGAAGTAGCGGAATTAGGAAATTAGGCGAAGCACTTTTAAGAGATTACTTTGTGAGCATAGCGGGTGAACTTAGTTGATGGTAGCAACATAAACATGGTACTTAGTTAACATGGCATGAACACTACTTTTGCAAGAGAGAGAGTTTAGAGAACATGACAATAATTGAGGACCGGCATGGTACATAGTTAACTTGGCATGAACAGTACTTTTGCAAGAGAGAGAGAGTTTAGAGAACATGACAATAGTTGAGGACCGGATTCATATGGAGCCGGTCCCCCCTCCAATAGGCATTTGTATTATAGTTTCTCCCATCAAGAGAGACTTGGTACAATACAATCTTTGTGTTCCTTGTGGCCTAGGTGATGCAATGAAGATGGAAAGCCTCATGCATCACAAACATAACATAAACTTGAAGAAAGCATTAACTATCCCAAGCCTCAGTCCCAAGGCCTCAAACACCTTTGAAGGTGGAGAGAGCTAGTGGGGAATGAGGATAGGGAAGAGGAAGAAGAAACATTCCATAGGAGAAAGAAGTAGTTCCTCACTTATCATTACTCTTCTTGCTAGCATACATAATAGCATAGTAATGGAGATGGAGAAGATGGCAAGCTTAAGCATTGAAGCATGGATCTTGGTTGGATTTGCATTCCATAGACAAGAGTGTTGGTGTAGGATTTCACTCTCACAAGCTGGAGAAGGAGGTGGCGTTCCTCAACTTTCACCAAGTGAGAATGGTGTCTCAAATGAGTGTGTGTGATGGTGTATATCCTACTAGCACCCCCCCTCCTTGCTTTTGGCGAGTGGAGACTTTTCCACATGCTGTAGGCTCATTGGACCCCTCTCCCCCTGACCAATCACATGTAGCATGAGTCAAGTACATGGGTAGTCTTTTGACAAGTGTCCTCCTTACCCCTTAGAGAGAGAGAGAGGGCTTAAAAGTATCTAGATATTTGTTAGATGGAAGTAGAAGCTCATTGGACCCCTCTTTAGCCCAACCAATAGCATTCAAGCACACCATGTGGTTAAGCTTAGTGAGAGTTTGACATGTGTCCCGTGTGCTCTTTTAGAATTCCCCTAACTTTGAGATTTTTATGCATAGGAAGTTTCTCAAGAAACTTCCTCATTAAGTGAGTAGGTTCTCTTTTTGACTCAAGCATCTTACCCCCCATGCATAGGAAGCTTCTCAAGAAACTTCCTCATAAAAATGTGACAAGTACCTCAAGTACCTTAGTCATCAAGCATGACAAGCACCTTAGGTGGAGTTCCCACCTCAAGCACATCCCTAGCTGCCTAAGTTTAGTTCGGGTTCCCACCTCAAGCACAGCCCTAGCTTGCTTAAGGTTCCCACCTCAAGCACAACCCTAGCTTGCTTAAGGTCAAAAGGACTTTTAACACTAACCATTGGAGGTCTTTAATGAAGCTAACCCTAAGGTCTTTTAAGCTTCATTAGTTAACCTTGCTCTTTGACAGACCATCTCTCATTTGGGCCCCTTTACCATTGGCCCCGTGTTGAGATAGATACATAAGCACATGTCTATATTCTAACCCTTGTTCCCGTTTATTATCCCATATTAAATGATCAGTTTAATATGAGAAAATCATTTGGGTTGGTTAGATATTAGATATTTGATGACATGCTCTGCCACTTCAATGTCCTCAAATGTTGTTATGCAGTTAATGATCATTTTTGAAATTTTCACTAGCGTTTGGCAAGCAAGGTCAGGGACATCCTTCATCTGATTGATAACGCATTTGAGCGTGTTTACCATATATTTCTCTGATGGAGGGAAATTTCCAGTCAGCTTTGTGAGCACCAAATAATTCAACATTGTGAGTCTCTTGCTTTTCCATGAATAGAAGCTATCCCATGATCGCATTTTGTTATTAGGACAATAGGTTGGGTTGATCATGAGATGTTGTGGTGCATTTTTGTAATGTGTCTCATTTGTCAGGTGCTTCTCAAACCACTTCTTTGTCCAAAGGGGTTGGTTGTCGAGGATGGTCTGTATTTGATTTGTTGTTATCGAGACATCCCTATAATCCCCCTTGTGATTTGGTTCGAGGCTTAGCAACATCTTTTTTTTCCACAATAGAGCCTCTTGTCTCATCAATGGCAGGGATATCATATCATGCTCATGGTTCTTGAAAACCTCATCAAGTGTGATAATCAAAAGTGCAACAGACTCCGGTACCTTGAGTTTGTACTACATACATGCTTTGTGAGAGGGATCACACACTTCTAAGATCCACCTCTGAATTTCCTCTCTGACATATGCTTGATCTTCTTTCTCATTCATATCTTTGAATTCATGTAATCTTGGTTCTGTAGAAGTGCTAGGAAATTCTACAAGAGGAAGATCCATGGTCCTCTATTCCTGCCCGGATGTCTGAGGAATTTCCATTGTTGTTGGTTGGGCTTTCATGGAACTAATGACCAGACCTTTGTGTTGTAAAGCATGTGCAGCGCTTTGAGCAGCTAGCTCTTCTTTTACCTTTGCCAGACATTCGTGTAGCATTGCAATTTCATCCTCTTTTTTCTTTTGAATGGCCTTATGCCTAGCTGTCATGATTTGTCTGTCATATTGTTCTTGAGCTAGGGCCGTCTTGAGATCCTTCAACTCTTGTATTGTCGTGGCCAATTTCACTAAAGTAGAAGCAGGGGATGGGGTGTCTTGCATTGCTAGGAGTTGCATAAGTGTTCTGCTCATAGGATTCCCCTAATTTGGCGTTCTTATGCCTTTCTTTTTCCATATCTTCTTCTAGACGTTGTTGCTCGACCTATAAATTTTTGTTAGCCTCATTAAAGGCTTGAGATTCTTGAAAGAAATGAGCGGCATTTTCTTTCTCGCTTTGTAGCTCACCTTGAAGCTCTCGTTGGTTACCTTGTAAATCTTCAATCTTTTGTTGTAGCTCTCAATTGACCTTAAGTTCTTTAGTTACATCCCCCTTGCATCCAGCTCCACTCCTTGTAGGTTGTGGAGTGCTCTTTGACATTGGAATTGTAGTTTGATCTGTTTGAGATGGTCGTCAATGTCAAAAGAGTCTAATAACTGCCTTTCTTTTTCTATTAGGGCATGTGAGCGGGGTGACCTCGTCTTTGGTTGCGTCTTTTGTGGTTGGCTAGAGGTGGTGGCTTCTTCTTTTTCTTTTGCCACCTCAGTTCTATCCTTATCACTTTACTCTTGAGGTTCCAGTGGAGCCTGCTCCGTCTCTTTGCCTTTTGCTTCATCCGCCTCTTGATTTGTGGATGGTGTTGGCAATACTTGCTCTGCTGTTTGCCTTGGCACCTCTGTTGTCTTCTCGACCTTCTCCTATCAACTTCCTGGTCAGTTGATTCTTGAGTAGGAGGAGAGGTGGTTGGTCGATTCGATGCTGATGGGATGTTTTTGGTATGGAATTCCGAAGGATCCACACCACCCTCCTCTTCTATCTTTTCTTCAGTGTGAGTCATGTCAATCTCCTTGGACTTGGTATATTTTTTGGAGGATTTGAGATCATAGATGCATTTTCTTTTGGACTCTTGTTGTTCCCTTTGCTCTGCTTTATGTTTGAGCTCCTCTCTAATCCTTTGCCGCATTTTGGCGACAACATCACCCGCAACAGCCCCCGCTCCCTCTTTTCTTCTACTGTCTTTTTGCAGAGCTCCTCTCTTAGTTCTTGAGCTTCTTCCATGGATCTTCGTGCTTGAAAGATCGAAATGGGATCTCTCTGCTCACCTGATCTTCTTTTTAGTCAAACCTTGCTGATTGTATAATCTTCATTTTCTTCCTCCTCCTTTTCTTTGTCGTTTGATGACTTGTATTCAGAAGGGGTATCTTTGCTCAACTTTACATTTCGCTCAGTTTCTTTGTTGTCGGACTTCTTCTCCTTGAGCTTTGCCTAGTTTCTTTCTTTTTTGGTTGTTGTACTGCAGAGGGTTCGGCCACTGGTTTAACTGCATGTTTGGATTTATGGATCAAGTCCAGTTGCGTCTCTGCAGTGATAGCTCATCGATCATGCCTAATGCTTGATAGGCGATCCTTGTCAATACTGGCCCACTATTCATGTATGTTTTGATGTGGTCGATGTTCTTCAAACTCACATCCACCAAATTTTCTAGAATATATGTGCCTAGATCGATCGCACTTTATGGTCCTTTGCTTTGATAGCCCTATCGCCATCACCAACGCAATGTACAGGTTAGGCTCTGTGTAACCTGGCACACCGCTTTTTTACTTTGAGGTGCTGAGAAATCAATTGAAATGGGAGATCTATCTTTAAATACACCAGGTCTTTATAGGTGAACTTGTTTCCCTATTGCTTCACGAAAGCTTTGTCATTATCAGTAGCCTTTGTCTTTAGGAGTAAATTATGGTTTCCTGGTGGAAAGTGCAATGCCTGATTTATCATATCCCAAGTGATTCGGACCTTGAATTTGGCTCCATCTTTGTCAATCATTATTGCCTTCTTGTTGTATTGGATTGACGACATCAGCTCATGGGCCCGCTGGAAGCCCGTTCCCCATGGCTGTAGAGTCGCCGAAAAAAGTGCCCATCTGGAGGCATCTTGATCCCTGGATCACTTCTTGCTGTCGATGCAAATTCTAGAGCTCCTTAGGGAATATGGTTGTCTTTACCTTAGTATCGTCATTTGTTTCAAACCTTCCAATGAAGACATTTGTTGGGATTTGTGCCAGCTCCTCATCTGATACATGTGCCTTTTCATTTGATTCAATCTCTTTGACCTGGTAGGGTGCGGCTTCTTGGGTCATTTGTGGGGCATTTTGTGATCAAACAATCTAGAAATTAGCTTCAAAAGTTGACCAACAAGTTGTCGAGAAAAGTTAAAAAACGCAAAATTTGACCTTAAACTAAAAAATGAGTATAACTTGATCAAAACAAGCCCAATTTGGTCCAAACTTCACTAGTGCATCTAGGCTAGCTACAGACACTAGGAAAAATTGCTATACAGGCAAAATTTGGCTCAGGGGTTATGGATCGTGATCCTTGTTTAGCAACATTTTGGAGTTCTAGTGATACCATCTGATTAAGCATGAGTTGAGGATGCTATGGTTTACTTCTTTTTGGATTTGGATCACTGGTTGGGATTCCATGCCAAATTTTGGAATTTTTCTCAGACTTAGAGATTTTTGGCATTTAGGCAAGGAGTTTAAAATCCAAATGGCTTTAAACTTTAGGGTTAGGTTATCCTTAATGTTTGGGATCAGGTGATGTGGTTTGTGCTTGGTCAACCTTTAGGGGGTCATGAATCGCGATCCATGTTGGGCAGCATTTGGGACGAAACTTTGGGTACTTGTTTCTATAGTCTATCATAACACATTGGTGAAGTTCTTTTCAAATTTGGACAAGTTTATGTTGGGGTGATAAAGCCCAATGTGCCATGCCTAAGTGTTGGGCGGCCGGAGACTAACCGGGAACTAACACTGACCATTCATTCTACATAAAACAATAAGGACTCATAACCCTAACACTATTTTGTTTGGAATCCACCCAAACTTGTGTCTCCTCTCTTCTTCATTGCTGCACACACACACACACACACACACACACACACACACACACACGCTCTCCCACGTACACTTCAACTGGTATCAGAGCTCAGGGATTGGGAGCACCATTGGAGCTCAACGGAAAAGCAGACAGAGAAGCAACAAAAACTGCAACACGTTTTTGCAGATTTGTTGTGGCCTATCAAAACGTCTTTGTTCAAGCCAATTCTGAAGGGCCCTGACCGGTTTTTTGTCCTCTTCCACTTTGCAGAATAAATTTTTCTCAAAATCTTCACCAATTTTGAGATACGTCACTCAGACTGCCTGTAGGTCGTGAAGTACAAGCTGCAGATTTTGACAGATCTGTTTTGACTTGTAAAAATAGCTTATTTCATGTCCATTCTCGCGAGTCCCAACTGTTTTTGCATGGTCTACAACTTTGCAAAATGAAGTTTTTGCAAATTTTGCATGGTTTGTTCAGACAACAAGGTGGTCTTCGTGGATTCTTCTGCATACAGGTTTTTGTTGCAGACTCTTTCTGCAATCTCTGTCACATGTATATTTGATATAAGATCTTGGGGTTCTGTTAAATCAAACAAACCACCGCAACGGTTATAGAAAAGAGTTTGTGTGGTTGATGTAAGATCTTATGCAATTTATGTATTGTGATAGAAATATGCAAAGCCTATTGTTGAGGGTCGTGGTAAGGTTTTATTGAGCTGGGGGATTCTCAAATGTGGAGATCCTTTAGGTGATACAGGTTTTGGAGTGAGCCCCGACATCCCCATAGTTTTGGCATTGACATAGGATGTATGTTTACACCGTTAGTGCAATGTTGGTGTGCATCTGCTTACCCGTCATTGTTGGCATTCCTGTCATCTTTATGCATATGCGTTTGACAGTGTACAGTTGGTCAGAGACACTCTTCTAGAGTTGGAGACACTGACAATGGCAGTTCTTTGAGATTCTATCTTTCCAATTTATCCACTTTGATCATCGTTTCACTTATTGTACACATTTGTTTTGGGTTCAAAAGTCATTTTTACAGAGGTGACTCTCCCAAAAAATTTCAGGTTTTCTATCATCTTCTTTAGTGCAATGGATCTATCACTTTTGTTCCTTGTCGAGTGATGGCTTCATCATTGGAGAACTCTTTGTTCAACATTGAGAAGCACTAACTTCCCATTTTGGAAGGAACAAATTTACAATGTCTTAATACAGAAGATGCAGATGCAATCAATAAAGATGAAGGGGATAAAGCCTAAGGATATGGATGAGTATGATTGGCAGAAGTTGGTGAGTGTTAACCCTCACGGACACCCTATCACCTTCGACCGACACATTATTATTTATTTGATTGGGCTTGTCGATCCAATAGGTGTGTAGGTGATCGCCAATGAGAGGCGCACCACTTATCTTATTTTTACAGGAGTTTTGCAATGACCGGCCACTGTGCGCGTCCATGTGTGAATGGGACAAACTCTTATAAAAGGTCCATTTGACCTAAAATGTTATAGAAATGATATTTTATGATTTATTGCAGCTGACAGGTGGAAAAGACTAGACCCAGCTTGGCCTATGCAAATGTATTTGTATATCATGTATATTTTATTATTCAAGTGCTCTTTTATGAGCTTTGGCCAATTATAACTGGCCGGCCGGTCATAATTGGCCAAAGCTCATAAAAGAGCACTTGAATAATAAAATATACATGATATACAAATACATTTGCATAGGCCAAGCTGGGTCTAGTCTTTTCCACCTGTCAGCTGCAATAAATCATAAAATATCATTTCTATAACATAAAAATCCTCATTCTTGAAGGTATAAGCTAAGAAGTGCTCTTGCTCCACCTTTGTCTCCTTCTCCTTCGTGTGCTCACGTGTGTATGTGTGTGTGTGTATGCTTGAGAGAGAGAGAGAGAGAGAGAGAGAGAGAGAGAGAGAGAGGGTGTGTGTAATCAAGCATTATGATGGCATCGGCAGCGGCGGCGAGGCAGTGGCTCCTTCTTCTTTGCGGCACACGATCCTTCACGACGGAAGCATTGAGTGGTGAGTGACAAACCATTTTTTCTTTGAGCTTGCTAGGAATCTCAGTTGTGTGCTTGCAGCCTTTCGAGGCTCGCACACAGTGCACATGCAAGTTCCCGGCTTTCGACACGTGTGGTAAAGCGCACATTTTTGGTGTCGTTGCCGGGGAATGTCTTGCACTAAGCTTGAGGAGCACTCACTGCTACCTGTAGAAGCCTTTCTTTCATCTGTTTTTTGGTTTTTGTTGATTTGTGTGAGAATTGTTAACTGGCTGTAATGTCCAGTTTTAGTTATGTCCATGTGTAGTTGGCTAGGTTAGACAATGTGTGTGCGGTGTTAATTAGTGTTGTTAGCGGATTAGATAGAGCGGCCAGAGGTGCAACAGTGTGCGTGCTGGAGACATGCTCTGTCCGTGAGCTTGGTGCCACACAATTGAGCATTATCCACAAAAAAAAAAAACTAGGTGAGCGGCCTTCACGGGCACTCACCAAAGCTTCTAAAGTGTTGAGGTCACATGCACCTACGCTGTGGTCGTGTGTTAAAGGACAATCAAGTAGAGAGTGTCTCTGTTTACGTGGGCACTCATTATTCCTCTACATTAGGCTCTAGGCCCTCAGTGGGGACCCAAGGTAGTACCACTCAGGATGCACATATTGCGTCTAGTGACTCTTCCTCTGATTACGACATCATGGAAGGTTACCCAATGCCTAATCTCGATAGTTCAAGCCAAGACACGCATGCCATGGGCCCACGGTCCGGGCTGAGCGTGCTTAGCCTCTTGAAGAAAACTTTTAGTAGATCCACTTGCTCCAAAACATGGAGCTAACGATGTAAATGAGGGGGGTGGGGAAGTAAATTCACCATTCATGACCAATGTAGACCCCATCCTCCTGGTGGAGAGTGTGCACATCAATACTCCATTCATTGCACCCCCTGACTCTTTTAAGTTATTCTCCTCCAAGGTTATATTACCTCATGGTAGAAGCCATGCCAAGTGCAAGAGGTTGAGCGGTATATCATTGCGGCTAGGGAAAAGGAAATTGAGAGCTTACGTAAGTAGGGCAGAGCAACGAAGAGAGTTAAAAGCAAAAGCCCCTATGTCAACATCCATGCTAGGCGAGCAATCAAGTGCTCTTGAATTAGTGACCACTAAGGTTCAACCCATAGAGGGTCACATTGCATTTAGTTCAAAGGACACCCCTAGCACCTCAATCCTAGAGGGAGCGATCCTAAATGAGAACTGGGAGTGCGAACTACAAACATAAACTCTAACCAACCTATACACAGGTCACACCTATCGCGTGGGTTGGTTAGATGTCCTACAATCAACATCGGGTGCTACTAGCATAGAGGAGCAACAACAAAGAGTTTGTGATGTCATCGATAGGGTTATTCAGCTGGAGAGGTAGAACAAAGGGATCATCATGCCTTCAACGGGTCTCATGAGATTCTTGGATACAGGGAAGGCTAAGCAACCAACTTTATCACAAATGGAGACTCCCTCAGTAAGCTCGATGGATCCTCCATATGTTGTTTTGCCCGGGGTCTCAGTACAATCTGAGCCCACAAGTGATAGCTTTACCTTTCCAAGTCTAGCTCATCTTTCTCTTGATGACACCACGGCTACCATGCATACCCCAGTGATGGGCATGCCAAGAAACACACCATGGACCTCATTTGTTAGTAAAGGACCGCTACATAGTAGCTCAATGCCTGCAACAATACCTACAAGTGTGGACCAATCATATACACCTATGGGTCCTCATGATCATGTAGCTCCTACCCTCCCATTGTTTCAACAACTTATGCTCCACAACCACAACATACAAGCTCTTATTTCAATGAGGCCATACTAGCTACCACGTCTGCTATGCCCAGGACCATACATATGGACTTTGGGCCACCACATGGCACGACACTGTACCAAACTTGGAACCCTAGGGCGTCCTATGCACCAAGCCCGATGCCAATACCTACTCCACATGTAGTCCTGAGAGCACCTTTACCCACGATGCCTGCTGACTTAGGTGACTTGGCAACACTTGCTCAAGCTATCGGTCGATCTATTGTTGAGAATATGCGTAATATGCCTGATAGAGAGCCTAGAAGTAAGGCAATACAAATAGCCCAAGCTCACACAAAAATTTAGTGGAGATAGGGATGTGAGGAAGCATATTGAAGTATTTGAACAAATATGTGATTTCCTAGGAGAACACAATGACCTGCATAAGAGTAATGCTTTAAGCCTGACCTTAAGTGGGAAGGCTAGGGATTGGTATAGAACCCTAAGGGTGGAAGAAAAAATGATTTACCCTACTCTTAGGAGACTGTTCTTGAAAGAGTACATACAAGAGAGAGTACTCAGGGGTGTAGCATGAAAACCCAACGAGAGAAAGGAGAGTCCGTGAGAGACTTTATTAGTCGCTTGAAGCATTTGAATTCTCGTTGTAATCCAAGTGAGCGCTTCAATAATAACCAATTGCTCGATAGATTCATTAGAGGACTACGACATGAGGATATCTACAATGGCCTAGTCATTAGAGGAATCACCACTTGGGAAGCAGCAACCACCAATGCGATCCAAGTGGAGGATAATTTAATGATTCAAGGAGAAAGAGTGTCTGTTGAGCCTAAATCTACTAGCTCGCAAGCATCGAGGCACCAGCCAATGACCATAAAGCCTATTGATAAGGAGCCAAAGATATCTAAGATGACTTTAGCAGATCTCGCCAAGGCCATTCAAGAGAGTCTTAGAGATAATCGTGCTCCTCAAAACAACCATATGTATCCAAGAAGGGACCAACAATGGTGCTCAGTTTTCTATGGCCCACATAGTACCAGTGAATGCCCTACATTTAGAGTTTGTAAAATTTAATGGGAATTGCAATGCCTGTGGGACATATGGTCATCAAGCTAAGGATTGGATAGTATTTAAGTGCGCGATGGCCAATAGACCAACCTTAGCATGGACAGACACACCTCGAGTGCCTGCATTGATGCCGGCCCCACCTCTTGAACAAACGTCACAACACATGGTCCCTATGGCACAAAATGTTGTTCAAACAACACCCCTACCACCTCCAGTTCTAGGACCGCAACCACCACATCCGAAAATCACTTTTGTGAATCAAGTGGGTTGTGAGTCATCTATTATTGGTTTGGAAGGCTGTGAGGAAGATATAGACACTAATATTGCCGATGGGATTGATAAACTTGAAGAAAGTCTACAATACTACATGGAAGACTATTGGGGACAGGTCAAACCTGTCTATCAAGTTGTTGCTCTTGCTGCGAGAGGACAAAATATTAATTACTCTGCCAAGAGACCACCTCTTCAATGCTATGAGTGTGGAGGTCCACATTGTGTAGCTGAATGTCCTATTAGGCTACAAAAGAATGCCACACTAATGCAAACCAATCAAGCGGACACGTCTATAATGCCAATGCTCATATGTAATCAATGTGGCATAGATCATTTGATTGCCCAGTGCCCAAATAATCCAAATGTACCAAAGATAATGGCATTGATTTAATTGAGGTTACTGAGGAGCCAACACAAAGTACGCCTGCGGTACCGTTAAGTGTACTCACACGATCAATGCTCCAAAACCAAAATTATATTCTTGAAGAAAGAGACACAACATCAATTGCCCAATCTCAGAAGAGGAAGAAAACACGAAGGAAGAGATCGCAAAAAGCAACAAATTCAGACCCCAGTTCAAAGACCCACATAGGAACTGGTGACGACCCCGTATATATACGACACTGGAGAGGATTCTGATTCAGGTGAATCCATGGAGACTAAAATGACCACTAGGAAAGAAACAAACAAGGAAGATCGTCATAAGCCACAATGGCCAGGACCCAAGAAGAAGACAGGAACTTACCCAAACCCTACAAAGGAGATCGAGCAAGTCAAGCAATTAATGGGTTTGGTAGAAGAGACCCAAAGGGATCTAGAGCCGGCCGACCTAGGCAGATCCTAATTATCAACACAGTGTTCCCTACGCAATAGCAACCTCACAAAGTCCATAGATCACTAGCCATACCTAGTGTCATCCAAGAAGAAAGTGACTTTAAGTCATGGGAAAGTGGATGTACTCCCTTCTTGTTGGAGAGAATGTTTACAGAGGAATTACCTGACCCTATCAAGAAAAGAGATCCCATCTTCCCCATGTCAAGGGACCAAATCCAAAAAAGTATAGTTAAATATTGCCAAATTGATGTGTGTGTGGGCATCTTGGGCTCCAACATCGACATCGACACCACTCTCACAATAGAGAGAGAGAGAGAGAGAGAGAGAGAGAGAGAGAGAGAGAGAGAGAGAGAGAGAGAGAGAGAGAGAGAGAGAGAGAGACGCATAGAGAGAGAGAGAGAGAGTAGAGACAATACCAGTTCTCTGATTATGACATTATCTCTCCGACTCTGGATCCACGACATCCATTGTCCGACATTGACACACACAGAGTGTATGTGCATACCCAGCATCGTCCTCGACATCGGCCTCAACTTCAGCGTTCTAGACATTGGGTTTTCTCTCAATGTTGGCATTTTAGGCATCAATTCTATTCACTTTTGGTTTTTGCATCGACATTAGTTTTGGCATCGGTTCTATTTGAAATCTCCGACATCATCTTTCACGGCATTGACACCATTCTCAGACACAGATCTAGAGTCTAGATGTATGCTTTTGTGGTTTCTTCATGCATACACCTATGGATTTCATGCGAGTCCAGCATTCCCACTACAAGCCATACTTTGCTTGATTAGTGGGACACTGAGTGATTCTACATTTTGTGCTTGCGATCTCACAAGAGACACATTTTCCCTGAGCACACTGCTGAGAGGCGTAGATTCGGTATCGACACTACAGGTGGTGTTGGCGTTGGAGATATGATCGTCGATCATTTTTTGGTTAATGCGTAGCTTTCTGCATTGACATTATAGGTGGAGTTTTAGAGGTTTATAGGTTTCCAGATACCCACACGTACAACGGTTTTCAGGCAATTTTGGCAATCACTTAGCCAACAGTCTCTCTGCAAACGATTATGCATTGAATAGATGCATACTTTTTGAGCACATATAGTGCCATTGAGCTCTTTTGAGCGCAAATATCCTTGCAAGGATTTGTCTAATGCATGCAGCAATTTTCTAGCACCTGTTTGTGCGAGGTTTCTCATGTACATTGAGTTGCAATTACTACCTACTACTGTACATCGTGTGGATCCATTTTTGGCAATTTTGGCAGTTTACCTGGTCATTTTTTAGACCAGTCCAAAAGATCCCTTTCTGAGACTGTGTCTAATCTTGAGTCTACTTAGCCTTTGGAGGGTCTTTCTCCCCATACAAAGGAGACTGCCGGATTTTTCCCGCGAGTCGACCATATGCGTTCTTGACACATTTGAGTGCTTACAGCCAGTGACTTTGCTACACTTTGTCTTGAGTTTTTGCTCATGTTCTAGGGGAAACTTTTCATAAATTCTCCTAGCCATTTTTGCCATAAATCTTTGGTGATTTTCTCTTGAGTTATGGATGCTAGTAGTGCTTCGTAAAGGGAAGACTGCTACATAAAGAAGTTTGATGGCACAAAATTTACAATTTGGAAGTAGCATATGCTTGATGTTTTGGTCAACAAGGGCTTGTCAGTTCCATTGAAAGAGTGTAGAGAGAATGCTTACACTGATGATCAATGGGAAGAGTTGGATGCTCATGCTATGGCCATGATTAGATTACATCTTGGCGAGACCATATTCTTCATGATTATGGACAAGACTACAGCTTGAGAGCTTTGGGACTCTCTATGTGCACATTGGGATGGAAAGAGTGCTTCTAACAAAGTTTTCTTGATTATGCATTTGAATATGAACGAAGGTAGCAACGTTGATGCACACTTGAATGAGTTCAATAGCACATTTTCTCAGCTGACATCAAAAGGGTTGAGTTTTGATGATGAAATGAAGGCCATTTTTTTGTTATTCCCTTTACCTTCTTCTTGGGATACATTTAATGGTGCGATTAGTAACTCCGCACCGGGTGATAAACTGAAGTTCAGTGATAGTACTAGTGCATTGCTCATTGAAGAGATTAGACATCAATCTCTAGATAGTGGTGAGCATGGAGATGCATATATGGCAAGTGGCCATAATTGCCATAGGCAAAGAGGTGGATATAGTCACAACTGTGATCTTCTTAGGATCACCACAATCATAGCAAGAACCAAGGCCGTGATTTGAGAAATGTAGAATGCTATCATTGCGGTAAGAAAGGCCATTTAAAGAAATATTTCCGTGTTTTGCAGCATGAGAAGGGCAAATCTATTGTGAAGTTTGAAGCTCCAAAGAGCAGCTAAGGATAGAGGATATCAATGTTCTTGAATCTCCACCTACAGATTTTGATCCTGACGTGTGCATATGTGCTTGTTTTCACTTCAAATTTGAGTCCAAATGCATTATTGGCTCTTGATGAGTGTTATGCACATAATTGGATAATTGATCTAGGTGCCAGCTTCCATGTTACTCCCCATAGGGGATGGTTCTCCACATAAACTGCTATGCATGGTTTAGCCAAGCTTGGATATTCCTATCAACTTGATACATGCGGTATGGGAGATGACAAGTTATGCATGACGAATGGCACTAAATTTATTCTTCATGGAGTCAAACATGTTCCTAAATTGATTAAGAGTTTAGTGTCAGTTGGTCATCTTGATGCTTTAGGCTATACTATTGTTTACGGAAATGGATCTTGGATAGTGCGTAAGGCATATTTGGTTGTTCATAAGGGGTCACAAATCTTGATCATTGTACTCTTTATATGTCTCTTCAGTCAAAAAGAGTTCTATCTATGTAGTCGAGCAGCCTTCTACTGAGTTGTGGCATAGCGGGCTAGGCCATATGAGCCAAAAAGAAATGAAAATCCTTCAACATCTAGACTACTTACCTGTGTTAAATTAATCTGATTTCAATTTATGCGAGCATTGCCTCTATGGCAAACAAACTAGGAAAACTTTCTTTCCATTACATCGAGAGTTGGGAAACCCTCTAGACTTGGTTCATAGCATTTTATGTGGGGCTATGCCACACAAGTCTCTAGGGGGAGCACTGTATTCTTAACATTCATAGATGACTCTACTTGGAAGGTGTGGGTCTACCTCTTGAATGGGAAAGATAAAGTGTTTGCTACATTCTAAAAATTCTTAGCCATTGTTGAGAACTGATCTGGTAGAAATCTGAAAGCTTTTTGATTGACCATAATGGAGAGTCTGTCTCCACAGAGTTCAAGAATTTCTATAGTAAACGAGGGATTCGATGATAGTTTACTATGTTGTACATACGTGCTCAAAATGGCATTGCTGAGTGTATGAATTGCACGATTTGAGAAAGAGTCATATCCATGTTATCTATGGCGAGTTTACCTCATAATTTTTGGGGAGAGGCTGTCATGACAGCTGTACACATCATCATAGATCGCCTAGTACTCCATTGGATTTCAAGATTCTGCAAGAGATGTGGATTGGAAAGAAGCCAACTTATGATAGATTACGTATGTCTGAGTGTGGAGAATTCTCACACATTCCCAAAGAACTTCGCAAGAAGCTAGATCCCAAGTCACAAAAGTGCATCTTCATTGGCTATCGCGTAGATGGAGGGATGGGATATCATCTCTGGCACCCAAAATCTAGAAAAGTTATTCGCAACTCACAAGTGATATTCAATGAGTCTAAGATGCATAGAGGCCGAATGTCGGCAGAAAGTCAGATTTGAGGATGTAGCCTCGACAAATTTGGGAAAACCAACTCAATCTACTATTGATGCTCCTACCACTAGTAGTGCTCCAGAGAGAGCAAAATCCAGCAATCATGCAATGAAGAGATCTATGCATTTATCTTGTGTCCTTGAGAGGTTTGATCCATGTGTTAGTCACTAACTGCGATGAGTCCACTTGTTATAAAGAAGCTATTCAGATGGAAGATAGCGTGAAGTGGGAGCAAGCTTTGCAATCAGAGGTTAAATAGGCATTGCCTTCCAAATGGGTGTACAAGAAAAATTACACAAAAAAAGATATCGAGCCTAAGTATAAGGCTAGATTGGTTGCTAAAGGCTTCAAGCAGAAGAAAGGCATAGACTTCGATGAGAAATTTTCTCTAGTACTCAAGATGACTACAATACATCTTATTTTTTGTGTAGTAGCCATTGAGGACATGGAATGGGTCCAAATAGATGTGAAGACGGGGGGGTTTCTTCACAGTGATCTTGAAGAAGATATCTACATGAAGTAGCCAGAAGGTTTTGAGATAAAGCTTAAGAAGCCAACAAGGGTAGAATTGGTGTGTAGACTCAAGAAAGATATGTATGGTCTAAACCAAGGTTCAAGGAAATGGTACATCAAGTTTGATAAGTACATTCAATCCCAAGGTTATGTAAGGAGCCAAGAAGATCACTGCTTATACACATAGAGGTTGAACGAGGGTTCCCTCATCATTATCATCTTGTACATGGATGACATGATTATAGCCGAGAAGTCTAAAGATGAGATTACACTTCTCAAGGATGCCCTAAGCAAGCGGTTTGCTACCATGAAGGATTTGGGTGATGCACATCATTTCCTTAGTATGAGTATCAAGAGAGATCGTAAGCGCGGGATACTTGAACTATCACAGGAAGAGTATATTCACAAGGTCTTGCAACGTTTTACCATGCAAGGGGGGAAAGCATTGAATACCCCAATGGTTACATGTGTAAAACTTAGCAAGAATGATTGCCCCAAAATGGATGCTAAAAAGATAGAGATGGAAAAGGTGCCATATTCTTTGGCAACTAGAATTCTTATGTTTGCCATGGTTAGTGCACGACCAGGTATTGCATTTGCAATGGGAGTGGTCAGAAGGTATATGGAAAATCTGGGCGAAATACATTGTGAAGCAGTGAAGCATATCTTGAGATATATCAAGGGTTCAACCAACAAGAGCTTACGCTTTGGAAACAGTGATGCATCCATAGTTGGATACACTGATTCAGATTATGTGGGTTGTGCGGACACTAGGAGTTCCACACCTGGCTATGTTTTCTTGTTTGTTGGAGCAACAGTCTTTTGGAGATCATGTCTCCAAAATTACATTTTGTCTTCCACCATTGAGGCTGAGTATGTTGCAGTTTCTAGTGCTAGCAAGGAAGTTCTATGGTTATCTCATCTAGTGGGAGACCTTGGTATACACCAGACTCTAGTGTTACATTGTGATTGTTAAGTATGGAGCCTGATTTACCCTTGTAATTTTCTGTGGTAAAAGCGCACATTTGTAAGGCCCCCATTATGAGGAGAAGCCATCGTGCGTGAAGGAAAATCACTCACTGGAAACCAAAATTTTCACGGACAAGAATCAGGGGCAACTTTAAAGGCCTCGGGGGCGGAGGCCCCCGAGACTTTTTTTTTTCCGCCGGAATATTATGGCCGGACGGTGGCCGTAAAGTGGTCGGAAAACAACCGGTCGGTTGGCCGGTGGCCGGTAGTCAATGGCCGGTGGTCGAAAGTCAATGGCCGGTGGCCGGTGGTCGGAAGTCAATGGCCGGTGGCCGGTGGCCGAATTCAAAAGCGGACTTGTCTTCTCAAAGGCGGCCACACATGGGCGGATTGGAGGGTCCGATTTGGACTTATTCGCACAAGGGCGGCTACACATGGCTGTCTCTCATAAGAGAGGGCAGCCCTTTTGGCCTATAAAAGGAGGCCATTTCTACACACATTTTATAGTGTAAAGTTGATGCAACAAGGTGAGTGTGAGGTGGTGAGAGTGAAGCAAGGAGGGAGCTCCATCAAGGGTATAATCCCTTTGTAAACTACTTCTTGTTTTGAAGTACTAAAGCCATTGAGTGGCTGCTTTCCCGTGGACGTAGCCCACATTGGGTGAACCACGTATATCGTGTGTACTCTCTCTCTCTCTCTCTCTCTCTCTACTCTATAATCTCGTGTATATAAATCTGTCTCTCTCCATTAAGTAATCTACTCAATTATCTATTTAGCTACGTCTTATTTTCTAACAACTGGTATCAGAGCCATGGTTCAAAGTCCAACCTCTGAGTTCGTGGAACAGGACATGTTGATGTTGACTTCAACCTCTGAGCTAGCTCCCGGCCACGTTGAAGCTCTCAACCTCTGAGCCTAGAAAAAGGCGGAACATGTTGGTACTCAAGGGGACGGGAAAGTCCCAAGTTTGGCTTAAGGGGGCGATTGTTGGGGTAAGCCCAACTTGTGGTGACAAAGTGGTGTCTATCTATGAGGCTTGCATAAATTGGTTACACCGGAGGTCCCTAACACCTTAAGGTTTTGGGGTCTGGATGGCTAGACCAATTTGTGGAACGTCACAGTTAAGCGCATATGCGCGGAAACAGTACTGGGATGGGTGACCTCCCGGGAAGTTGTTGCCCTCATGACCTACAACTGGTATCAAAGCAAGGTTTGCTTGTAGCTAAATTATCTCAAGGAAAGGATTCCTTGAATTGAGTGGGAGTTATGGCGGAGGAAGGGAAGCTCAAGATTGAGAAGTTCAACGGCAAAAACTACCAACATTGGAAGATGCAGATTGAAGACTATCTCTACCAGAAGGACCTCTATTTGCCACTAGGCGGTCTTGCGAAGAAGCCCGCAACAATGGCAGATGAAGCATGGATTGTCCTTGATCGAAAGGCACTGGGAACAATCCGGTTAAGCTTGGCGTCAACGGTGGCCTTCAATGTTTCGGAGATGAAGACCACGGAGGACTTGATGAAGTCACTTGACGACTTCTACGAGAAACCATCGGCATCCAATAAGGTATTTCTTATGAAGCGCTTGTTCAATCTAAAGATGGCAGAGAATGGTTCAGTTGCAGAACACCTAAATGACTTTAACACAAACATAAGTCAACTTCGATCAGTGAAAATCAATTTCGATGACGAAGTACGAGCTCTCCTTATACTATCATCTCTACCGGATAGTTGGGACAGCCTTGTGATGGCTGTAAGTAATTCTATCTCTGGCACAAATACTCTTAAGTTTGATGATGTTGTGGGTGTTCTCCTAAGCGAGGAAATGCGAAGGAGAAGCACAGGAGAATCATCAAGTGCTGCACTATCAGTGGAAACAAGAGGAAGGCCTAAGGAGAGGTTCAAAAACCAAAAGGGTCGTGATCGCTCAAGGCGGAGCAAGTCACACACAAAGTCAGTTCTTGAATGTTGGAACTGCGGCAAGAAAGGCCACGTCAAGAAGGATTGTTGGTCCAAGAAGAAGAAGGAGACAGAGTCTCAAGACAACAAGCCAACATCGGAGGCCAATGTGGCAGGTAAAGTAGAGCAAGATGCTCTAATTCTCTCATTAGACAATGTGTCTAATTCCTGGATAGTAGATTCCGGGGCTTCATTCCATGCGACACCACACAAGCAACATTTCCAAGACTACACTAAAGGTAATTTTGGGTATGTATACTTGGGAGATGATGAAGCTTGTGAGATTGTCGGCAAAGGTACAGTTTCTGTCAAAACTGCTAACGGAAATGAATGGAAGCTTAAAGATGTTAGGCATGTTCCTTCTCTTCGCAAAAATTTGATCTCTACAGGACAATTGGACGATGAAGGTCACAACATTGCATTCGGAAACAAACGGTGGAAGATCTCAAAGGGATCTTTGGTGGTTGCCAAGGGTGAAAAAGTCGGTACACTTTACTTGTGTGCTGTTAGCACGCAACCTTCAGCTTGTGCAGCAACTACAGAAGTTGACAGTGCGGTGTGGCACTACCGACTTGGGCATATGAGTGCCAAAGGAATGCAAATCCTTCAAACAAAGAAGCTTCTACGAGGTTTGAAAGAAGTGGACTTAGAGTTCTGTGAAGATTGTGTTTATGGTAAACAAAAGAGGGTAAAATTTCAAAAATCAGGAAATGAAAGAAAAAATAAAAAACTTGAGTTGGTTCATTCTGATGTTTGGGGTCCTGCAAGTACACCATCACTTGGTGGCTCATTGTACTATGTAACATTCATAGACGATGCGACTAGAAAAACATGGGTTTATGTCATGAAGAATAAATCCGATGTATTTTCCATATTTCAAAGGTGGAAAGCCTTTGTGGAGAATGAAACAGGTACCAAGGTTAAATGCCTCAGATCCGACAATGGAGGCGAATATTGCAGCCAAGCTTTTGAAAGCTTTTGTGCTAGCAATGGCATTCGGAGGCAAAGGACAACCCCAAGGACACCTCAACAAAATGGGATTTCGGAAAGGATGAACAGGACAATCATGGAACGAGCACGAAGCATGCGGCTACATGCAGGCCTACCGCTTGAGCTTTGGGCAGAAGCTGTAAGTACGTCTGTGTACTTAATCAATCGGTCACCCTCAACGGCATTGGATGGGGGAGTTCCAGAAGAGGCATGGACAGGTAAACCGGTGAATTATGCATTTCTCAAAGTGTTTGGGTGTGAGGCTTTCATGCACATAGATAGAAGCCTAAGATCAAAGTTAGATGCAAAGTCCAAAAAGTGTTTCTTCATTGGCTATGGAGAAGGAGACTTTGGGTATCGCCTATGGAATCCTGAAGATGGTAAAATCTTAAGGAGTAGGGATGTAATTTTTAACGAACAAAATATGTACAAAGATTACTTGGAAAGAAAACAAACAAAAGAAACAGGTGATGAGTACATGGAGCTTGAGGACGGTGAAGACTCAAGGACTACAAACGATGACAATGTGCAACAACGTCAACCAAATGAGGAGCCTCAACCTATTCTCCGAAGATCTACAAGAGCAAGTAGACCTCCAGAAAGGTTTGTTCCTTCCTTCAACCATCTCTTGATCTCAGATTCTGGAGAGCCGGAATCATATGAAGAGGCTATGCAACATGAATCCAAAGAAGAATGGACGAAGAGCATGCAAGTGGAGATGGACTCACTACATCACAACCAAACATGGGAGTTGGTTGAGTTGCCTAAAGGTAAGCGGGCACTTCAAAACAAATGGGTGTACAAGATAAAGGAAGAAGAAGGTGGGAAGAAAAGGTACAAGTCTAGGCTTGTGGTAAAAGGTTTTTCTCAAAAGAAAGGTATTGACTTCAATGAAATATTTTCTCCTGTTGTAAAAATGAACTCAATTAGGCTTGTCTTAAGCCTTGTGGCTGCTCATGATCTAAATCTCGAGCAAATGGATGTAAATACGGCATTCCCTCACGGTGACTTAGAGGAGGAAATCTACATGCTTCAACCAAAGGGGTATGAAGTAAAAGGTAAGGAGAAAATGGTTTGCAGATTAAAGAAGAGCTTGTATGGTTTAAAGCAAGCATCAAGACAATGGTACTTGAAGTTTGATCGATGGATGTTGGATCATGGATTCACAAGATGCAACTCGGATCACTGCGTCTACACGAAGAATTTGGGAGATGGGAAATTCATCATCCTAATGTTGTATGTTGATGACATGTTGATTGCAAGTGCTAACATGCAGGACATCAAAGACCTAAAAGAGGAGCTGTCCAAATCTTTTTCAATGAAAGATTTAGGTGCTGCAAAGAGGATACTTGGTATGAAAATATCAAGGGACAGGACGAAGAAAACAATAAAGCTATCTCAAGAAGATTACATCAAGAAGGTACTAGAAAGGTTTGCAATGCAAAATGCAAAACCAGTTTCTACACCTTTGGCTGGTCATTTTAAACTAACGAAGGATATGTGTCCAAAGACACAAGAGGAGATAGCCTATATGTCTAAAGTTCCATATGCTGCAGCGGTAGGTTCTCTAATGTATGCTATGGTCTGGACAAGGCCAGACATTGCACATGCAGTGGGAGTTGTGAGTAGGTTCATGGACAACCCAGGTAAAGAGCATTGGCAAGCTGTGAAGTGGATACTTAGGTATCTAAAAGGGACAACAACAAATGCTTTGTATTTTGGAGGAAATGATATTTTTCTAGAAGGGTATGGTGATGCAGATATGGCAGGTGACAAAGATACTCGAAGGAGCACTACTGGCTATGTGTTCACGGTTGGAGGCACAGCAGTAAGCTGGGCTTCAAAGCTGCAGAAAGTGGTTTCACTTTCTACCACGGAAGCAGAGTATGTAGCAATGACGGAGGCAAGCAAAGAAATTCTGTGGCTTCACAGATTCTTAGAAGAGCTTGGATTCAAACAAGACAATTGTGTCTTGTACAGTGATAGCCAAAGCGCTATCCATCTTGCAAAGAACTCAGCCTTTCATTCAAGGACAAAGCACATTGAGGTGAGATATCACTTCATACGCACTCTTTTGGAAGAGGGACAACTAAAGCTAGGAAAGGTGCATACAAGTGAAAATCCTGCAGACATGTTTACAAAGGTGGTCAACAAGGAGAAGTTGAGCTTTTGCTCATCTTCAATCGGCATTCAAGGATAAGAAGCCAGAATGGAAAGGAGTCACAGGTTTGGTTTGGAGATCAGTCTCCAAGTGGGAGATTGTTAAGTATGGAGCCTGATTTACCCTTGTAATTTTTTGTGGTAAAAGCGCACATTTGTAAGGCCCCCATTATGAGGAGAAGCCATCGTGCGTGAAGGAAAATCACTCACTGGAAACCAAAATTTTCACGGACAAGAATCAGGGGCAACTTTAAAGGCCTCGGGGGCGGAGGTTCCCGAGACTTTTTTTTTTCCGCCGGAATATTATGGCCGGACGGTGGCCGTAAAGTGGTCGGAAAACAACCGGTCGGTTGGCCGGTGGCCGGTAGTCAATGGCCGGTGGTCGAAAGTCAATGGCCGATGGCCGGTGGCCGAATTCAAAAGCGGACTTGTCTTCTCAAAGGCGGCCACACATGGGCGGATTGGAGGGTCCGATTTGGACTTATTCGCACAAGGGCGGCTACACATGGCTGTCTCTCATAAGAGAGGGCAGCCCTTTTGGCCTATAAAAGGAGGCCATTTCTACACACATTTTATAGTGTAAAGTTGATGCAACAAGGTGAGTGTGAGGTGGTGAGAGTGAAGCAAGGAGGGAGCTCCATCAAGGGTATAATCCCTTTGTAAACTACTTCTTGTTTTGAAGTACTAAAGCCATTGAGTGGCTGCTTTCCCGTGGACGTAGCCCACATTGGGTGAACCACGTATATCGTGTGTACTCTCTCTCTCTCTCTCTCTACTCTATAATCTCGTGTATATAAATCTGTCTCTCTCCATTAAGTAATCTACTCAATTATCTATTTAGCTACGTCTTATTTTCTAACAGTGATAACAAGAGTAAGATTGCATTAGCAAAGAGCCCCGTTTTCATTCCAATTCAAAACACATCGAGGCTAGGTATTGGCTAGAAAACACATTGAATTAGCCAAAGTTCACACGCATGAAAACCTTGCAAATGCTCTTACGAAGATCTTAGCCACAAAGCAATTTGCACATTGCATTGAGATGATGGGTGTAGGGTGAAGTCCTCATGATGCTTCACATTTGTACAGGTTTATACTAATATAGGCCACTTGGGCCACTATGGCCTTCAAGTGGGAGATTGTAAGGGTGTACGGCGTACTCGCCAGTACTGGGCGTTGCCCATCATGTACATTAACCTTATTCTTCAATACATAAAACAATAAGGGGTAGTGGACAATTATCCAATATAGCTCCACCCACACCAAGTTTACTTTCTCTTGCACTTGCACTCCTGCACTTGTGCTTGCACACCTTTGCACGCCGTCACACTCCTCCATGTCAACCATTGGGTCATCGAATCCCCATTCAACCTCATCACGAAGGCATACCAGAACAAAAGATTCTACACTTTCATCCTCTTGCTGCTCATGATAGGCTTGCCCACCATTTTGGTCCTACCCATCACCTTCCTCCACCTCATAATAGCCTTTCGGCTCCAAACATGTTTCTTCAATCACCTCCCCCCTCAGCTGCGTAGTTGCTTTGGCCTCATCTACTACTTGATGGACTTCACAACCCCTTAGCACTTTGGAATCCACATCATGTGATATATTCCTCACATGCGAAATATCTAAGTTGTTGGTCCTTTCCTCGTCGATAGAGCTGATTCCCAATCATTGCATAGTAGTCTCTATTGCCCTTCGTTGCCGTTTACTTATATCTTCAAGGAATTCTCTTTTGTTTAGATATCTACTCCATTGCTGTGTCCCTAAAATTTGGAATAAGGTGGCATGGGGTATGGTGGCTGTTTCCTTACATTGAGAGAAACTTTTCATGTAATTATGAATGCCTTTCTTCATGGTAGGCCAATAAACCCCTAGCCAAGTCAATCATTGTATGGTTTGGTCTTTTAAAAAATGGAGTCCTACCACCATAGTATGAGCTTCACTCAAGTAGGCTTCTTGTTCTTCTGGGTTAATGCACAAAAGCATAATTTCATCCTTGTTTTTTTTATATAGTCTTCCAACTAGCAATTGATATTGGGCAGATTTCTCTATCAATCGGGGCATGATAGGAAGTGGTATTTGTGAGTCTACTTTTGCTATGGTCATTAGTGTTACAAGGTCTTCTGACCATCTAGGAATCATTTCCACAGAGAACATATAAGCATCTGGTAAATCATCGTCTACCCCTTTTGGTGCTTCCCCTGAGGTGATCCTTGATAGATGATCCGTTCTTTGGTGTGTGGTGCCCTATTTGACTACCATTGTGAAATCAAACTCAAGCAGGATGATAAACCACCTTACAATTCTTCTTGTATTGCATGGCTTGTTTACCAAATAGAGCAAGTCTTGATGGTCTAGGAATAAGACAAACTTGTTAGCTAGCAGTGTCTGAATTTCTTGACCGCATACACCATTCCAAGACCTTCTCTTTCAGTGGTAATGTAATTCTTGTCTATTAGGTTTATATGTCTACTAGCATAGGAGATTGGAAATTCCATTGTCCTCTCTCTCGGCTGAGCTAATATGCAACCAATGGTAAAATTTGAAGCATCGACATGCACATGAAAAACTCTATTCTAGTTTGGAGTCTTCAGTATTGGTGTTGTGGTTAAGGCTAGTTTAAGCTTTTGGAATGACTCCTCGTATTCTTGTATCCATTCAAAATTTTGCTCTAAGTTTTTGTATGCTTCTAATTTAGCAGCTTCCATATCAGGTGTTGGATATTTTTTCCATTTGGTTTCCAGTGTGTGACATGCTTTCAATTATGCTTGGAAGGCTTCCAAGGCTGCATTGATCGGTTCGTTGATTTTATCAACCAATATAGATCCTGCTGAATTTTTATTTGATTCTTTAAAGTCCGATGGCAACGTCTACATCTTTTTCTCTACCTTCTTTTGCACTTTCTTTTCAACCTCCCTTTGTTGTTTCTATCTCTTGAGTTTGTATTGTTTGTGTCATTCTTTTCTTGAGTCTTTGGACGATTTGCTGGGTATGTTTGATCCACTTGCATTCTTTTGTTTATTCCCCTTAGCATGTGCCCTAGGCACTACCCGAATCGGAACTATGGGTTCCCCCTCTGAGGAGCTGCTTGGCACAACTTGAACTACATTTATGGTGGTTTTCCCTTTGTTTATTGGATTCCTAGGATAGTCTTCTAGAAAATGTATGCCCTTATGACCACACACTCCACAATATGCCTCTATAGGTCTTACATTCTTATTTGGTTCAAGAAAACCAAATTGGTGTTGCATCTGGGGGTGCCTGATAAACTTGTTCTACTATGACAAGTGTCAATTGAGTGTACCATTTGCCCTCCACTCCCATTGTTGTAGAACTTGCTTCATCATACGACGTGATTGGCACTATAGCCTACTCACCCATTTGCTCTTCTGGAAGCATGTACTTGACCGGTATAGAATTGTTTCAAGTGATGGCTGCTGGACTAATACTGGTTGTGGTCTCTCCATAGCCATCGATTGTCTCTGAACTGGTGTCACATTCAGTGGACATCTATACATGGGTTGTCCTTGAGGCCTCATCGGCAATATTGGACATTTTCATCATATTTGTGCTTATAGTAGCACTCGTTCATCTCATGGTTTGTCCATTTTCCTTCAATGGCACACCATTTCAAAGGTCTGTGTTGTCCCATAGGATTTCCCTGATGTGGATCCTATCATGGCCCTATCATTGGCATCATTTGCATGTTAGTCATCATGTTGTTCATGCTCTTATGCATGTCTTCTATAGTGTTGACAGGAGCTGCCACAGTTGGTCCTACTTGTGTTGGCATAGTATATGTGGTTTGCTCACTTTATGCATCCTTAACAATGCTTTTCTCATTAAAAATCTTGCAAAAGTCTCCCAAATCAATTTTGTCCAGGTTGCATGCTTCCCAAGTGGTGTGTTTTATGCTATACAAAATAGCATGCAAGTCCTTGTTTAGTAATCCCTCTAAAAACAATGAGACTAGCCTCTCCTCGATTGGAATTTCCAACTCCTCTCATTTGACTCACACAATCTCTTACCGTTTCTCCATGTTTCTATTTAAAGCTGCAGATTTGTGCCATTGTGCTATGCTTGATTCCCATTTTCAAGCAAGCAGCAAAAAATATCATCCCCAAAGTCAGTAGATTGGTTATTGATCTAAGAGGTATGATCTAGAACCAATTGAAAGCCTTGCCTTCTAAGGTCATTCCAAACCCCATTGTGTGAGAAAGTTTGTTATGCGTTCAGCTCTCAGAACTTGTATGAAGCTTGCTAAGTGGTCATATGGATCCCCTGAATCGCTGTATTTTTTGACCCATTTTTGGAAATTTGTTGGTCTGACTCTACGATTGTGTTCTACACCCACTCTTCTTGCTAGTGTTTCTCCCATTTGGCCTTCAAACCAGATTCTTGGTGGGTATGACCCGTGTGGACCTCTTCTTGTCCTAGTGCTACTCATTCTTCCCTTGTTGAAGGTGTTTTTTTCATCTATGCCCTTGTTTCCATCATTGAGGTGATTGCCTATGGTGATGCTTCCTCTCTGATTGACCATGCTATCATAGGCTCCTTCATTTGGCCCCATGTTCTATTCAATTTTAGGTATTGTCCCCGTAATGACTTCTTGGATTAAACGACCCTGGTATCTGGTCTGTTCAATCTCCTTTGGAGCCATCATAACAAAATTGTCCTTATAACAATCTCTAAAGAGGTGAGTGGGAAGATCTACTAAACCCTTCTCTTTTATCTTGAAAATATACACCCTGGTTTGGCATGAGTAGTCGATATCAAGTCTGTGACATTGTTGGATTCCCAACAATAGACTCCAAGCCTAGGGTTGTCAGTGGGTATACACTTTGGAGGTTTATTGTTTATCAAATCGTATCCCTCTAGCTCTGGCACAAGTGGTCCCTCCTTTACAGCCTTGTTTGGAATTACTGTGTCAACTTCCAATCCCCATCTATCTATCAAATCAGGATCTTGTATCTTGAGGTATTGCACCCCATTTTGATCCATGCAGAAGGTATTTTGTTTGTGTGCTCTAACCTCCCCTTGAAACTAAACAGTATGTTCATCTACCCTTATGAAAAATTTCTTGTTAGGATCCAAATAAATCAAGGCATCATACTTGTTAGTCTTAAACAAGGTCAAAGTATGCTTGAACTTGAGTGAGGTCCCACTCCCTGATTGAGTCAAAAAAGAAGACATCTCAAAACTTGAGTCAGAGTAAGTCCTCTTCTGCTATAGTCTCTAAAGGTATCCCTTTGTTTACGCTCTCTTCCATGGATGCTCTACTCTTATTTTCTCCCAATGTGCCCAAATTTTCCAACACTCTACCAGATATTAGCTTCATATATGGACTCAAACAACTTAATTGAATATATACTTCAAACCTAGAAAAATGCCTTTTGTTTCACGCACAATGCCTTTGCTCCTTGTCTAGCCCTTTTTTTGCTAAGATGTGATTTCATTCACACCAGCACTTCAAACAGTATGTGATTCCATAATTTTTAATCTGAAGTCATAAAATATCTAACAATTCCTACTACCAATCATCAGAGACACTCAATATGCCCCAAAATCTATAATTCTATGCAAGCTATCTTTGGCGTGACAAAGATGGCTACATCTTATTAAGTGATTCGATCTTACTTTGATCAGTTGGATGGGGTCCTTATAGTCTGACAAACATAACCTTAGTATCAAATCAACAAAATTACCCTTCTGGTGAGAATTTTATCTTTGGCATGCTATTTCAAGATATTTTTGCCCAATGTGACTTGTTCGAGTTTCTATATGTGATTTCAAGCTTGTTGAATGAGTTTCACAAAGTTTGGACTGTTCACCAGTGTTTTGCTACCCTTTTTGGTCCCATTGTAAAGGTTTTCAACTTTTTCGGTGTTTCTTACCCTTGCACAACTCCAAAATTGTTCAAACTTTCTCCAAGAGTTGTATAACATTCCAATGAAGCTCTGTCAAGTGAAAATTTTGCAAAATTTATCCTTTGGTGGGAGATCTATCTTAGGCGCGCCAAAGATAAGTTTCTCCAAAATTGTAATTTTTTACAGATTTTATTTCATAGCTTGACTTCTTCCTTGTTTTGAGGTTTACCCCTGCTTTGGTTTCAATGTTTGGTCCAAAAATTGTTTTCCTTGCCTTAATTTCCTCACAATTGGTAGTTTTTTGCCAGATTTTGGCCCGATCAGGTTGTTAGTAGTCGAAATGATACCAAAATCAATGGGGATGGTTTAAACAAGTTGTTCTTTCACCTTGTAAGTTTACTTTCTATCTTTAGCATGCCAAAGATAAGTTTTTTTTTCTGGTTTTTTCCAGTGCACCTCAGATCAGATGCAGTCCTGACTATTTTCTACTTACCCTATTCATAATGAACTTAAAAAAAGAGTGCTAAATTTGGAAAAATCAGCTTTCCTTACCAAATCTCGAATGCCTACTTAGGTGATACACTTCTTGACTACTACCTAGTCTCAAGAACCCTTCACCTAGTCCATCCTACTAAACTAATTCTCCCGAGGTCCTTACCGAGTATCTTTACTCTCAAGCACCTCTCAATAGTGATAAAGTGAAAAAGTGTTTTACTCTAGTTTAAAATAGAGGTGAATGCTTTGGGTTTTTCTCTAGCCTTGGTTGCCTCATCCCCGGCAACGATGCCAAAATGTCGGCCAACTGCCAAGCCTCACCATATCGATGCTAGCAAAGCAATAACCACCGACATAAAATGTCGATCCGTGGGATGTACTTGACCCGACTAGTGCATGGAGGCTACAAGAGATAGCTAATCTCTCAAAAAACCCTTGCCCAAGTGTTTTCTATCCTATCTTTCTCAAGCCATTAGTATTGAAAACTAGTCAACATGATTGCTGGTATGTCGCATCACTTTTGAGATAGATAGGAGTGTTCGAATGGACCTGTACGCTTTACTGCACGTGTCGAAGGCTGGGAACTTGATTGTGCACTATGTGCGAGCCTCAAAAGGATGTAAGCACACAACTACACAGTCCTAGCAAGTTCAAAGGGGTAGGGGTGTGTCACTCACCTCTCAATGCTTCCATCGTGAAGGATATTGTGCTGCAAAGAAGAAGGAGCCACAGCCGCCACCACCGCTCAACCGCCTCACCGCTGCCAATGCCGCCGCAGTGCTCAATCATACACACAAACACACACACACACACTCTCTCTCTCTCTCTATCTATCTCAAGCATACTCTCTCTCTCTCTCTCAAGCATACACACACACACACATACACACGTGAGCACACGAAGGAGGAGAAGATAGAGGTAGAGAAATTCTTAGCTTGTAGCTCAAAGAATAAGGATTTTTAGGTCAAATGGACCTTTTTGACCCATTCACACAGGGGCACCCAAAGAGATCGGTAGTTGCAAAACTACTGTGAAAAATAAGATAAGTTGTCACCTCTCATCATGGACGACAAGCACGGTCCATGACTCAATCAAATAAATAATAAGGCATCCATCGAAGGTGATAGGGTGTCCGTGAGGGTTAACATGCCCCCCTTCTTGATGTAGATTCCATCCGTAGAAGCTATTAACATGAAGCCCATTTGTCAAGGTGGAAGAGCATCCGAGATTGAATGTCCTTAGCTTTCTTCAATCACTACAAAATCAACTAGAATTCGCACAGTAATTGTATTCTCATATACAATTAAAAAACATATGCAATTGTAGGCACACAAATTGATTGGTAACATAATATTAAACAATTTGTCAATAGTAAAACATTAAATTGTAACATAATCAAACGCACAAGCAATTGTAAAGGTCAAAAACTAAACAAGTATGGGTCGCTAATTTAACGGTCAAAAGGCACTAGAGATCAACTATTAATACCATGAACAAGCTTCTCAATTCTCTTTGGTCAATTAAGTTGTTTAATCGCGAGAGCAAAGTATTTCATGTCCAAGGGCTGACTAAAGGCTATACCTAGAAAACCTTGTAGTTAAGCTACGATAAAAGGAATTGCTTATAAAATCATCGCCTGAATAATTGCCTTTGTTTGACCCCCCAAAGTTTTTGCACATTGATTCAATTTTGATGTGTGTGCTTATTTTGTATGGCTTGGGCTTTTTTCTTTTCAAGCAAAAGCGCCCACATTGGGAACCTCTAGGGCTCTAGTACCATAGGAATTATGTGTGAGTGAAGTACCAAATCAAGCTGGGATTTCTCTTCCAGCTTAAGATTTTACATTGTGGCACTTTTGATTTTTTTGTTTTATATTTTTCAGCATTTTAATTTTGTAACTTTGGGATGTCATATGACATTGTTACCCTCTCGAGGCTCATCACACTAGTAAACTCCCCTTGATAATACTTAAGTTAAAGGTCAATAGGGACTAAGCCCACTAGAAAGCCCTAATACATTGCACACAATGCTTCCTAAATTGGATTAAGAACCTAAAGTAACCATTGATTATTATGAAGGCATTCCCCATGGTATTAAGAGAAGATCTCTAACGCCTAACTTGGTCAAACTAGCTTAGTCAAACTACTTGATTCTTAAACCTATACAAGGGATTATGACAAAAAATTATATTGAATCTAACGTTTAATCTAAGCAAATGTGTTGAATATTGTGCTACCAATCACATTTAAAGCAAAAAAACATGGATGCAAAGAAAAAGGACAAGGGGCAATGCTAATGGACAAGAAACACCTGTTTGTATTGATGATCGTGCTCGATTCAAAGAGCGAATGAGACAAAGATTCCATGAAGGTCAAAATTGCAATTCTGCAATGCATTCTTGTACACACTAGAAAACACAAGGAATACCTCTAGGAGGCACATCACTGGGAAGATGCACCAACCTTTATTGAACACAATCAAACAACATAAGGAACCCTAACCTAATTATTTGCAACCCCCTAGAGAGTCAAGGAAACAGGATATTGAATAGATGGGTTGGTAGCTCTAGTTCTAAACCCCTATCCTCATCATCGTCAAGAAAAACAAAGTCATCATTCGTGAGACCATACGTGCCATCCCTGTTGTCAGGACAAGGGTAGGACCAGTCACGGCCAACAAGGGCCAGGATGGACATGCAGTTAAGGGGGTCCCCATATTTAGCAGGCCAACGGTCTATATAGGGCACGGCTGGGTGGAGATTAGCATGTTCAGTCCCCATGCTCTTTCATTGGTATCCGATCTAGGGGATAAGGAGCCATGGAGGAGGGGGGGAAGGTTGCATGAAGCATGCCGCGTCTCTATCTCTCTCTCTCTCTCTCTCTCTCTCTCTCTCTCTCTCTCTCTCTCTCTCTCTCTCTCTCTCTCTCTATCGAAGGCATCCCTCTCTACCTCGTTTCAACAGAAAAAACGTGCATGGTCTTCCCTGAGAGTGCAAGCCATGGTGTGCAAACAGCTAAGCAAGAGGGCGGGGTCGAAGTGCATGGCGTGTGCAGCCATGCTTGACAAGCCAAGGTCGAAGACCCGCGTGCAAGGGGGCTTGTGTCGAGGAGGCGGGCAGCTCGAGGTGCATGAAAGCTCACGGGGTTGGTCTCGTCAAGGTCGCGAGGCTCCTGCCAGTGACTTTCGACACAGGGCAGAGCCCCGATTGGCCACTGATAGGACGCTGCGTGTCGGTTTTCTACTCGCTGCGCCCCTACCTCCTGCATCGTCATCGCCAGGGTTTGTTTTTCATAGTATTTTCAAACATGGGCACCCTAGTTTGGGCACCCTTCCTTGCTAAGGGACAAGCCCCGCGACAGATTTGCCATGCATGCAAGGGTGTGCGTTTTTTTGGCCACGGATGCAGATCCAATGGAATCTCACATGCATGTGCTAACTTGCATGTGTTAACCTTGCCCTAACCATGCAGCGCAAAACTGATTGCAAAGTTTTGAAAGGTCGATTTCTTGAAAATGGTTCGAGCTTCGACAATCGTGCTTGTTCGTTCGACAAGGTGCTTGTGCTTGCCGACATTGGACAGGGTTTTGAGCAAGGCTGCAAGGCAAAGCCAATGTCAATGCTCGGTTCGAGGTTCATGAAAGCTCGAACATCCGGACCACGCAATCGTCACGACAAGTTGATACAGTTTACTCTTTCCGACGTTTATGGAAAGCGATAGATGTATATTTGGAAAGAGTGTTGCATTTCAAAACCATAGCCATGTGTAGTGGAACTCTCAAGGAGGGCGATACGGGAAGTAAGAAAATATTTGGACGTACGATTGATGACAAAGTACGGGATTTTTTACAGCATCCAGGCAGGGCATGGTGGTGGATAATCAAGGTTGTATCGAACTTGAGTTTCTCCTCGGTACCACATTCGATTTTTGGGTTAGCAAGGTTGGTCGACAGGTGTACTTAAGAAGGTATGCAGTTGATTTTTGTTTATTGTCATCTGCATAACTGGTTACAAAATTCTGGTCGTATCTCTACCTAAGGTAATGTATGCGAATGGCATGATGCACTTACCATACTTTTTTTTTTATCGTTGACCACGCATTGATGTAACAACAGCAGGGCTGTCAATTGCTTATGAAGCATTTGACCTAGATGGAATATGCATCACCTCTAATGCATATATCTAACATGCATAAAAGGTAATGCACTTTTCTCCACTCCGAGCACCAGCACGGCCTCTGACATCACCTAAGCACTCCAGTTTTGTTGCATACATTAATAGCAAGGGCTTATTTTTTAATATCTCAAGGAGACATGTATGGCATCTTACTGAACTTGAAGAAGGAAGCAAATTCCTCGGCATGCCAACTCTTTGTCATGGGTTTTACACGCTGACGGAGGATGCTTACTACACAATACTGGTTAATTTTAATTGAAATTGCTCGACACGGTCAATTCTTTTTGTTATGGTATCTACCGCCATAGGCTTTCAACACAAACATATTTATGCGAAGCAAGGCTTCAATCTACAACTCTTAAGTTGAGATTTTTCCCGTTTGGTGTATGCTATGAGCACATTGCTTTGGGGAATTTCTCCATATGCCTGCAGGATATTTCAGGCCAACTTTCTCTCGCGCAACAGAGATGGTTATGATCTACATTTGAGAGAGCTTTTCTTTCGACATCTCTAGACAACTGGTTACAGCAAGATGACCAGGTTATTTGTTTATTTTTCCATGTTTATACATTTACAATGGAAATTAATGCTTTTGTGCAAAGCAAGGCTTCTACCTTGTGCCAAGGTACTACCAATGATTTTGAATCATGGGCAGTGGCACACAAGTTTGAAAAACTGGCAAAATAGGGAATATCACCTCACAAAATCCCTACCAGTTTAGACTGTGCAAGGCACTAATGGTTTTGGATCTCACGTTGGAATCCATCACTCTCACCAAGGAATTAAAAATCTGTATGCAAGGCATGCTAACCAGGTGGCAAATTCCACTGCTTTCAAGATTACGCTTCCGGTATCACACCAGACACTCTGTTCCGGATCGTTTAAATTTTTGGTTGTTGTCAACACACAATACCACTAAATGGAACCTAAATCTAGGACTTATTTCACAGGCAAAGTGCCCTATTAAGTCATTTTTGTAAAGTCATGACCCATACATGGTAAGTGGGTCTAGCTGTGGCGTGTGTTTTCTATTCCCTCTCTCGATGAGAGCGTTATACAGGAAGATTGTTGCATGCTTATAGGATAAGATGCAAGTCAGGCATAAGATGCGTCAGAGCACATAGATTGGGCAGAATATATACAAACTCATCAGTTAAGGAAGGTTCCTTAGTCCAGCATTTTCTCTCTCTCTTTCTTACTTCTCTCCATGACTATTGAAAACTTTCTACGCAGTTTTTTGATACATGTTTTTTTTGGGAGTCCGCATGAGCCACGGTGCTCTAACTCTCAACTAGAACTTGGCCAAGATGCCATTCACATTAGTCTTCATCGGTTCATCAATTGAACACTAATTGCCATAAGGGCTATGAGCCACACACAGGCTGGCTAACAAGCCATTGTCAGATCTTGGGTAAGACCCAACTGTTGTCATTCCTTGGGTAATTGTTTTCAAGATCGAACAGATCTAACCCAGGAAGTACACATCGATGTTACTGGACATGCAAGATTCTTGTCATTACGGATGTCTAGGGTGTCATTCTTGCACTACATGTTTTCAGTGTGACACTCAAGTTGAGTTTTTGATAATCTTCAACTCACAGTAGCTGATCTCTACAAGGAACTACCGATGCAGTAATCCGTTGAGACAGCATGGCTATCCATAAGAGCTCGGCAGTTCACTTGTGTGGGTCTCCCGCTCTCTCTACAACACTACGGAGTGTCTATGGACATACTGTTTTGGGGTAAGACCCGGTGGGTGATTGCTACATCACCCCATAGGCATTAAGGATCACAGTTTGATCTGCATTGAGGATCACAGTTGATCTCTCCCATTTATACTTTCAAGAAAATAATTCCGCAATCTACCATGCGGTGGCGGACGAACACACTTTTCAAGTTGATTCCAATCATTCTGTACACAGTTGACTATGTTGGTTACCGTTATCTGCTAGTTGAGCAGTTTCTACAAAGCGTCTTACCAAGGGGTTTGACTACGTAGATTCTAATCCAAGGGCTTGGATTGCAAAGGCAACACCCAGGGTTCCCAGTGCAATGTTGTTTGTTTTTTTAGGTAGGGGACGTGCTCCTCTCCATTTGAATACGGGTAAGTGAACATTACGTTCAAATCTCCAGGTACGCATCTATTGATTTGGTGTTATTCCATTTTTAGTATACTTTGCTTGGTTTTTCAAGACGTATAAGTATGCTTGAATGTTATAGAGCCATGCCAAGGGCATGTCGGCACAAAGTATTTTGGGCCAAGTGTCCAATCTATCTTTCTGCCTTATGCTATTACGAACCTACTTGTTGGGTTCAATTTGGCACATGTTGTCACATGGGATACAACATGGTCTAGGAACTCAAGGAGTTTGGTTTAGGCAGTGTGGAGCAATGAATGAGGGTCCCTCTCACTCTTGTCGCAGAGTGTTTAGAGTTACCTCCACACACAAGTACATCTTGTACTTGACGGATGTACTTTTTTATACATCCTCACATGAGACATATTCCACATGTGGAGAATACGAGTCTCTGAACTGACACTGGCGCAATTATTTCAATTTTGTGTCACGACAAAGTCCAACTAGGTGCTGGTCAAATCTGTTTTCTAAACCATTTTCAGCACGACGTATCAGGAGCAATTTTAGTGGCCAAAAAAATTTGTCAGATACTTAGAATGACTTGTTCACGTACAAGTACTACTAAAACACATTACAGATGGTTGTTTATACATATAGCAAGGCTCTAAGTTGTTAATGAAAAAGTTTCATTGTTTGTACCTAGAAGTGATCCATGTTTCACCTTCTATTATGGTTCAGACGTATCAGCAAGGCTGGCACAAGATTGCAACTGAAAGTATTTAGTTTCTTTTCAGACCTATTTACATTCCTTTTTAATGTGTGCTAGGTGCATCACATTTGCCATAAGTATTGGCAAGGATCACCATGGATATATAGGTTCGGATCGATTTTTTTCTAAATGCATGCACACTAGGTGTTAAAGGCCCTAGTCTTTAGCAAAAGCTGATTTGGAACGGCATGTGTATTCATCCAGTTGTTGCTTATGAAGCATTTTTGCACTCTATGTGCAGTATCTCTATGAGATTACTTTTGGGGTGAGGGAACACACCTCAGTACTGTCAGTTATCCAAGGGGATACATAGATTACAAAGTTCAATCTGGTGGTGAAGGATATGCAAAGTGCGTACGTTAGCACCAAGCGATCCAATCAGTAAGCATTTATTGCTCTACTTAGAGTTTGCTTACTATAAGTTAAAGAATGTTTGCGACTAGGCATAGTCTCTTCATGTATAACTCAGGTTCTCAAAATTGAACACTCGTTAGGGTGGGATTGTTTACTGATGATGAAATTTGGGAACAAGTCAAGGACTTAAACCTGGCTGATGAGTTATGTCAGCAAGTTACTTTCATGGAAAGTGACAAGAGGTAGACTTTTTGGTACATCTTTGTTGTGATAAAATCGTTTACAACTCTCATGAGTGTTGTAAATGGAGTCTACACACTATGTTTGGATAGGAACCGGTACCATCAGATGGTTACAAATGGAAAACAATGTAGAAAACCAAGATGTTACTCTTGGTTTCATTGAACCTCTTACTGAACCGGGTTTCGCTCAAATGAACCGTTGGATCGATGAGGGATGTTACGGTAGAAAACATTAGTGTTGTTATGAAGATACCATCACTTGTGTTTTCGCGGATGAAAACGCTTCTCCAAGGGGGGAGTAATGTCAAGACAAGGGTAGGACTAGTCACGGCCAAGGGCAAGGATGGACATGCAATCAAGGGGGTCCCTATATTTAGCAGGCCAAGGGTATATATAGGGCATGGATTGGTGGAGATTAGCATGTTCAGTCCCCATGCCCTTTCACGTGTAATCATGTAGCTCTTTTTTATCATTAGAGACACAAATGTTCACTAAGAAGGTCACTAGACGTATAGTCATCTTAGTCAAAAGGGAAGGCTTGTGAAATAACAAGAGACGCTCTCTACTAAGTAGGGATCAATCGTGGTCAAGAGTTGTATCAGCCATTCTAATTCCTCAAAACTCTTCTCACACGCTAGTGTATCTACCTAATCCCATTAACAAAAGTAAAGAGGGTACTTCTCGCCCAAGGTAGGAGTGGATGACTCTAGTGTACTAGCCATATCTGTACATACATATAGATGACGGTTAGAGTGAAAATATTATAAGGGTCATGTTAAAAGGTCGTGTCCTTGTGCATAATGTGTTTTCATGATTTTGAGTCATGTACTAGAGATTGTAGGTTTCCAGATTTTTGTTTGGTGGCTCTTGCTCTTTTACTTTTTTTTTTGGTAAGGCTATAATAGACATTCCCTAAGATTGGGAGATTGAGAGGTCAGGGAGGAGGGTTAAGAGGGGAGCAATTGAATGATGGATGTCAGCATACACTCCCCCCTTCCTTGGGTAGATCATACCTTTTGAAACGATGTCGCCACCTTTTCAATTCAATTGTTCCACGTTGTTATGGGTAAAGACTTTGACCAATAGTTTTCGACCGCCCAAGGCATTTCATCTAGATGCAAGGGTGGTAAGGTACTCTCCTATGATTTTACTTGCAAGGTTGTTGTAGGTGGTGACCTTACAACGGGAGGTGCAAATTCTTTCTTGTTTGTATGGATATTTATAATGGTAGGTGGAGATTGTGTCAAAGCTTGTATTTTTGTATATGAACTACATGAAGAGCAAGAAGCTTCATTCATTTTTTCTATAATTGAGATGAGGGAAATAAGTCGTTACCATCCCAAAGGGTAACCATCCCAACCTTCTTGTGAAGCTACCTATAGACTAGGAATTACAAACTCCCATGTCATAACTGCTTCTTGGCCATATACCATTTTGAATGGTGTACAATTAATAGCCACTTTGTAAGAAGTACGATAAGCCCATAGAGCTGATGTCAACTTAAAATCCCAATCTGTGCAATGAGCTTCCATTGTTTTGGTCAAGATAGAAATTAAGGTCTTGTTAGTGCTCTCAGCTTGGCCATTTGCTTGTGGATAATAAGGCATGGACTTATGGTGGGCTATGATGAAGTTTGTTATGAGTTCCTTTATCACTCAAGGAATTCACAATCTCAAAGGGACAACCAAATCGCGTAATAATGTTCTCAAAGAGAAACTTGGCAATTGACCTTGCATCAGCCTTGCGTGTGGCCCTGGCTTCCACCCACTTTGTGACATAGTCAGTGGAAACACTAATATATCGAGATTGATTGTTACAAGCTATCAGACTAATTGGGCCTACAAAGTCTAAAGTCCATTTTTCAAATGGTTGAATCACTTTAATAGGATGTAAGGGCATCTTATCCTTTCGTTGTGTGATCTTGTAACGTTGGCATTCATCACACCTTTTTGCAAAAAGTGATGCATCTTTGAATAAGGTAGGCCACCAATAGCCTGATTGCAACACCTTTCTAGTAGTTAGCTCCCTTAAGAAATGTCCTCCAGCTATACCCATGTGGGCTTCTTGTAGTAAATACTCATCCTCACAAGCACAACGTCTAAGAATATTGTCCTTCCCTAGCTTGTAGAGAGTTCCTGCAATTAGAGAATAAGATTCACATTCCTGAGATATATCCTTGCGAAGCTCTTTGGGTGGAAAACCATTAACTAAAAAGTTCACAATCTTCTCACTCTGTTCCGGCATGGTCTGACTAGTAATAGAGAAGTATCGGGCAATTCATCATCAATTCCAATAGGGGCTTCACCATTGGGTATGCAAAACAAATGATCCGCCATGACATGTCTTTTATCGGGTCTCACCACAATGGTAAAATCAAAATTAAGAAGAATTAACAACCATCGTGTAATTCTTCCTGTGGAACAAGGTTTATTACTAGATACAACAATACTTGATGATCCACATAGAAAACAAACTTGTTGGCAAGAAGGTAGTAGCAAAATTTCTTTATTGCATAAATCATAGCTAAACCTTCCCGCTCTGTAGTGGTGTAGTTCCTCTCAGCATCATTTAGTTGACGACTTGCAAAGCTAATGGGGTAATCCAATTTATGTTCTCCTGGTTGAGCTAGAACATACCCAATAGCAAAGCTCGATGATCAATATGCACATGAAAATTTATATTCCAATTGGGCACTCGTAGAATGGGAGCACTAGTCAAGGTCTTTCTCAATCATTCATAAGCTTGTACAAAAGGCGAGCTATCTTGGCAAAGTTTAAAATAAACCACTCGTAATAACCCACATGGCCTATGAACCTTTGAACTCCTTTATAGTTTGTAGGTGAGGGAAAATTGGAAAGGGCTTTAATGTTACTCTCATCTATGGAAATCCTATTTTTGGACACTATATGTCCTAAAATGACTCCATGTTTAACCCAAAATTGGCATTTGAAAGAGTATAAGGAGATGTGATACAGCCTGCACTTTTCAAACACTTTTTGTAAACATGATAGATGTTCTTTCCAAGAAGAATAAAAACAAAGTCATCTAAGAAAGCTTCGCAAAACTCTCTCAAATATTCTCTAAAGGTAGTGTTTATTAATCTTTGGAAGGTAGTGTTTATTAATCTTTGGAAGGTAGCAGGGGCATTGGTTAAACCAAAGGCATAATACGAAATGCGAACACTCCAAATTTGGTTATAAAAGCCGTTTTAGCTTGGTCCTCTAGTGCAATTGTGATTTGATTGTATCTATAGTACCCATCTAAAAAGCTATAAGCTTCCTTCCCTGAAACTCTTTCAAGCACATGTTTCAATTATGGCAAGAGGTAATGGTCTCTCCTAGTGGCGGCATTGACCTTCTTGAAATCCACACACACTCTGAGTTTCCCATCATTTTTTGGCACAATAACTATTGGAGAATCCCATTTTGAGTGCTCAATAGGGTATATGAATCCGCATTTGACAAGCTTCTCAATCTCTTCTTGAACAATCTTTGCATACTTAGGATTCATTGGGTAGGGTCGTTGTTGCGACTGGTTTAGCAATGCTATTCATGGGAATTGTGTGTTGCACCACGAAAGGTAGAACACCTTTCATATCATGATATGTCCAACCAAATATATCCTTGAATTCCTTGAGAAGTTCTTTAAGTACATAATTCTCAGTCTCTGTCAAATCTTTGGCAATGAAAACATGTTTGGACTCCTCACCTGGGTCTGCTAACTCTATTTCCTTAACTATCACTGGACCATCATAGACTCCATTGCTTTATCGATAGGCGTTCTTTGGGCCTTTGTATACACAACTTACGTTCCTCTATGGTGTAGGAATTGAAATGATTAGGTACAGGGTGTAATTCTGTGGGGTCTTGTTGCTTTGTGGACTGTGATTTCTCTTCCGTTTCCTTTTGTTGTTGAGCTAACTCTCGATTTTGTCATCTCCTTATAGTACGGCTCAACTTTGGATTCTCTGTAGCTTCTAGCTCTGTGATGTCAATGGGTTGTGGACTACACCACATGATGCTTTGAAGGTATTCACCCTAGTTATCTACCAATTTACAATGAGCATCACATGCCCCTATATAATTAATCCATTCTACGATAGATTTCTTTTCATTTATTCTAGCATGCACATTTACTCAATATCATCGCATCTTATATCTCTTACTTTTCTTGTCTAATTTTTTATTGTGACCGATATCCAGTGAAGAGTCACTAGATGAATCGCTACTTGTGTCTTCTCCTCTCCTGGATAGATTGTCATCTAGGGTACCACTGGGCCCTGAATGGTTTTCCCAACATTTGCACCAAGATGGAACTCAAATCCTTCGTCCTTAGAGTCGATTTCAACTGATGATTTTGACTCAGAATCGGGTGGGCTATAGTCTTGTGAGACACTATTGGTTCCAATGTCAGTCAAGCCTTCATCTTGTAGGTCAACATAAGCTATATGCATTGCTCCTATCATATTTAAGGGTACACGTTGTGGAATTTCATCCCCCTCACATGCTACCCAGGTCATTCCCCTATTTCCCCGAGTGTCCATGGTTGCTACTAGGTGGACCCAATCCACATCGTCATACTCAATCATCCCAGGTAGAACATCCATATAAGAAGAATCTTCCCCAAGATCAGTGTCCATTTTACACGTGTAACGATACTTCAATGGATTCGAGTGAACTGTGTTGTCATATCTATGGTCAATTATAAATATGGTTCCTAGAGGATGTGCTTGACCAGTTACAAGATCAACTCGAATGACATAATCTTGAAATTGCAAGTAGACATGTTTTTTAGACCAGTCATGCACCATTTTTTCTTCCCTCATGAAAGGACGTCCTAAGATCATTTCAAATGACATAGTGTGCTTGAAAAAATCCATGACAATGAAGGTATTCCTTATTTTGTGTCCAAAGACCTTGATCTTGAGATCTTCTAGCATCCCAATAGGCTTAACAATAGTCCCATTGGCCATATTTACCACTATGTTTGTAGTCCCAAGGTGAGGTAGCGTCAGAATAAGCATTGGCATCATATCATTGATATAGATATCTGTATATCCTTCGTCAAAATACACAATGAAGTTTACACTGATAAAAGCGCTAAAACATGCATCAAAAAATAAGTTCCTATATCGATGCTTATTTCGCGGTGTATTAGAACGCGTATACCAATATGTATACCAACGCCTATTCCAAGGTGTATTAGAACGCGTATACCAATACCTATATCGGTGGCAAAACTTGCAAAAAAAATTGGATAGAGAGGGCTAGGAACTGATGTTGCATGTACTGCAGCACCAGGAAACAACTCTCTCTGCCCAAAGGAAGAGTGTAAAAGCAACCGCACCACACCTAAAATTTGACATTGAAGAGCGAGTAAGTACAGATTAGCGAAATTGTAAAGCATAACAAAACCACAAAATCAAAAGCTTAAACATGACAAGGTTCCAAAAGCATAATCATAACTTTGAATTCCAAACCACAGGCACAAGGACATGAAGATTTTCTAACCATAATTAAAACGTGATTTGAACACCGTAGGTATAACCATAACGTGATTTCCAAACCATATTTGCAAAACCATAAACATAATCTGCATGTCATACTATAACCATAACCATAACCTGCTTCTCATACCATAACCATAGCCTGCTTGTCATACCATAACCATAACAACCATATCATCATTGCAAAACCATAACCATAATCAGATTGCCAAACCATAACCATAACATGATTACCAAACCGTATTTGCAAAACCATAAACATAATTTGCTTGCCATACCATAACCATAACAATAACCATAAACATAATCTGCTTACTATACCATAAGTTGCATCTCTTCGAGTTCACTTCATTAGGATTGACACCCTAGTGAGTTCTCATGCCTCATCCGAGTCGCTTCCCCTGTATTGATAAATATGTTGATGCTTGAGAGCTATGTTATGGACGTCTGTTGCGGTGACCCGCAAACATTGGCGCCGTTGCCGAGGAATGCACCTTAGGTGATGAGTGACCGAGTGTGCAGTTAGAATCCTTAAAAAAGATCAATCCACAAATCCATTTTACACCTCAGTGAGGCTGCTAGACAAGGGTTTAGAGCTTAGTGGAGTCTAGAGCCAGTGGACCGGCTAGATCCTCTCTTAGGAGATTTAGGGAGCTGTGAGTGAGTGTGTTAAAGCATTTTTGCTCTTCAATTTCTCTAATTCGATTGAATACTGAAATCTCACCCGAAATTCGTCGTGTTTGTTTTGTTTGATTCATTTTCTTATGTTTTTTCATTTCTGTACTTAGGAGTAGGATAAGTAAATCACATTCCAGTAAGATTTGGGGCAAAAGTCAGAGCCGAGAAACCAGAAAACCATAACTGTTAAGTATGGAGCCTGATTTACCCTTTGTAATTTTCTGTGGTAAAAGCGCACATTTGTAAGGCCCCCATTATGAGGAGAAGCCATCGTGCGTGAAGGACAATCACTCACCGGAAACCAAAATTTTCACAGACAAGAATCAGGGGCAACTTTAAAGGCCTCGGGGGCGGAGGCCCCCGAGACTTTTTTTTTGCCGGAATATTCTTTTTCGCCGGAATATTATGGCCGGACGGCGGCCGGAAAACAACCGGTCGGTTGGCCGGTGGCCGGTAGTCAATGGCTGATGGCCGGTGGTCGGAAGTCAATGGCCGGTGGCCGATGGTCGGAAGTCAATGGCCGGTGGCCGGTGGCCGAATTCAATGGCCGGTGGCCGAATTCAAAAGCGGACTTTTCTTCTCAAGGGCGGCCACACATGGGCGGATTGGAGGGTCCGATTTGGACTTATTCGCACAAGGGCGGCTACACATGGCTGTCTCTCATAAGAGAGGGCAGCCCTTTTGGCCTATAAAAGGAGGCCATTTCTACACACATTTCATAGTGTGAAGTTGATGCAACAAGGTGAGTGTGAGGTGGTGAGAGTGAAGCAAGGCGGGAGCTCCATTAAGGGTATAATCCCTTTGTAAACTACTTCTTGTTTTGAAGTACTAAAGCCATTGAGTGGCTGCTTTCCCGTGGACGTAGCCCACATTGGGTGAACCACGTATATCGTGTGTGCTCTCTCTCTCTCCCTACTCTATAATCTCGTGTATATAAATCTGTCTCTCTCCATTAAGTAATCTACTCAATTATCTATTTAGCTACGTCTTATTTCCTAACAATTGGTATCAGAGCAAGGTTTGCTCGTAGCTAAATTATCTCAAGGAAAGGATTCCTTGAATTGAGTGGGAGTTATGGCGGAGGAAGGGAAGCTCAAGATTGAGAAGTTCAACGGCAAAAACTACCAACATTGGAAGATGCAGATTGAAGACTATCTCTACCAGAAGGACCTCTATTTGCCACTAGGCGGTCTTGCGAAGAAGCCCGCAACAATGGCAGATGAAGCATGGATTGTCCTTGATCGAAAGGCACTGGGAACAATCCGGTTAAGCTTGGCGTCAACAGTGGCCTTCAATGTTTCGGAGATGAAGACCACGGAGGACTTGATGAAGTCGCTTGACGACTTCTATGAGAAACCATCGGCATCCAATAAGGTATTTCTTATGAAGCGCTTGTTCAATCTAAAGATGGCAGAGAATGGTTCAGTTGCAGAACACCTAAATGACTTTAACACAAACATAAGTCAACTTCGATCAGTGAAAATCAATTTTGATGACGAAGTGCGAGCTCTCCTTATACTATCATCTCTACCGGATAGTTGGGACAGCCTTGTGATGGCTGTAAGTAATTCTATCTCTGGCACAAATACTCTTAAGTTTGATGATGTTGTGGGTGTTCTCCTAAGCGAGGAAATGCGAAGGAGAAGCACAGGAGAATCATCAAGTGCTGCACTATCAGTGGAAACAAGAGGAAGGCTTAAGGAGAGGTTCAAAAACCAAAAGGGTCGTGATCGCTCAAGGCGGAGCAAGTCACACACAAAGTCAGTTCTTGAATGTTGGAACTGCGGCAAGAAGGGCCACGTCAAGAAGGATTGTTGGTCCAAGAAGAAGAAGGAGACAGAGTCTCAAGACAACAAGCCAACATCGGAGGCCAATGTGGCAGGTAAAGTAGAGCAAGATGCTCTAATTCTCTCATTAGACAATGTGTCTAATTCCTGGATAGTAGATTCTGGGGCTTCATTCCATGCGACACCACACAAGCAACATTTCCAAGACTACACCAAAGGTAATTTTGGGTATGTATACTTGGGAGATGATGAAGCTTGTGAGATTGTCGGCAAAGGTACAGTTTCTGTCAAAACTGCTAACGGAAATGAATGGAAGCTTAAAGATGTTAGGCATGTTCCTTCTCTTCGCAAAAAATTTGATCTCTACAGGACAATTGGACGATGAAGGTCACAACATTGCATTCGGAAACAAACGGTGGAAGATCTCAAAGGGATCTTTGGTGGTTGCCAAGGGTGAAAAAGTCGGTACACTTTACTTGTGTACTGTTAGTACGCAACCTTCAGCTTGTGCAGCAACTACAGAAGTTGACAGTGCGGTGTGGCACTACCGACTTGGGCATATGAGTGCCAAAGGAATGCAAATCCTTCAAACAAAGAAGCTTCTACCAGGTTTGAAAGAAGTGGACTTAGAGTTCTGTGAAGATTGTGTTTATGGTAAACAAAAGAGGGTAAAATTTCAAAAATCAGGAAATGAAAGAAAAAATAAAAAACTTGAGTTGGTTCATTCTGATGTTTGGGGTCCTGCAAGTACACCATCACTTGGTGGCTCATTGTACTATGTAACATTCATAGACGATGCGACTAGAAAAACATGGGTTTATGTCATGAAGAATAAATCCGATGTATTTTCCATATTTCAAAGGTGGAAAGCCTTTGTGGAGATCAAAGTTAGATGCAAAATCCAAAAAGTGTTTCTTCATTGGCTATGGAGAAGGAGACTTTGGGTATTGCCTATGGAATCCTGAAGATGGTAAAATCTTAAGGAGTAGGGATGTAATTTTTAACGAACAAAATATGTACAAAGATTACTTGGAAAGAAAACAAACAAAAGAAACAGGTGATGAGTACATGGAGCTTGAGGACGGTGAAGACTCAAGGACTGCAAACGGTGACAATGTGCAACAACGTCAACCAAATGAAGAGCCTCAACCTATTCCCCGAAGATCTACAAGAGCAAGTAGACCTCCAGAAAGGTTTGTTCCTTCCTTCAACCATCTCTTGATCTCAGATTCTGGAGAGCCGGAATCATATGAAGAAGCTATGCAACATGAATCCAAAGAAGAATGGACGAAGAGCATGCAAGTGGAGATGGACTCACTACATCGCAACCAAACATGGGAGTTGGTTGAGTTGCCTAAAGGTAAGCGGGCACTTCAAAACAAATGGGTGTACAAGCTAAAGGAAGAAGAAGGTGGGAAGAAAAGGTACAAGTCTAGGCTTGTGGTAAAAGGTTTTTCTCAAAAGAAAGGTATTGACTTCAATGAAATATTTTCTCCTGTTGTAAAAATGAACTCAATTAGGCTTGTCTTAAGCCTTGTGGCTGCTCATGATCTAAATCTCGAGCAAATGGATGTAAATACGGCATTCGCTCACGGTGACTTAGAGGAGGAAATCTACATGCTTCAACCAAAGGGGTATGAAGTAAAAGGTAAGGAGAAAATGGTTTGCAGATTAAAGAAGAGCTTGTATGGTTTAAAGCAAGCATCAAGACAATGGTACTTGAAGTTTGATCGATGGATGTTGGATCATGGATTCACAAGATGCAACTCGGATCACTGCGTCTACACGAAGAATTTGGGAGATGAGAAATTCATCATCCTAATGTTGTATGTTGATGACATGTTGATTGCAAGTGCTAACATGCAGGACATCAAAGACCTAAAAGAGGAGCTGTCCAAATCTTTTTCAATGAAAGATTTAGGTGCTGCAAAGAGGATACTTGGTATGAAAATATCAAGGGACAGGATGAAGAAGACAATAAAGCTATCTCAAGAAGATTACATCAAGAAGGTACTAGAAAGGTTTGCAATGCAAAATGCAAAACCAGTTTCTACACCTTTGGCTGGTCATTTTAAACTAACGAAGGATATGTGTCCAAAGACACAAGAGGAGATAGCCTATATGTCTAAAGTTCCATATGCTACAGCGGTAGGTTCTCTAATGTATGCTATGGTCTGGACAAGGCCAGACATTGCACATGCAGTGGGAGTTGTGAGTAGGTTCATGGACAACCCAGGTAAAGAGCATTGGCAAGCTGTGAAGTGGATACTTAGGTATCTAAAAGGGACAACAACAAATGCTTTGTATTTTGGAGGAACTGATATTTTTCTTGAAGGGTATACTGATGCAGATATGGCAGGTGACAAAGATACTCGAAGGAGCACTACTGGCTATGTGTTCACGGTTGGAGGCACAGCAGTAAGCTGGGCTTCAAAGCTGCAGAAAGTGGTTTCACTTTATACCACGGAAGCAGAGTATGTAGCAATGACGGAGGCAAGCAAAGAAATTCTGTGGCTTCACAGATTCTTAGAAGAGCTTGGATTCAAACAAGACAATTGTGTCTTGTACAGTGATAGCCAAAGCGCTATCCATCTTGCGAAGAACTCAGCCTTTCATTCAAGGACAAAGCACATTGAGGTGAGATATCACTTCATACGCACTCTTTTGGAAGAGGGACAACTAAAGCTAGGAAAGGTGCATACAAGTGAAAATCCTGCAGACATGTTTACAAAGGTGGTCAACAAGGAGAAGTTGAGCTTTTGCTCATCTTCAATCGGCATTCAAGGATAAGAAGCTAGAATGGAAAGCAGTCACAGGTTTGGTTTGGAGATCAGTCTCCAAGTGGGAGATTGTTAAGTATGGAGCCTGATTTACCCTTTGTAATTTTCTGTGGTAAAAGCGCACATTTGTAAGGCCCCCATTATGAGGAGAAGCCATCGTGCGTGAAGGACAATCACTCACCGGAAACCAAAATTTTCACAGACAAGAATCAGGGGCAACTTTAAAGGCCTCGGGGGCGGAGGCCCCCGAGACTTTTTTTTTGCCGGAATATTCTTTTTCGCCGGAATATTATGGCCGGACGGCGGCCGGAAAACAACCGGTCGGTTGGCCGGTGGCCGGTAGTCAATGGCTGATGGCCGGTGGTCGGAAGTCAATGGCCGGTGGCCGATGGTCGGAAGTCAATGGCCGGTGGCCGGTGGCCGAATTCAATGGCCGGTGGCCGAATTCAAAAGCGGACTTTTCTTCTCAAGGGCGGCCACACATGGGCGGATTGGAGGGTCCGATTTGGACTTATTCGCACAAGGGCGGCTACACATGGCTGTCTCTCATAAGAGAGGGCAGCCCTTTTGGCCTATAAAAGGAGGCCATTTCTACACACATTTCATAGTGTGAAGTTGATGCAACAAGGTGAGTGTGAGGTGGTGAGAGTGAAGCAAGGCGGGAGCTCCATTAAGGGTATAATCCCTTTGTAAACTACTTCTTGTTTTGAAGTACTAAAGCCATTGAGTGGCTGCTTTCCCGTGGACGTAGCCCACATTGGGTGAACCACGTATATCGTGTGTGCTCTCTCTCTCTCCCTACTCTATAATCTCGTGTATATAAATCTGTCTCTCTCCATTAAGTAATCTACTCAATTATCTATTTAGCTACGTCTTATTTCCTAACAATAACTTTGGCCAAAAAAGCCATAAGACTCTGGAATGCTGAAAATCTGACCAAACAGGATTGATATTGATTCAAATCACAAAGTGGTAGCATAAAACACTAGGAAACACTTGTCACAGGGAGCAGACAAAATTTCATCAGATTTGGCCCAGGTACTACGATCGTGATCGGTGTACCTCTTTGTCAGATTTGGACAAGATTTGACATGTGCCTTCCTGATAAGATTCTAAACAACTTTGTCTAAAGCAACCACACCCAAAAACATCAAAAACCAAGAAAATCAGGCCACTTGGGTAAAACTAGCCTGACAGACCCAGAAACTGCAAAATCTTGACTTTTGGTGATCCAAATGCAAAAAGACTTTGGGGATAGCCTTAAAACATCAGTGTCTACAAGCATGCCAAATTTGGTCTGATTTGGGCTCATAAGTACAATCGCGATCGGTGTACCTAAGTGCCAGAATTGGACAAGATTTCATTTGTGGGATCCCCAGGTGTATACAAACATAAAAGTCTAAAGGACCTAGAGCCAGAAACCTCAAAATACCTGTCAAACCATCGGAACACAGATCCAAATCAAAAATTGCTAAACTGACTTAGAAATTGACTTTCAGTAGACCAAAACACATCAAAACTAGGAAGGAACCATACTGAGGGATAGCCTGTACACAGGACAACCCCAGGTATCTCTCAAATCCCAAATCAAACATCAAAATCCAGTCAAACTGATAAATTTGGAAAAACAGACACTTCCAACCAAGAAATGATAAAAACTTGACTTTTTTGAGTCCAAATACAAAAGTGTCTGGCAGGTGGTCTTAAAATAGCCTAGTGAACAAGCTGGTGAAGTTTCATCTGATTTGGGCTCAGAAGTACGATCGCGATCGGTGTACCTCTGGCCCAGATCCAGCTCATTTTTTACCTGCTCATAGACCTAGAATATACAAGATACCAGGAGTTTTCAAAACTCAAATTGGACATACTGTCAATAATTTGCAAGCAAAATTGTGTTGAGATCATTTTGAAGTGTTGAATCTGCTGACAGTTGAAATGATACAGTGATCTCATAGCCATCCAGTGTATTCATTTGCAGAGACCGATCAAGTAACAACCCATGCAGTTGAAGGAATTGGAAGATCTTTCCATCTCCAGGTAAGAGGTTTGGATTCAGTCAGTAAATCCCACTTTCTTCATGTTTTTGAGATCGAGAAAACAAATCAACACCAGAAACCTAAATTTAGCGGATCAAACGAGTGTTTCATCAACGGAGGAGAGTGTAAACCAAGGGATAGTGCGACCGTTAGAGCTGATCCTTGAAGAAGTCATCTCCGATACTTCTTCAGAGAGATCTTCCGAGTATTTCACAAAACACTTGGGACAAATAAAACTAAACGAGAGAGAAAACATGGCAGCAGGACCATCGGACCCCTCGGCCATACTAAAGCTATTGTTCATCAAGTATCAATATGACAACAAGCAAGGTGCCAAGATATACAAAGATGGTATGGACCGCTACTGTGTGAAAATAGAAGATAGACCAAGTGAGTTCAGGGACTTAGTGCCTGTGAGCTATAGTGGAGACAGGTACCTAGATGACGAGGGTATCATGTACTTGATAGTTATGAATCCTAACATTGTAGAAAATTGGGGATTGATGGCACAAAAGCCAAAATAGACGAGGAACATGAGGAAAAGGCTCCAACAATGAGCTTACCTAATGCGAGATTAAGGCGAGAAAACGAAACGTTGAGAATCAACACGGATAATGTCTACTTGGGTTTATACAAGTATAATAATGGGGAGCAAGATCTCTATTATAGATGCGAGGAACCCTACGTCGGGGAGATGACTGAGCGGAAAAGACTTTATGTCTTCACCTACACAGAGGGAGCGGAAATGAAAATTGCAGCATACGACAAGTATGGAAGAAAATATGCAACCATCGATAAAAAAGAATTGGAAGGATATACGTACTTTGGGGGACCACTTCACCAGTACTATGCCACTCCAAGCCCACTAAGACTAGCCCCTACAACTGTCGTGCCAGAACCGTTGACCACAGGCGGAGGGAGGAATCATGTAGTTGATTCTTTCAGTCGATCTCATTATTCAATGCCAAGCCCCATGGGAACGTTACATTCCAGAGAATCAATGGTTACTAATCAAGGTAGTGCGGTTCCGATCTCTACACATACGGCTATAGGTCCGACAGTTGCAGCCACTTCTTCACATTTACCACCTAGTAGTAGATTTGGGGCGGGGGAGCCAACGAGAGCGACCTACGACCTCCATGATGCACAAGAACGATTAATCGAGACACGGGAGCAATGAGATTGACCGCTGACCATAGACGGATCATGCCATACCAAGTAGCGAAGTGCATGCCAAAGAAGTATAGCGGATCGGGGGATCCATATGCCCATGTATCGCTCTTCAAGCAAGTCTTAAGAGCAGAATAGATCACTGATTTCCACACTCAATACGAGGGATTCGGGCTGACCTTGGAAGGGACGAGCTTAACCTGGTTTCAACCTTTAAACCCTGAAACTTGTCTGAATATTGAACATGTATTGCGCGAGTTCGCGAAAGAATTCTCAAAACGGGGTATAAAGCATAATACTGTATCGTAGATATACGCTTTTAAACTAAGGGAGAATGAAAAAGTGAAGGAAGCAACCTTGAGATTCAAGCAATACATTGAGAGATGCCCGAGGAGGGAATTACCGCAGGACGAGAGATTGTATGTGCTCTTCGTTGAAGGTCTTAGGAACGAAACCTTGAAAAAGGACCTTCACTTAAAGGCCTGTAGCACATTCCAACAAGTTACAAGGGAAGCGTTATATCTTGTCGACTACTGCAAAGCATATGGGGAAGTGTCAGAGGATACTGATTCAATAACCAGTGGCTCTTCTTCGATTAAAAGCGAACCCTCTACCAAGAAAGATGCCCAGGCATCCTTGATACCGACAACTGATCAATTGATAGAGGAGGTAACGAAGAGAATGCAGCAACATATGAGATCAAATCCGGTTATGAGACAGTCTCAGATGAGGAAGTGTGACATATGCGGGGGGGATCATCCGACGCCGTGGTGCACACAACAGCCGAAAGCACCAGCTGCAAATGGACGAGTACTGAAATGGTGTGCCATAGAACAAAAATGGACAAATCATAGCACGGAAGAGTGTTTTTATAACAAAAACTATGTGAGGGAAAGACCGCATGGGCCTCCAGCAGGACCACCCCAACCACCTCCTCCAAGATATCAAGTTGGACCAAATATGAATCTGGTAGCAGGAGCAGACATACCTCAACCTGTATTGGGTCAACAATCTCCATTACCACAGGAAAATAGGGCCATGATTAGGTATGCTCAACCTTGTGAAGCATCACCAGGAACAAATAGTACACTTCAAGTTTCTTATTACGAGGAACCGAATGAGCCTTACACTACATAACCTGAATCACAAATGTACGCAGACGAAGCATGTCAACAGTGGGAAAATAACGAGGGTATGGCACCACCAACGTATGTAGCACAACCTTCGAGAGATCAATAGTTGGTAGACGAAAGAACGTTAATGTTCATTGCGAACCAGAATTACAAACCAAGAGGATATCCTAATAGAGCAGGACAACCTATGGGACCACCTCCTCAAAATCAAACACCAATTTGACAGTGCTATAGCTGTGGAAGTACGGATCATTGGGAACGTAACTATCCTTTCAAAGGCGAAAGAGTGTAAATTTTTGGGTTTTGTGACGGATGTGGTGTGAATCACATATTGCCAGATTGCCCAAAAAATCCGGACAGCAAGGGAAAAGCGACTATGAATATAGTGGGGGTAATACCAAGTGCAAGCAGTGGATTGGAAACCGATCCCATGATCCAGATCAATGCCATAACAAGAGCCCAAGCCAAGGACTTAAGGAAAAATGAGTCCGTGGAGGAAAAGGTCGAGTTGCCGATACCCACAGAACACGAGAGCTTATCCGTGAGAACCCAGCGAAAATCCTGGAAGGCGAAACGAGACAGGATGAAAACAAGAAGGGTGAACAGCCAAATTGCCATGCAAAAAGAATTGCATGAAACGAAGGAGCAACTCAAATAGGAGAGAGAGAGTAGGACTGCTGAGGATAACAACAAGCCGAGGAAAGCGTCCTCAGGGGGATCAGTTTTGGTTGACAAAGTGCTAGAGCCGTTAGCTGCTCTATTACAAGCGTACGAAGCAAGGCTAAAAAAAAACCAAACTTTAGAGCAAAGATGGTTAACTTATCCTCAACCAAAAGTGGAAACGAAGCGTTTGGAAATGTGTAAACACCTCATTGAAACAGCCCAGGCGTTGATGGAACCTAAGATGGTTAGAACCCCAGAACAAGAAGTGTTGATTCACAAAGAGCGAGAAAAACTAAAAATTGATGAACCAAAACAAGTAAACGAACCCAGGCCTGAAAATATTGCCACTGGATCATCGAGTGGTGCCAAACACGACTGATGACGCTAAGTCAATGACGATGATACCAATTCCAGAAGTTGAAGAACAATGGCCACAACACTTATGGAAAACCATTAGAAACAGAAAGAATGGAAGCGCGACGTTACATTCTGCTCCAATTCCTGAGATTAACTTGGATAATGGATTTTATCCAGCTGATATACAATCGTTGTATGGGGATGCAGGAACGGAGATTTCGGTGGAAAGCAAAGCCCAATCCTTGAAAACCCTGCCTTCATTTATAGGTGAACATGAGGAAAAATCGAAGATAAGATTAGTTCCATCCCAGACGAGAACTATTCCACATATGGTTGACTCAAAAAGTCTTCAAGAGATGCTGTCGACACCTATAACATGCACAATCACGCTGTCCGAACTCTTGAGAGTCAGACCACACTTATGGAAAGACATGGGGAAACATTTGGAGCACAAGGGAGTAAAGATTCCTCTTCCGACAAACCCTACAGGAGAAGAAAACAAACGGAAAAGTCAACCCAAAGCCCAACCAGTGCCCATAAACAAGGTCGGAGATTACTGTAAAGGCGAGGAGGGGAATACGACCCTACCTGTTGAATTTCGGGATATAAAAACGATAGCCATCCTAGATAGTGGAGCAGGAGTAGCGATTGCTACCAAGAAAATTTGGGAGAAATGGGGCCGTCCAGCTGCATGAAATTGCAACTCACAGATGGGTATGTAGAGAGACCATTGGGAATCCTGGACCAAATAGTTATAACTTCATGTGGAATCAACTATGAGCACACCTTTGCTGTGGTGGATTTCGGAAAAACGAACAACTTTGACATTATTTTGGGATGACCTTTTATGCGTCAACTCAAAATGATACAAGATTGGGGGTACGACCAAATCTACCTAAGGTACGAAGAGCTAATAACGAAAATCAACATGAAGGATCACAGCTATAGAGACGTTGCAAAAACACCAGTGCAAGAATTTAATTCAACCACTGTAAATGAAAAAGAAATACCTGCATGGATGCAAACGAAAGCGCATGTCTGGATGTGTGGAGCATCTGATTGTGGAGAAATAAGCCAGGAGGAATGCGTTTTGGAAAGATCCGTAGAAGACGAAGCTTATTTCCCAGAACCGTTCCCAGAACATTTATTTGAGTCATTCGGGTGGACTCAAATATTGTCAACCTTGGACATATGTGTTAACGAATGTACACCTACGAAATTTTGTGACGAAGAAGGATACGACCTAGTAACGTTGCAAATGGCTAGAGTCATCCTTGAGTCAGGATCGGAGAGTAAGGAACAACAAGAACTGCCACGTGAGACCGAGTGTAAAAGAATCATTGATGAGATATCTGTGGTGATCGATAGAAATCGAACGGAGGAGGAATTCACGGATTCACTAAGCTGTGACCTTCCATCATTGAACGATGAAATCCAACTGATAGAGGCTGATGATGAAAGATCAAGTGCATCAGAGATGAATAGGAAATACAGGTCGAGACATGACAGGTTTTACGAGTTTCCTAACCAAAAACCTAGTCGACAGGAGCGGTATAAATCCAAGAGAACTAAAAAATCAAGGGCGAATAAGCATAATCCGATGCCTCTTGTCGATGACAGAACGGGATATCTAAAGCTTGTCAAAGCTGATGATTGTGTCAAAGACGAGGTCATTGGCCGGTTTATCAAAACTAAACCGCGGAAAAACAACAAGAAGAACAGAAACGAGAAGCAAACAACTAAGTCGTATAAAGGAGGGAAAACAAAGTATGGAATGACCAAAATAGAGAGGAAACCAGAGTACAATAAGCTCAAGCGAACCCTCAAAGACATATGGACGACTGACTTTGAAACAAATGACAAGATGGATGCATTGTCCCATTATAAGAACTATACCATACAAGATAGGAAAATCATAGTGCAACAACCAATGAGAGAACTGAAGGAACCGGGTACATCGTACGACGGTCCTGAGAAAGCCAAACGAATAGATCTAGCGGAGCAAGGAGAAGATCCAAAACCTGTATATATTGCCACGGATCTTACTGAAGAAGAGGAAAAGATTTTGGTAGCTACTCTTAAACAGTATAGAGATGTGTTTGCATGGTCATACAAAGATCTTAAGGGTGTGGATCCAAGTATCTGTCAACACACAATACCCCTTAAGAACGACACCAAACCCAGCAGACAACGTCCCTATACTTACAATGAAACGTTTGCGAAAAAGATCAAGGAGGAGATAGATAAACTTAAGGAGGCAGAGTTTATTTACGAAATTGAGCACACCGATTGTGGTGGTACCGAAGAAAAACGAAAAGTTAAGAGTTTGCGTCAATCTCAAGAAAGTAAACGCTGCTACAATTTGAGACAACTATCCCCTACCCATTACTGATCATGTAATAGAAAGGGTGGCAGACAAAGAGGCTTATAGCTTCTTAGATGGCTTTTCGGGTTACAACCAACTCGCAATAAAGCCAGAGGATCAACACAAAACGGCTTTCGCAACTGAATGGGATATTTTTGCATTCCGGGTAATGGCTTTTGGCTTAACAAATGCACCAGCCACATTTCAAAGGCTGATGGGTCATGCTTTTAAGGAATATCTAAGACAGTTCTTAGAAATTTACATGGATGACCTGTGTGTTCACTCCCTTGTAAGATTAGAGCACATAGAGCACTTGACAAAGGTGTTTGAAAAATGCAGACTGTATCGGATCTGCCTGAATCCAGAGAAATGTGTCTTCATGGTAAGACAAGGAAAAATATTGGGACATATAGTGTCCAAAAATGGTATTTCGACAGACATGGAGAAGATCAACGTCATTGTTGATCTTCCACGACCAGTAAAGGTAAAGGAGGTACAGGCATTTATGGGCCATTGTGGATATTATCGTAGATTTATCTACTTATATGCTATAATTGCAAAACCACTTTACGCGCTGATAACTAAATTTGAGTGGACAGAGGAGTGCAATGAAGATTTTCAAACGTTGAATCAGAGATTTATTTCCGCTCCAATTTTGAAGGCTTCGGATTGGGAGAAGATCTTTCACATCCACGTAAATGTATCAGTGTATGCAATAGGATGCATACTTGCACAACTTGGAGAGAACAACATGGATTTTCCAATAAGTTACTCCAGTAGTAGACAACTAAAAAATGCAGAGAAGAATTGCACAACAACTGAGAGGGAGGGATTGGGTATGGTCTATGCGGTGAAAAAGTTTAGACACTATTTACTTTCCAATAAATTTGTATTCTTCGTTGATCACCAAGCACTGCTGTACTTAGTAAACAAACCTTGCAGTACGGGGAGAATTATTTGATGGTTCATCATACTGCTTGAGTTTGACTTCACGGTAGTAGTCAAGAAAGGAACTACACACCAAAGAGCGGATCATTTATTTAGAATGATGCATGGAGAAAACCCTGTAGGAGTTGATGATGATTTGCCAGATGCATATCTTTTCAACATAGAAATGGTTCCAAGATGGAGCGAGGATGTAATTCCTTTGCTGACTATCGCGTCAATGAATGTGACAAGACAACCATCTACCATTTCAGCATCCAGATCATTGGTAATGTTGGCAGGCAGGCTATACAAACAAGGATCGGATCAAATCCTTAGGCTTTGTGTTGAATCGAGTAAACGGGAATTGTACCTAAATCAAGCTCATGTACAAACAACGGGGATTCACAATGGACATGCACAGATGTATCAAAGATTGATGAGAATGGGTGTGTATTGGCAAAAAATGCGACATAGTGTTCACATGCATGTCAAATCTTGCGTTGAATGCACGCTTTAAAAGCCAATAGAGCATTCGACTCTATTCAGATTATCTGTAGCACCCCGATGGAGTAACTACATTGTTGAATACCTCACCACCAGGATACTGCCTGAAGGGATGAGTAGATCACGAATCAAAACGATCACGAAAGAGGCAGAAAACTATGTACTGATTGAGGACACTCTTTACAAGAGGGGAAAAGACAATCAATTGAGAATGTGCGCGACTGAAGAGGAATATGTTCCTATCTTAGAGCAAGCACACGGCGGACAAGCTGGTGGACATTTCTCAGCTGACAAAACGGCCAAAGCAATTCTTATTGCAGGCATATGGTGGCCTACACTATTCATGGACGCTGAAGAGTTTGTGAAACGATGTGACGATTGCTAGAAAACAAAAATTCCGAGAGCGCAAGATGATATGCCCTTAAGACCAATGATGGGGGCAAGAGCGTTTGCGAAATGGAGAATAGATTTTGTAGGACCGATAGCGCCTCCGGGATATAAAACACATGCTCAATACATTATTGTGGCAATAGATTATCTAACAAAATGGGTGGAAGCCAAAGCGACAACCATAAATGATGCAAAAACGATAGCACAGTTTTTGTATGAGAACATTTTCACCATATATGGCTTACCAATTGAGCTCGTGAGGGATAGAGGCACTCACTTCATCAATGAGGTGATCGAATTCCTATTCGACGAATTCATGGTAATTCACAGGAAGTCCGCTCCCTATCACCCACAAGCGAACGGCCAAGCAGAAAGTACGAATAAGATTTTGGTGACAATTCTCACCAAAATTGTTGGCGAATCGAGAGCTGACTGGGATCAAAAGCTGCATTCAGCCTTATGGGCATATAGAGTAGCTTACAAAACATCGATCGGAACGACTCCGTTCAACATGGTTTATGGTATTCAAGCGATTTTGCCACTTGAGTTCCTTATCCCCACGCTTCGAGTCGCTAAACAATTAGAATGGACGAGCCATGAATTATCCAATCAGGTAGATGTCCTGGAAAAACTGGATGAAACTAGATTGAGAGCCGTTGCATCAATCTACGTGCAAAAACGAAACATGAAATCATTCTTTGATCAACATGTTATCAGCAAGGAATTTGCTACTGGAGATTATGTCTTAATGTATACCCTGAAACAACATTCCCGGAAACTCAAAAAGCGAGGAAATGGACCATATGTAATTCATGACATATCATCTAGCGGTGCCATCAAACTTACAACATTAGAGGGAGAGGAAATGCCTAACTGGATTAGTGGTTGCAGACTAAAGAAATACAATATACCACTAACCACAGAGATGCTTGCCAAAATACACGCTGCGAATGCGTGCAAGAACAAAGCAAAGGAAACAAACCGTACAACAACAAAGACTTCCTCCACCAGCTGACACGGCTCAAATTTCTTTGTCTATACTTCAAACTGATGAACAATGGGAAACAGGAATCGATGTTCGCATCAATGTCACACTCACGCATGGCAGATATCAGCGAGCATTGATTGACACAGGAGCAAGAGTCAATGCGGTCAACTTCTCCACTTACAGGATGCTTACAGATGAACCCCTCGTGAAATCCACACGTGATCTACAAGCAGCAAACGGTGTAACAATGCCAACATTGGGGATAGTAAACTTACCAATCAATCTTGATGGAAATATTTGTCCTCATCAATTTTTCGTAATGAAAGACGGAGAAATTAGAGAATCAATATGCTTGGGAGTTCCATGGATGAGAACGTACAATGCAGTCACTGAATGGTCAGAACATGCGTTAAGGTACACACACGACTCTAACGTGTACATGACTCCATTCGTCAAAACAGATCACTCGTGGCCAAGCATCCCCATCGACATAAAGCAACCGGCGAATCATCCAAAAACAACACAAAAGGTTATTCGGAAAGTATGGATAAAGAAAAGATTGCTGCCCAACAAACCAAGCAAGATATGGCTGCCTAAGCACAAACTCCAGACGGAAGCAGCACCATCTCAAAGGCCTTCAGAAGTTACTCCGAAGTGGAAATGGCAACCAAAACTAAAGACAACACAGATTCGGCTACCCATGCACATGCACCAAACCTTCGTCCGGGACGACTTAGACAAGGAAGGGGGGAGTAATTGATGAATCTAGAAACAGTCAGGGCCATTAAGGGGTCCAATGTGTATATATGTACATAATGTGTGTGTTTTTTTCATTATTTAGAGTTCAGTTTCGAACATATTCGATCAAAACCTGGCAATTTTAGCATTTTTGTATCATCCGACCAGCATAATAATGAGCTGTAATGACAAAATCCGGAGCATTGGGATGCTTCTAGAGAAAATATGTGCTTAGGGGTGAGTATAATAATTTTGGCCAAATTTTGCCAGTTAATAAGTATTTTCAATTTATTTTGTTTGATTTTCGTTAATAAAACATCAAAAATTAAAAAATCTCGCTCACAAGTGTCGGAATCAAATTCTGGAAGCAAACGCCGAAGTATCATGATAAGGTTATCAAGCATAGAAGATATGAAGCTAATCTGAAGATGTCAAATTTTGGCCTTAATGATCATGACTACATTTCGCCAAAATCGCATCAAATGGTCATACGACGCCAGAATGACAAACGGTTCGATCCACAAGTGGTATGCAGATTATATCGGGATCAAAGGTGAGAAAATCATCCCTGTGTCATGAAAATCTCGGGAAGATATAGGCCAGGTAGGCCAAACTCTAGTAGTGAAAGGCAATGACTGATGGTGAAAGATATTTTTGAGGTTTTTCCTTGGAGTGGATTTTCACCCAAAAATAAGAGAAGCTTGCATGAAAATATTTCTATATGGAATACATAGGTAAGAAAGATTATGGTAATGGTGAGTCAATGTACATAGCATACATAGAAAAATAACGCACACCTAGATAGAAATATTTAAATAAATACCAAAATAATTATAAAAATTCCCTATATTTAGGCCCTATGTACAATGAAATATCTACACATAAATGGGCCATAATATATTTTATTTTATTTATTTTTTTGGCTCAACTAGCCCAGTGACTAGCTAGCTGAGGGTTTTAAGAAGATATGGGAAAAGTCCCCTAACTCACACACACGCCTATGTACACTGAAAGGTAAGAATAGCCACATTGTTTAGGTGATTTGGTTAGGGTGAGGTAACTCACTATGGCAATTACGGAGAGCCGAAAAACGGCTATCAATAACAATCTCCTGCTCTGTGAAGAACCTCGTAGGAGTTTCTCTGTATCCCCCAATAATAGCTTGGATACGTCAGAGGTAGACAGAATGGTGGCATAGTCTGCAGGGAGGCCTTGGGCATCAAGATCTACTAATCTCTGTGGCTCTCTCTATTAGAGTCCCACGTGATTCAAGGAGCGAGCTGTCATGTAGTCTGTTGTCGTAGGAGGGCCGTTCTAGAAGTAGTCTGTGATTGGCCTTTGGATGGCCCCCCGCCTGGAGCACCTCATCTTTTGTAGTAAGTCCTATCTGTGTTGTTGTAATTCTAGCAGGAAAAGTCCAAGATATCTTTGATGAGTGTAATACATCACCCTAGACAATGGACCAAAGCCATCTCTGAAGAGACAATGGAAACGTCCTCTAATCTCATAATACACTCAACATTGGCAGATATAGTGGTGCTCTGTCTCTTGCGCGATGCACATAGCTTGCATATCCACTCCTCTACAAGTGTCAAAGTATATCTCCCTATCTCTATGTGTAGCCGATGAGAGGAAGTACAAAGTTGACCTATCATGCATCAGAGCTCATGCGAGAGGTGTGAGTCCATGTATCTCGATCGTACAATGAAACCATCCTTGAAAGTGTGAAGAAGATTCCCTCTAACAAAATCCTTTTTTTTCCCCAACTCCTGAGGGGGACTCAACCTGGTCCTCTCTGTATATCGAGCCATGTAAGATCTTGTCTGACTATCCTACTGATCTTCGGGTGAGTCAGTGCTAGTGATGGTGCGTCCAAGGAGTACTAAAAAGATGGCAATCTGTCCATTGTGAAACCATGTAATTAAAACCACATTGCCATATGTGCATTAGCAAACGTGCCAATGTACCTTGTGCATGCCACAAATGTTCATAAAAAATCCCCTCATGGTCATACGCTCTGCTTGTATGTAGTCTATTAATGGCTGTGTGTATCATGCTCTCAATAAAGAACGTAAAAATATGAGAATGGGGCCTGGATGGTAATGGTAGAGGGGGCTGATTCGGAAATCTTCGCTTCTTTCGCCTTACAAGGTGCCAAAATCTTATCTGTGATTGTCTATGTGTAATGATTGTCTATGTGTAATGATCCTTGCGGCTATCTTATCTATGATTGTCTATGTGTAATGATCCTTGCGGTTATCTCTCTACGAAGTTTGGTCCTCATATCTTGACATTCATCGTCGTACTTGCTATTTCATGGTCTAGTAACCTTACTTTCTCTTCCCGTGCCATGAGAGAGTGTAGGAAAAAGCAGATAGCGTTGCAAATGGACATAGCTAGGTAAGTGAAGGGGAGAGAGAAGACAAGAGAGGAGAGAGGGAAGAATATTCTAAGAGATACAAGGTTTCAAGTAAGTATGCATAGGCCTTAAAAGGAAACTTACAAGAGTTCACACACAGGCCAGTGTCCGGTTCACATTCTCCACCCAAGTTGGGCTGACAGAGAGAGAGAGAGAGAGAGAGAGAGAGAGAGAGAGAGCTACGTCTCAACACTGGCCATACAAAAAACGATCCCAATCTCTAGAGATAGAAGCGGAACGAAAATAACACACACACACACACTACCGGTTCATTCGTTACCCTCCTCAGTGCCCCCCAATAATGTAGCCCTCACTCCATTTGGCATACTATGTAAGCAATGGCAAGGCCATAACATTCAACAGACTCAGTAAAATAGCAACATACATCAAATAAATTCAACACAACTCAAAATACTAGGAGTATGATTATCGTACTTCCTGTTTCTTGAACCTTTAGTTTCTTTTTGTATCAACAAGATTTTAGATAGCCTAGGTGACTCTTTTCAAAGTTGCAAGGGCACAATGTCATGAGGGAACCAAAAGAAAAACACAAACATAAAGCAATAAAATGGACAACAAAAGGAAAATTTGATTGCAAGTTCTTATCTCACGGTGAACCGTAGCCCCCCCCCCCCCCCCCCCCCCCCCCCCCCCCCCTCCTCTTCTTTAGCAATTTGGACCCACCACGTCTCACTTCACAACGCCTTGTCATCGGACCTCAGATACTACAACTAAGGCAGAGCTCTAGTTTCTATACATACTATTCACCAAGGATATAGACAAGTATACATAGCTTAAAAACAAGGACTTGCAATGAATTAATTTGAGATGCAGTAGGCACCCTACATGCAAAGGAGGAAGCCACATACACGCGAGGAAAGGGAAGTGTTGAGCCAGAGGCTCATGAGGACCAAAGACCATGAAGGGCTAAGTGTGAAGCAAATGGAGGATGACCACTGACACTGCGTAATGGATGGGTACAACGGATAACGGAGAGGTGGCCTTCATAGGCGGTGGCCAATGAATATGATGTGATGATCGTTGAAAGGTGATTAGAGGGCCATTAGTTATGAGTGACTTTGATTGAGAGTCAGCCCTTGTAACACATACTGGACAGGTTGAGTATATAAAGGGAACCCCGCATCTCTAGCGGAGGTTGATGGATTGTCTAACACACCTAAGTCACACTCACATACTGATTTATTGTGTTCTTTGTATGATGGTTGTTGGAGTCTCAATACAATGAAGATCAACCCTGTTTGGCCTACTCTTTGACTCTCTACTCTCTTTCGAAATATGTTTTGAGTTGTCTTATTGTTATGTGCTGTGTAGTGCGGTGAGGCTACGGCAGATGTTTAGTGTATGATCTCAAGCAGCACTGAGTGTCAGCATTAGTAGTTGATAGTCAAGGGCAGCGGACGACACCCTGATTCTGCTGGGCTCCATCCTAGCAGAGTTGTCACCCTGTAGGCAAGAGGCAACACATTGGCGATCCTGCTGGCATAAGCTGCCAGGACTATCAGCGAGCTGGAACGAGTCACTAGAAGCCGTTTGGCTTCAAGGAAATCAATGAAACCGGGCTCAGCAGCCACAGTTACAGAATCACTTCACCTAAATAAACCAGCAATACAATCTGTGAAGAGGGGCTCAGCAGCCCCGGCTGGGGGGTCAGTTCCCTCGGATCATGATGAAATAGCAGAGCCACCAATTCAGGTGGCAACTACCAGCTTAGATTCAACAGCAGAGGTCTTGCAAGTGGACCCAATGGCAGAGGTACCACTATCTTTAGGTGCCCAAGCAACCCTACATAAGGGTGCAGCTATGTTTGAACAGACTTCTACTTCGACCACGACCTGAAAAAACCGTTCTTTAAAAAATAAAAATCTAATGGTTGCATTAGCCAAGAATCTTCCTACTTTTGCAAGCAAGGACTCTGAGGACGCAGACATTCATGTATCTCAATTAGAACAATACTGGAAAGTGGCGCGGCCAAGAGACCCTGCAATCCCGCCACAAGAATTGGTCGACTTAAAGCGGGATATCTTCATCAACACTTTCTGTAAAAAAGCCACGGAATTGAATTCCAGGTATCCACCTAACCATTTCCCATCTTATGAAGAAGTCATGACTGCCTTTTTGAGAAGGTTTAGGGAGGAAAAGTCCAGCACTCAGCTCTGTGACAAAATGAAGGAGCTCAAGCAGAAGGATATGGATGTGGAAGCATACGCCACAAGAATGCTTAGTATGAGGCAGAGGGTGGAAGAGCCATTGTGACCCTCAGCCTGCCAAATGGCTGAATGGTTCATTCGCGGTCTTAAGCCGGCAGGGCATGCGGCAGTTAACACTAAAAAGATAGAAAATCAGGAAGACTTTGAGGAAATGATTGAACTAATCAAAATATCCGAAGGGCGTGCCCAAGAAAGACAGAAGAGGAAAGCTAGAAAGGCATCCCCAAAAACCAAGTTTGAATCAGAGAGTTCTAGTGATGAGGACTCAGGCAAGGAGCAGCATGGCTCTAAGGGTAAGCCAAAGCGCAAACAAAATGTTGACTCCCGGACATCAGAGGAGGACCACAAAATGATGGAAAAGGTGTTTTCCATGATGGAAGAATTGAAAAAACAGAAGGATGATAAATCCAGAAAGTTGGTATTTTGCTCACAGTGCAAGTAAGAGGGACACTTGAGGAAAGAATGTACTACCTCTCCAACGTGTGCTATCTGTGTAATGTATGATCATACAACTAGAAGTTGCAGGTATAACATGCAGAATCGCTCAGCAACGATCAATTAGATTGAGGCACAGGTGCCAACCCCCCTTGAAAGAGGGCAAGGAAGAGGATATGTTAGAGGAAGTGGTAGGCCCGGAAGAGCCCACCTGCAAGAAATCATATGTTTTTATTGTGGTTTGACATGCCATATGAGCAGGGAATGCCTACTAAGGCTAAAGCATATGACGGAGAAGCAAGGGAATATTGAAGGGGTGCAAAATACGCTAGCAAATATGCAAATGGTAAGTCAGACTAATGGAATTTTGCATTTGTGTGTTATGACCAGGGCAAGCGCAAAAGCTCAAAAGAATGCTCTGTCCCTCAGAAATGAGGAGGAAAATCAATCAAGAAAACCACTCTCCAAAGGTGAATGGGAGAAGCAACACCAAATCAAAAGGTTGGTGGAAGATATGATAATCTGTGAACAAGGAAAGGAGGAAGAGAGCCTAGAAAGGCCTTCCCTACAAGAGAGTTAAAATGTGCCAAAGAAGCACTGTGTGGGAGTAAAGATAAATGAGATAATAAAAGCTTGTGTGGATGGATTTTGCAGTGTCAAAGAGGCCCGAAAAGGTACAATAGACCCCAGATGCTCGATGGAAGCAATGGTGGGACGTGAAGCTGTGGAGAACCTGAGATGAAAGAGGCAGAAATCCTCTGTGAATGCTAGAAGCTATTTCGGGAAGGGGCTGAGATCCCCAAGGAAAACCCAAAGTCAATCCAGGTAGGGGCTGAGATCCCCAGGAAAGAGGCAGAGATCCTTTGTGAATGCCTGAAGATATTCCGGGCAGGGGCTGAGATCCCCAGGAAAAACTTGAAGTCAATCTAGGTAGGGGTTGAGATCCCCAAGAAAGAGGCAGAGATCCTCTGTGAATGCCTGAAGCTATTCCGGGCAGGGGCTGAGATCCCTAGGGTAAACCCGATGATAATCCGGGTCGGGGTAGAGATCCCCGGTGAAGTCCTGAGTAACCCAAAGAGGTGTCACGCACTTGTGGTGTAGGTATGAAGATGATTGAGGAGATGATAAACGGAGACGAAAAAGCTCGTGTTTGGAAGAAAGACCAGAGATACCTGGAGAATCCCTGAGTGACCCAAAGAGGCACCAAGAGATTAAAAAGCACGTTGATGCTGGGAAAAGGAGCCAAGAAGGCCCGAGAAGGGACTAGAACCACAGATGCCCGAATCAATTTTGAGTGACCCCACGGGGCACTAGAAGAAGGTAATAAAAGACGGACAAGGTATGAATGTAATTTTTGATGAATGATGAAAATGCCTGAAAAAGGCAAAGAAAAAATGTTGTGGAAAACTAATCCAAGTGCAAGAAAAGCAAGCACTAGTGGGAAGCCTAACCCAACAGGGAATTGGGATGATGAGTGGATGGTCCTAGATTCACAAAAGGAGTTTGAGGAACCGAGACAAGCAGGTGCACAATGTGAAAAGTGCAGGGAAAGGAAGAGGCAAGGTGAAGAAGATAACCACCAAGGCCCAGTTGTGATGAGCGGATGTGGCAGTGAGGGTGAAGAAAATAACCACCAAGGCCCAACAAAGAAGTCCAAAGAAGGAGGTGAAGGAATTAACCACCAACAAGCTGTGAAGAAAGGAGGCAGTGCAAAAGCACCTAATCTGATAGACACATTATTGGAACATAAACTCTTGATCAAAAGACTCATGGACTTGTGTCCGAATTTTAAGGAGAAAGTGATCAGCACCTTAAAAGTGTGAAGATGATGAAGAACAGGATGTGGCAAAATGTCAAATGGTTCAGCCAGAAGAACCAGTGAGATTGAGAGACGATAATGTGGCTAAAGTGAACTTGTCAATCAACGAAAGGACAATCAAGGGAGTAATACTAGACGGGGGATCCGGAGTGAATGTGATTACAAAAGAAATAGCAAGAGCACTAAATTTAAAATTGGAACCAATTGCATTCAATATAAGAATGGCAGACAATCAAATAATGATACCCAAAGAGTTGGTCCGTAATGTGAAAACAACAATTGGTGGGTTAAATTTTTTGTTACACTTAGTAGTTTTCCTATGCAGAAGGGAGTCGCTGATGGGTATCAGGTATTGCTGGGAAGACCCTGGTTGAGAGATGCAAAAGTGAAGCATGACTGGAACAGGGATAGGATCTTGGTAAGGAAAGGCAAAAAGAAAATCTATATTCATTTCGGGAGTAATAAGGCAGTCAGAGAATTAGCCATTACCCCAGTCTATGTGGAAACAATTAATATGGCTCAAGGATTGGATGACGATGAGGAAGAAGCGTTTTACCAGCAAAATTCAAATTTGGTGCCATTATTCTCGGTACATATAGATCAACTGCTGGAACAAGCCAGTGAAAAGGCCAAAGGTGAAGTAGTGAGCCCAAGGGGCCACATGCACCCGGACAACGAAAGTGAGGGAGGAGAAAAACCGGAACAGGAAGAAAAAGAAGAGGTCAAAAGGGGAACTTAAGGCTTGGATGGAAGAGCAGGCAGCTAAAGAAGCTAGGCCAACAATGAGAGTGAAACCGGATCAGCTACAGGAAGTAAATATAGGGACAACCACGGATGTGAAAAAGGTGAGAATCAGTGCGGAACTGGATGAGGGGTTCAGGAAAGAACTATTGAAGCTCCTAAAAGAATACAAAGATGTGTTTGCATGGTCATATATGGACATGGAAGGCATAGACCCCAAGTTCTATGAGCACCGAATTAATATGAAGGAAGGAGCAATCCCGGTCAAAAAACAGTGGTATAGGATGGACCCAAATTATGCCAACCAAGTGAAAGAAGAGATTGTTAGGCTGTTAAGGGTGGGGTTTATCTATCCAGTGGAAAAAGCCACATGGATTTTGCCTATTGTGCTTGTGCCAAAAATGAATATGAAAATCAGAGTATGTGTGGATTATCGGAGACTGAACGTAGCAACAATCCTGGATCCATTTCCATTGCCATTTACAGACTCATTGCTAGATGAGGTGGCCGATAAAGAAATGTATACATTCTTGGATGGGTTTAGTGGCTATAATCAAGTCAAAATGGCTTTGCAAGACAGAGACAAAACAACATTCATCATAGAATGGAGAGTGTTCATGGCCACAGTAATGATGTTTGGATTGAAAAACACACTGGTTACATTCCAAAGGATGGTGTAGGAAATGCTTTACGACTATTTAACAGACTTCATGAAAGTCTTTGTGGATGACTTTAGTGTGGTAGGCGAGAAGGCCAAACATTTGTTTCACCTAAGGTTGTGCTTACAAAGGTGCAAAGATACACACCTTAAGTTGAATCCAAAAATATGTGCATTTGCTTTGAAATCTGGAGTGCTATTGGGGCACATTTTATCAAAGCAGGGTATCACAATAGACCCGGACAAAGTCAAGGCAATTTCATAAATGAAACCACCACAAACATTGAAACAATTAGACTGGTTCTTGGGGAAGGTTAAATGGCAGTCACGCTTTGTGAAGTACATAGCTCATGCAGCACATCTGCTATATGCACTCATGAAGAAGAATGCACAATATGTATGGTGTTGGACGGGAGAGACTCACACACCCATGAAGTGCATGCAAACACTACCTAGATCAACATAATGTCAATCGAGGACACAGATAAAACGATAGGCACACGGAGGAAATCTCTTTAGCTTGTCAGGCTGAGACCATCCTACACATACAACACTCTCGAAGGCCAACTAAACCACAATCAAGAACCTCACTACTCTCAACTACACCACCTAGCCACATACACACATACGGAAGGTAACTCACCTAATCATGCCAGATTCATACGAAACTTAAGGAACACCATCCCCTCACTAGGATACACCTGTCCCTAAGCTTCTACACTCAAAACTCTCACTCTAAACCCATCTGCGGAAAATGCGTAGGATGACAGAGCTGAATTTTGAAAGTGCCCAAAACTGAAATTTATGAGTACCTATGCGTAGGTTATGTCGCCACGATTCTATAGACTACTAGCACGCAGAAAAGAGACATCGTTTGATACACTTATGGCCACAAATAGCTCGTAGATGCGTCGGCGTGTGCGCTTCGTCTCGCGTGGAATGCTTGGCGTTGTCGCGTAGCTCTCCTCGAGCCTACAACAATGGTGCAGTCAGATCTCCAATGTGTTGAGCGAGCAGGGCGTAGCAAGAGGATGAAGCTCACACTCACTCTCTTTCTCTCTCACACACCGTAGACGGCAGCGCTCAAGTTTGATTATGATTAAAGTCTCCTTTACAAAATGACCTAGGTACCTTATATACTAAGGCTACCTTAGGTTTAACCAAAAATGGGGTTGAAAAGGTCAAATGGCTTTGTATTTACAATCTGGATGTGCCATTGCACCCCGGCTTCTGAAACTAGAATAACTACTCATTACAAATGACGTTTATAGCCATAATCCGCAGCATTTCATAACTCGCAAAAGATAAGACTTTGGTACGAAACTTGAGTTATGTTGTGTTGTTGACCCAGCGGTCAACATTCCCCCCTTCCGCGTTCATGTCGTCCCTGACATGACCTGATTGTCGATGGTGTTGTGGTCTTTGATGTCGTTTTGTTGTTGTAAAGAAAGTATAGACTCTAGCCTTTGCAGTAGCTTGTCTTGTTCGTCCAATCCGATGTACATAGTCTTCACATGATTGAGGAAAATCATAATTGATGACGAAATTTATGTCTTTCACATCCATGCCCCGAGCTGCAGCATCTGTTTCTGTCATTATAGGTCTACTGCCGGATCTAAATTCAAAAAGAACCCAATGTCATTTAACTTGACTCTTATCATCATGGATAGAGAAAGCTCCATCCATCACTTGCTCCAGCAAATCTGTCAATTCAGAGTATTTGTGATTCTCAGAAACAACTTCTACAATCTGTAGAATTGAGTGATTGGCTTTCTGATCTTATGAGCCAATGACAAATTTATAAGGATTTTGTAGAAATTGTATGGCTAAACCCTTAGCTTCTTTAGTCCAAGTTGCACTCCAATGCAAAGTCAGTCTTGTAGTCAAGCCGAATCCAGGACTCCAGGACTTAACTATGCTAATTTGAGGTTCAAAACCCTGCCGAGCATTCGATGCGCATTATCAAGGACAAGATTTTGAGATCCTCTGATTAATTTTATGTATGCTCTTCTTCATTGGGACTTCTATGTTCCTGTGCAATCATGTTGTTAGTGTTGTCTGCAGCTTTGTCATTGTAGGCCATTCTTTGACTCGCCATTGAGGAGAAGTATGCTATGATCTGAAATTGGTGCTCCAATTCATTTGTCAATTGATTTGAGTAGCATTTCCTTATTGTTTGATGTAGAAGGAATATGTACAAGAGGATGGTGATAAGTGTCTTTAGATTAGGGTCTAAAACATGGATGACCAAAGGGAAAAAACCCGGTGGGAAAAAAATGCCTTTGGTATACGCTCTTATTGGAGTTGAGCAGTTGAACGTGAAGTACATGTTCATGAAAGGTGAGTGCTTGGGTGAAACACGGAAAGAGTGCCTGATGCAAGTGCCAATTATGGGACACTCTATATGCATATGAGAAATTTGTCAACAAAAGCATGCAATGTGAAAGAAGGAGATGATGGGTGTTTCGAGGAATAAATGTAGCACATGTGACATCAAAATATGTTTCAATAGCTTCCACCTTTCCAAGAAGGGTTTTCGATGTAGAAGTTTCTCCACTCGTATCTCACAGTGCTCAGTACGTGAGTGTCTTTTGGACCTTCTCCTTCAGTTCACCAGACTTAAGTATAGTAGACTTCAACTCTTTTGCTCACCTATACCAGCATGAGCGAAACAACTTAGATATGCTCAACTCTTCCAGCTTGAGCAGTACCTAGAATAGCTAAGACGCTTAGACCACAGAGAATATTACTTGAAGCTTTGGAACTAACACCTCACTCATTTTGTGGCGTAGCTACTCGACTCTGACTTGTATGACTTGTCGGTTGCCTATTGTTGACACTGCTTTGTGACAAGTTCTTCTGCTATTGTAGTGGCTGATGAGACATACTTCGTGAAGTTTCATTGTTTTCCTGTACCTTCTTCTCTTTGTAGTCCTCAGGCCTCTCGTCAGTCTTTTCTTCATGTGGATTATGGATTTTTTTATTTTTTCTTAATAATAAACAAAGAAAATCTTAAAACAACTCAACAAAAGAAAAATCATTCAAATAGAAATCTAAATGCTATGTACACTATACACATGTCCCTAGGGGCTCATATATGGATTTTGTCCCCATACTCCTCTGTAACACTACTATGAGGGCATATACTCTAAATTTCTTCAAAAAATTATCACAATAAAACGCAAAAATTCAATGCATCTCACAAAACATTGCCCTCTAATAGTCATAATGTTAGGTCCGCATTCAGAATGCCTCCCCCCTTCCTATTTGGAGTCATCCTTTACGACAGGGTATCGCAAAGGGTAAGTGTTGTGCTTGGGCAATTAAAAGTTGTGCCTATGCAGGCCTTGTAATGTAGCCCTATTATGCATACACAATCAATGCATGGAAAAGATTTATGTTGTGCAAGATGTGGGTATAAGAAATTTGCTTATTGGCATTTGTTGGCGAGGCTTCCTATTCTAAGCAATGTAATGGTCTTTGAAACTCCTGTATCGTTGCTTGATTGAAGAGACTTGCTCTCTTCTAACTGTATTGTAATCGTAGGAAGAATTGTAAGAATTCAAGCAGCGATGCACTGACAGCAGTTTTGTTTTCCTTCTTTGGGACCCATTCCTTTGCGATTATTGGTTGTTTTGTTGCTGGCTCTTGTTTGGGAACCCATACTTTCCCGTGCTTCGTTTGTGTTTGAAGAGACTTCTTTGGGATCCACCTTTTTGTTGTGTGAGTCGACAGTGGTATTTGTTGCAGCCCTTGTACGCTTGGTTGGGGACGGAATTTAGTCTTTGAAAGTTAATACTGTGGTTGTTTTGGAATCCAAATGAATTCCTGACTTTTTTGTGCTTGAATCAACTTCTTTGGAGCCCAAACCTGAGTTGTGAAATCTTGCGACTTTGTGATATTCTTACCCGTTCGTGCACGCTTTCCTTGTTTTTGTTTTGGTGTTGGATCTTGTGATTTGTCATTAGAGATCTTTGTCTTCTTGATCCATATCTGTTTTTGGCCGATCTGGCTTTTTGGTATCCAGATTTTTTGAGCTTTTTGGCTTTGACTTGTTGTCCTGTTCTTTTGACCTGTCATGGTTGTTGCTGAAGGGGTTGGTGATAGTGATGGCCTAAGTTGATGATAGGGGATGTCGTAAGATTCATCACTATCGCTACTATACTTAGCAAGGTTGACTTCTTGTACTTTCCCTTGATTTTTTGGCTGGTAGTGGAAAGTTACTGTGTCTGTTTGCTCGTAGGTGGTAGTTTCTTGGAGGACTTTTTCAGCCCATTGATTAGAGCATTGTTAGCTCGTTGCTCTGGTCGTATTCCTCCTAGTTGAGTCTTTGCATCCTTATTAGGAGCCATGTATGAGGATGCTTGTGGTGGCTGTTTCTTCACCGAGGACTTTGGAATCCACTTTTGATGCACTTTATTTGTGTAGCGATGACATTGATTCCCGGGTCGTTGATCTTCTTGAAGCTCGAAGTGTTCTACAGAGTCATAGAACTCGTCGTCTTCTTCATCTTTTGATTCTCCACATTTCCTTGTTTGCTCCTTATTTCGAGAGCTTGCTGATGTCTGGTTCTCTTCGTTTTCCTGGATTACACTCACTGCAAAATAAGGAACGACATCATAGCCATTTTCATCACAAAATTTTGTTGTGGGAGCATCCTCCACTGCGCACACGTCCAGAGTAGCCAAGATGTGTTCCCATCCAAAAGGCTCTAACTCTTCTTCAGGAAATGGTTCTGGGATATAGTCCATATCCTCTATAACACGCTCTAGGATACATTCCTCACGTTTCAAGCTACCACATTGTGAAGCTCCACACATCCACAGTTCTTTAGGCTTACCTAACCAAGCTGGAAGTTCTGATCCTGCAACTGTGGCGGAATCAAACTCCTCAACCGGTGTTCTCGTCACATCCCTATAGCTATGGTCCCTCAAGTTTATCTTTGTTATGGTTTCCATATGTCTCAGGTATATATGGTCATAACCCCAATCTTGGACCATTTTCAATTGTCGCATGAATGGTCTTCCCAGAATGATTTCATAGTTGTTCTTCTTGCCAAAGTCGACAACAGCAAAAGTGTGTTCATATTCAATGCCACAAGAAGTAACAAGTACTTTTTCTAGAAGTCCTAGGGGATTTTCCTTGTGTCCATCTGCAAGCTGCAAGGTCATTCGTGTGGATATTAAGGCAGGTTTTCCCCATTTGTTCCAAACCTCTTTGATTGCAATGGCCACACCAGCACCACTGTCAAGGATTGCCATGGTTTTTACACCATTGAATTCCATAGGAAGGGTGGCGTTTCCATCTTCTCCCTCGTAATACTCGCCTACCTTGTTTAATGGCACTGGCCTAGTATTTAGTTGAGGCATTTCAAGCTCTGTGATGCCTTCCTCGATTCGAGTCATTGGGGTTTTTACACCAAATTTCTCTAGACATTTACCCACATTAGCCCACATGTTTGGTCTTATTCTGAGCAACTCGACTAACATTATTGTACAGGTGACTGGGGTAGATAGAATATCTACTAGCCCCTTTGAATCGATGGCCTTGTTGGGAGACAGTCTCTTTGATGGGACTGCAACCACATCTGACTTGGTCTCGTACTCTCCCATGTAGGACGGTAGTGTTCTTAGCGAATGGGGTTGACTATCCATAGATTGTACAGATCCTTTGTCGCCCCAATACGATCGCACGTCTAGATTCATTTGAGATCCAGTCTCAAATTCCTCTATTGGTGGTAGAAACACTCCTCGTTCATCACCAGTCTTGTCTACTCGTCTTCTTAGGTCATCGGCTTCATTGGCCTCTCTGACTTGTTTCCACAATTCTTCAAGACCATCTACCTCTTTACAATCCTCAGGTATAGCTTGGTGAAATCCCTCGGAAGAGTTATCCGTGGTATTCAGTACTATCCTTGGTTCTAATGCTGGGTCTTTGAGGTTTGGTCTGTGCTCATGACTAGAATCTGGCTCTTTTAGTTCCTGGTTTGGTGGGATTACTTGTGTAGGCATGACGCGGATCACATCCTCAGGTTTTGCAACTGGTGGTTCTAGTAAAGATTGGGCTGTTTGAATCATTTTCCTGCACATTTCCAACCTTTGCTTTTCTAATTCCGCATAGGGATATGTCATCCACCTCTGTTCTTGGGTTTTGTTGTTTTTGAGCCTCGCATCATAGGCTTTCAAGAGGGCATCTAATGTCTCATTAACCTTCTCTACCAACACAGATCCTCCTGAACTAGCACTTCTCGGTTTCTCATCCGTGGATGGTTCTTCTAGAGGTTTAACCATGTGTGTAAGAGAAGGTGCCTCCTTTTTCTCATGTTGTTTTATCTTCTCCTCAGCTTCGGTAAGCTTCTCAGCTAGGGATTTTTTCTCTCGTTCCCTGCGTGCTTTCATCCTAGTCTTTCTAGCTTTCCAACTATTTTGTTTGCTCTTGGTTTTCTGACTAGGTGCGTCTGTCTTTGGTCCATCATCTGTCTTTGGACTCATGTCACTCTCTGTGTTCTTTGTCTCTGGATTCTCATCATCTTTCTTTTGGGCTTGTGCTCTCGTAACCACTTGAACTGGTACGACATTTTCATTTTCTGAGCTACTAGGTAGCTGAACAATCCCTGATACATTTGTCGTGATTTTCCTGATTTGGTTTGGTTTTTTCGGGCAATCGGGGATTAAGTGAGTGATGCCACACTCAAGACAATAGGAATTTACTTCAATGATCTCCGTATGAGGACATTGTTTGACCAAGTGGTTGTCACGACTTTTGTGACAATCTGTCTCTGGTTGAGGAGATTCTTTTAGCATTTCCTCTTGGCTATAAGCAAGCTTTGACCTAAATAAGCCGCTATTTGCAATGAATCGCAATGTCCTTTCGTCCATTTCATACCTTATTTCTTTCGACTGAAACCCAGGAGGTGGAGGTTGTACCGGCCTCACCACTCCATGTGTTTTTCTCACATTTTGTTGCTCCGAAGGGTAGTACTTACTTTGGTTGCTATACCACATTGTAGCTGGTACTGGCGTTGGTTTATTTGATGCTTCCATCATTGGCTTGTATCTCATGTCTACCGGCATTCTAGCACCTGGCAGCGGAGGTTGTTGTCCTAAGACAAACTGTGGCCTTAAAACTCCTATTGGTCCTTGCGCATTCCCCGTAATGTATCTAGGTGGAGTAGGTGCTTCTGGAACAGGTTGTACATACCTCTCCCTAGCATTTTCCATGCTATAATAGCACTCTTCCTCCGCATGGTTCGTCCATTTTCTCTCAATTTTTCACACCACTTCGGCTCTCCTGAATCATACCTTACAAGAGGAATCAACCTCTTGACCAAGTCGTCGATAAGATTTTCTTGATCAATAGGTGCCGTTGGCTCGGCAATGGACTCACTTATCTGTGAAACACTGTGCTGAGAGGATGTGTCATCTCCTTGACTCTTTAAGTCCTTTTCTCTGTATGCTTCACAATTATCCACTAGATAAAGAGCTTCTTTGATCAACTCGTTTAGCGTCATCCTCCTTCTCATATGCAGATCCTTCTGAAGGCCCGCATGTCTCATTCCCTGGATAAAGATCAGCATCAGTCGTGCTTGCGTAGGTAATTCCGCTCTCGGACAAAGCTTTACATATCTCTTGAGCCGTAATGATGCTTTGCGTACTCATTCATCCTCTTTCTGTTTGAATCTATGGATTTGCGAGACTGTGTTGTGAGCAATGCCTTTTGGCGAGAATTCTTCAATAAACTCCTCAAACAGCTCATCTAGGGTCTCAAAATCCCATATTTCCACCGAGTTGAACCATGTAGCTGCATCATCTTCTAGAGTCAATCCAAATCCCGCAAACTGTGTCGCAAAATCTGAAACTTCCTCTGCTCTAATCACTCTTCTAAAATCCGCTACGTGATCTCTCGGATCTTTATCTCCGGAGTATTTTCTGTTTACCCATTTCTGGACTTGGGATGGTCTAACTCGTCGATTGTCTACAAGTCTAACCAGAGACTCTCCCAATCCTTCTCTCGTTATCGCTCTTGAAGGGAATCCTGGTGGCTCTCTTCTTGGAATTCCTATAGGAATTCTCGTGTTTGGTGGAGGCATTTGTGATCCTTCATTGACCAAATATCCACCTCTTTCTAGTACAGTCTGTGGATTTGTGCTTTCTACAACTCTGTATTCTCGTCCATACTTGTCGACAACTATAGATCTCCATTGATAGTCGACTCCGTATGTGTAGACATATAAGAGCTTGTAATCCGTTATCTCTTCTAGGTATGGATATGAGCATCTATAAAGATTGACCTCATTGTCGTCAATGTATCTATATAGTCCTTCACTCTCATGACCAATCATCCAAACTCTCTCAACAAGATGGGTCTTTATCAATTGCAAGTTTGGAAGATCCATTGTGGGAGGATATTCCTCTATCGTCGGGATCTCCAAGCTTGTGTAAGCTGCGTTTGAATCTAGGGTAGACATGATTTCTGGGCTTAAGAGCTTTTGCTTGGTTCAAGTAGACTTAGTCCATTGTGTTCAAGTGCTTTGGTTAGGGAAAAGTCGAAACTATGTCCAAAACAGCAACCGTTTTCTCACAATTCTCGCAAATTGTTGCTTTTAGACACCCCTAACTTGCGGATGAATTTTGAGGCCTCAAACGACGTTTTTTTCAAAGTTGAACAACTAAATGGCTGCCGTGGGCATCATTTAGTTCAAGTTTTGCACTAAGATCTGTAGAGCCGCTCTCAGGCTACTTTTTGATATAAAAACTTTTCCAATCCGATACCGTTTATGAAAGTTATGGCCAAAACAGTGAAATGCAGTTTAGACTGGTCAAAATGAGTCCAAATTCAAGTTTGAAAAAAGATTTGGGATCTCTGTGACACTGTGAACACTTTTGTATGGTTAAAAGTACAGTTGGACCCTAAAAATGGCATGGAGACATCCTATGTGTAGTATGTCTATATGCTCAGAATTTAACAAAATTTGGTCCAGAGACTCCCCTGAAGTCCAGCAACACAATGGTATGCTCAGATTTGAGTTTGGATGTCAAAAGTCACCTTGAGACATCCTACGCGTAGGATGTCTTTTTGCTCAGAATGTCTTAAAATTTTCACCCCAGCTTCTCCTTGGTGTGCTGATCACAGTGGTGTGCTCATAGGTTGGTTTGGAGTCCTAAATCAAGCTAGAGACATCCTACGCGTAGGATGTCGTTTTGCTCTGTTTAAGCTCAAACTTGCACTGTAGCTTCTCCTTGATGTGCTAAACTCACAGCTATTTTTACTTTTTGATTCTGACACCTATAGGTTGGTCAAATGATCAAGAATCTGTTCCAAAAGCCTGATGTCTGTTCTGATGAATTCCTAAGTCAAATCAACTCCAAATTGGACCAAATTTGCCTAGGAGGCTTGCCTAAGGCTATATGACAGCATGGTATGGGCACAATAGAATTTTGGTTTCAGAATTATGTAGTAGACATCCTACGCGTAGGATGTCTAACTTCTCAGAATTGCCCCAAATTTGAACCACATACTCTCCTTGAGGTGCTGATCACTGTGGTATGCTCAGATTTTCGTTTAGAGTCCAAAATCACCCAGAAGACATCCTACGCGTAGGATGTCTTTTTGGCCTGTTTGACCCCAGACTTGTCATACAGCTTCCCCTTGATGTCAGTAACCCAATGGTATGCTTAGATTTGAGTTTGGATGTCAAAAGACCCCAAAACTAGCTATTCTTGTCTTCTTCAGTCAAAAGTGTTAAAGTCCGCTTTGAACCCAATTTTCTCACCCAAATGAGCTGAAAACTCTCACATGCATTCAATACAACATTTAGAACATGCCTTTGGAGTCATCCTATGGCTTGGTTTCAAAAATTATGCCTTGGACACAATTTGGATAGGATGTCTGGCAATTCTCGTCTTTTGGCTTTGATCTGTCAAAATTTGGTCAAATTTCCACTTTCCAGGTGAAAATAGGGTAAAACCTACCTTCTGAACACATTGGTCAACTCAGAATTTCAAAATTTCCACCAGATCACCATGTAGACATCCTACGCGTAGGATGTCTACTGCTGATTTTTTCAGACTGAAGTGTCCTTGATGCTTCCTTATGCTCTCAACAAGTGCAAGTATGCTTCACAATTGCAAAAACATGCAACAGTCACTCAATTTAAGCCTTTTCTGAAATTTTACGTTTTCTGATTCCGCCTTTTGGCTTTTGGTCAACAAAATTAGGGAAAAACACCCAAGTCAATATGTTGCTAGGGTAAAACCTACCCTCTGAACCCAATGGTGCAGTCAGAATTTTCAAATTTGGTCTACAGAACCCCCTTGAAACATCCTACGCGTAGGATGTCTATGTTTACAGAATTGCAGGTTTTCTTCACAGAACCCTTAATGCAAATGCTCTTTTATATGCACAACATCAGTCAGTCATACAAAAATGTCCACAAAAGCTTGTTTAATGCGTTTTTACCCTCAAAAGCACACTTTTCCGTGATTTCAAATGCAATGAAGCACTTTAGCAAATAATTCAGTGATGAATAGCTCTTGATCAGAATCGGATCACTTACCTAAAGCTACTTCTACAAATCATATGGGGTTTTGCATCTATGAGTAGAAAAACGCTTCACTGCCACACACGGACTAGTAAACGCTTTTATCACCTCACAAATCACTCGACCACCAACAACTACTCTAATCCTTAGATCCTAACTAAACCTATCTAGTCGCAGACCCTCGGCAAGACACACGCTTCCTGGCTATCCACTTGATCGTGGAATATCCTCTTCCGGATCCACTTAAGAAAAACGCTTTCTTTAGCCGAAACTAAATCAAGCAACCATCACACGAGTGTTAGTAGGAAACCTACTTAGGTCCTTGTGTCCCCAGCAACGACGCCAATGTTGGACGGGAGAGACTCACACACCCATGAAGTGCATGCAAACACTACCTAGATCAACATAATGTCAATCGAGGACACAGATGACACGATAGGCACACAGAGGAAATCTCTTTAGCTTGTCAGGCTGAGACCATCCTACACATACAACACTCTGGAAGGCCAACTAAACCACAATCAAGAACCTCACTACTCTCAACTACACCACCTAGCCACATACACACATACGAAAGGTAACTCACCTAATCATGCTAGATTCATACGAAACTTAAGGAACACCATCCCCTCACTAGGATACACCTATCCCTAGGCTTCTACACTCTAAACCCTCACTCTAAACCCATCTGTGGAAAACATGTAGGATGACAGAGCTGAATTTTGAAAGTGCCCGAAACTGAAATTTATGAGTACCTATGCGTAGCTTATGTTGCCACGATTCTATAGACTACTAGCACGCAGAAAAGAGACATCGTTTGATACACTTACAGCCACAAATAGCTTGTAGATGCGTCGGCGTGTGTGCTTCGTCTCGCGTGGAATGCTTGGCATTGTCGCGTAGCTCTCCTCGAGCCTACAGCAATGGTGCAGTCGGATCTCCAATGTGTTGAGCGAGCATGGCGTAGCAAGAGGATGAAGCTCATACTCACTCTCTTTCTCTCTCACACACCGTAGACGGTAGCGCTCAAGTTTGATTATGATTAAAGTCTCCTTTACAAAATGACCTAGGTACCTTATATACTAAGTCTACCTTAGGTTTAACCAAAAATGGGGTTGAAAAGGTCAAATGGCTTTGTATTTACAATCTGGACGTGCCATTGCACCCCGGCTTCTGAAACTAGAATAACTACTCATTACAAATGACGTTTATAGCCATAATCCGTAGCATTTCATAACTCGCAAAAGATAAGACTTTGGTACGAAACTTGAGTTATGTTGTGTTGTTGACCCAACGGTCAACATATGGACCCCTGAATGCCAGCGTGCCTTTGAGCTCTTAAAGAAGATGCTCACAACAACACCAGTGTTAGTGAGCCCGGATTGGTCCAAGCCATTCCATGTGTATTCAGATGCCTCAGATAAGGCCTTAGGAGGGGCACTCCTGCAGAGTGGGATAATGAAAAAAGCCTGATAAGGCCGGAAAGAAACTATAACACTACAAAGAAGGAGGCACTGACAGTGGTATTTGTAGTGATAAAATTCATGCATTATCTGCTAGGGAATCGAGTAATCTTACATGTGGATCATCAGGCTTTGATATACATAGTTAACAAATCCTCTTTAGTTGGCAAAATGGCAAGATGGATGATAATACTTCAAGAGTTTGATTTCACAATTCAGCACACTCCGGGAAATCAGAATGCTATGGCAGATTTCTTGTCACGATTGAAAGAGCAAGGGCCAGACATAGAGGTCGGAGGTCTACCTTATGCAGCCCTCTTTGTGCTCAAATATGATGAGGAAGGAGATTGGTACGAGAATATGAGAAACTTTTGTTAGATTTTAGTTCCCCAACAGGATGGAACAGAGATCAGAGGCGGCAATTAGCTCTCCGAAGTTGAGAATTTTCCATGATAGCAGGGCAACTCTATAAAACGGGGCCGATCAAATACTCCGCAGGTGTGTATCGCAGCATGAACAAAATGCCGTGCTTAGAGAATCCCACCAAGGAATATCCGGGGGCCATCAGGGAAAGGAAATAACAAAACAAAAGATTTTGTAGGCCAAACTATGGTGGCCAAAACTGTCAAAAGACACTTACTTGTTCACAAAGCAGTGTGATGTTTGTCAAAGACTTGGACAACCTCTGGATAAGGACCAAGTACCGATTAACCCTATTCTACCGTTACAACCTTTCATGAAATGGGGACTGGATTTTGTAGGGCCAATTAAGCCCAATCATAGCAAACATAGTGTCAATATATCGTAGTGGCAACGGACTACTCCACAAACTGGCTGAAAGCAAGAGCTATAAGAAGAAGCACAGTAGAGGAGGTGGCTAAATTCTTGTATCAACAGGTGATAACCATATTTGGATGCCCAATAGAATTGGTGAGCGACCAAGGGAAGCATTTCCTCAATGATGTTGTGAAGGAGCTAACTGCCAAACACATGATCATTCATAAGAAATCCACAGTCTACCACCCGCAGTGTAATGGACAAGCGCAATCCTCTAATAAAATATTAGTAAAAATCCTTAAGAAAATTGTGGATGCTAACAGGATAGATTGGGATCGGAAGCTAGATAGTGCTTTATGGGCATTCCGGACATCATACAAAGTAGCCACATACATGACGCCTTTCCGAATGGCTTTTGGAATGGAAGCAATAGTACCAACGGAATTTATAGTACCTTCGCTCTGGATGGCAATGGAATATAAATTACCCACGGAATAATCTCAGGAAGCAAGGATACGTCAGCTCCAGGACATGGAAGAATAAAGGCAGGAATGTACAACATTAGCAGAAGCAATGCACAAAAGAAGGAAAGCATGGACAGACCGCCACAACAAGCACAAAGTATTCACGAGTGGGAATCAGGTCCTTGTGTTTAATTTGAGATCCAAAAAACTTCCAGGAAAATTAAAACTCAGATGGGCCGGACCTTTTACAATACAAGAAGAAGAAACTCCGAGAGCATTCAGGTTAATGAAACCAGATGGGACCTGGGTTGCATGATTCGTTATTCGACATTCGTTTTATTCTTGAATAATGGTCGATTAATACATTCTAAAGATTTATTCGTGCGTATTATTTGTTGCCATGTTAGTTTTTTTCAAAAAAACATTTTATTGTTTACATATCGATCGATACTTAATCGATCGATAGGCTTTTGATCGATAGTTTAAATTTACCTATATGTTTTCGGTCGATATAGTAGTATAGTTGCATTTTTGCCATTCTGCGGACCTATCATCAAAGTTTCTATAGTCACGCTCAATACAGATAGTATATACATGTTTTCTTAGTTTCCTTTGGGCCTTTGGATTCAAAAGGAGCCATGGAGCATGTCAAAAGGATAATGGATCTCTTACAATTGGAAATTTGGAGGCAATGATAAAAGTGCTAAATACAGCAAACATGAAAAAACTGGGTTTAGCATTATGACCTCTAGAAACCCATAGAAACTACTCAATATCTAGCCAAGTTTGTAGTCTATGATTAGATATGGTTTCTACCTACAAAATACACACAATTGGCCTAAGAAACTAGCAATATTGAGAAAGTTATACTTGCTACTCTAAAATGTATCGTATTCTTCAGTAATCAAAAAACTCAACCATCATCATATACTATGCTATATAGCATATTAGGTCCCCCAAAACTCAAGGAAGATTATCTTTATGTTATACATTACACTTACACAATCAAAATTGAATTTGGATATCAAGAAAGCCACCAAAAAAATCATAAAAGTGCTAATTTTGGCCAAAAAACAGGATTATGCAATTCTTGTAAATTGGTCATAACTTTCAATTTTAACACTTAGCTCTCCCTACAAGCATCAAAACATGTTGAGAACTATGAAGTCCTAACCTATAGCCATCTAAACCTCACAAACATGAAATTTAGAGTGGTATAGTTGCCAAAAATTAAAAAAAAAACCAAAAACAGGACCTGTTTTTTCACACAGTTTAGGTTCAAAAATGTTGTGCAAGAGTAAGGTTAATGGTGAGATTGACACTCCAAAAAAATGCTAAGTTTTTTTCAGCTCATAAGGCAACTTTGTGGATATATAGCACCTAGAAATTCATTTTCATACTCTTCAAATAATTCAAGCAAAATGGTCACTTGACAGGACACAAAAGTGTCCAAGGACATAAAAGTGTCCTGTTACCATTCTAGTGTTGCCTGCTCCACCTGCTGAGCAAAAAACATCTCATTTATTCCCGAGACCCCAAAATGCTGTTCAATTAGTTTCTTTACCTCCTCAAGTGCTAGGACCACATCCTCCACATCCAAGAGTTACCCCAATGAACCAGGTAGGGTGTGAGTCATCTAGCACGTATGATTATAATGATAACATAGACCTTTTTCTTTCGTATGAACTTGATACATTTGAAATGGGTCCTCAATATTACATGGAGGATGCTTTTGGGCAAGTCAAGCCGGTCTAACAAGCATCTCCTTTTGCTCCAAGGGCCCAAAATATCAATAGTTTTGCCAAGAGACCACCTCTTTAATGCTACGACTATGGTGGACCACATCGTCTAGCGGAGTGTCCAAATAGATTACAAAGAAATGCTACACCAATGCAAGCTAATCATGAGAGCACATTCACAATGCCAGTACTGACCTGTAATCAGTGTGGTGTAGACCATTTGATTGCACAATGTCCACATAACTGGAGTGCACCCAAGACTACACCCTTAAACTTGCTTGAGGTTGCACCCCAAACGACTCCCGTTACACCAGTGAATGTACTCACACTGTCTATGCTTCAAAATCAAAACTATGTCCTAGAAGAGAGAGATGCTGCATCAATTGCCCAAGCAAGGAAGAAGAATACATGAAGGAAGAAATCAGTCAAGGCTACACATTCAGAGCCAAGCTCAAAAACTAACATTGGGATAGGAGATGACCTCGTATATTTGAACGACCCCGACGATGACTCTGATTGAGTTGAAACCATTGAAACTAAAACCGCCACCATAAGGGAAAAAACTAATGGGGAGGATAACGGAAAGGGATCAAGCAACGATGCAATTCACGGATAGCAAAAGGAAAATATGCCTCCTTCCCCAAAACAGAAGGTGCCTTCAAATCAGCTTCCCAAACATTCTAAGAACTCCCAAGCGAATCCACAAAGGTTAAACCCCAAGAAAACCAAGAAGAAGATTGGAACATATCCAAACCCCGTGGAGGAGATTGAACAAGTCAAGGACTTCAAAAATTTAGTGGAAGAGACACAAAGAAATCTAGAGCCAGAACCTAAGAAGATCAGAATTACCGATACCGTGTTTCCCACGCAGATTCATCCTCCTAAGGAACACAAACCCTTAGCCATACCTAGTCTTATCCAGGAGGGAAGCGAGGGTAAGTCATCACAAACTTGGCAACCACCTAATCTATTTGCGAGGATGTTTAGTGAGGAAATACTTGACCCCTGAAGAAGTAGAGATCCCCTCTTCGCCAGTGCTCGGTGCCGGTCTAGAATCTCAAAAGGTCCCATTGAACATCTCCAAATTGATGGATTTCATCTCTTCTGAAGTGAGGACCACTATCATGTCTAAGTTTTATGGAGATCCTGAGTTATTCTTCTCACTTAGAGTGCTTCTCAATGGCGAAGTACAAGCTAGATTACCACAATTTGCGCATAAGCATAGGCCAGACTTGGAAGTGAATAATGAGGAACAACTAGCACCACATCCCGACCTAGAGGGATACGAGTCTGTCATTGAGGTACTTGTCAATGAGTTGAGTTGGGTCAATACTTTGAAGGTGATGAGTCTAATGCCACTCTACCCATCACTACTAAGGGGTTAACTGTAAAGCGAATCCTTGACAGTGGTGCAGGAGTTAGCATTGTTAATAAGAAATTTTGGGGATCCATGGGAAGACCTTGCCTTGGAGTTACAACACTTTTCTAGTGAAACCACCACGAGAGCAATCTTGATGGCAGGCATATGGTGGCCAACACTTTTTGCAGATGCCAAAGAATATGTTCAAAGGTGTGATACATGTCAAGGAGCAAAAATGCCAACCCGTGTAGATAGCATGCCTTTAAAACCAATGATGGGGGCTAGAGCTTTTGCAAAATGGGGTATAGATTTTGTTGGGCCAATACAACCACCGGCTTATAGAATCCAAGCTCAATATATCATTGTAGCTACGGACTATTTGACAAGTGGGCAAAGGCTAAGGCAACCCAAAAGAATGATGCCAAAACCACAACCGGATTCTTGTATGAGAATGTGTTCACAAGATATGGACTACCAATAGAAATTGTCAATGATAGGGGAACTCATTTCCTCAATGAGGTAAATGACTATCTGCTTAATGAATTTATGGTCATCCATAACAAATTGGCTCCCTATCATCCACAAGCAAACGGACAAGCTAAGCACACGAATAAAATTTTTAGCTTAGTATTAACCAAAGTGGTTAGTTCAAGACAGACTGGTTTGGAAATGAATCTCCATGCCGCTCTATGGGCTTATAGAGTTTCATTCAAGATGATTTAAATGCTACACCCTTTAACCTTGTTTATGGTCTTGATGCCATAATGCCGATAGAATTTCTATTGCTGACACTAATGATAAATAAGGATCTTGAGTGGATTGGACATGAATCTGGCCCGTAACTAATTTGGCCAATAGCCTTTGAGAGGCCCAGTCAAGAGCCTTGTGACAAGTGTCCATCCTTTTTTCCATTTTGTAAATGCTAAATAATCTTTTTAATTATCTGCTTTGCTATTGGACCTTTTAGTCCTTTGGCCAATAGCAATTAAGCAATTTTAGGAACTGTTTAATTATCATTGGACCTTTTGACTGTCTAATAGTCTTTTAGGGAGACTATTTCTTATTGGTTATTTTTTTGAGCATTTATAAAAATAAAAAATTAGTTTACACTAGCTAACTTCTCATTGGTCCACCTTTGTGCCCATCCAATAGGATTCATGCAAGAATTGGGGGTTTCTTTGCATTCCCGACATGTGTCCTCTTTACAGAGAGGCTCGAAGATTTAGAAAATCTTGATGAGCAAAGGCCAACTGCTGTAGCTCACATCTATGCACAAAAGCAGAAACAAAAATAGTTTTTTGATTCCCATCTAGTCACAAAAATCTTCAAAAAAGGGGACTTAGTTTTAATCTACTCGTTTAAACAACACATTCCCAAGTTTAAGAAAAAAAGAAACGGACCAATTATCATTGAAGATGTATCCCTCCCCAAGTGGAGCAGTTAAATTGTCCACTCTAGATGGTGAACCAATGGCTAATTGGATTAGTAGATACCATTTAAAGAAGTACAATTTGCCACTAACCAATGAATTGCTAGAAAAGATGCATGCACCAAAGCAGAGAAAGATGAAATGACAGCAGGTCATTGATGAAGCACAAGAGGAAGCTCGGCACAAAAATCAACAAATACCTATTCCCATCAACACTCTGGAACTAGATGAACAACTATGGGAATTGTAGAAGGATGCAGTGTCAACAGATGATGAACGGCTAGATGAAATGGACCTTCGCATCAACATACAACTGAACAATCATAACACAAATGCATTGGTCTCGATACAAGAGCTCAAGTAAATGCCAAGTAAATGCAGTCAGTTATTCCACGTACAAGAAAGCAACGAATCAGTCTTTGACATCGGGAATATCGGCTATCAAAGGATGCAACAAGAACTCGACACCGACATTGGGAGTAGTCAACTTAAATGTGATAGCACATGGATGTTCATGCCCTCATCAGTTTGTATGCTTACGAGATGAACACATGAATGAAACAATGATTCTTGTCATGGATGGAGACGTACAAGGCAGTACCAAATTGGGATACTAATCAACTGAAGCTATCACCTAAAGGCGGACAACTCATTGTTTGAATTGCACCAAGCAAAAAAGAATGGAAAAGGGATTACTAGCAGAACAAACCACGAAGTAATCAATCTTCTCCCTCCTATAGACAAGCAAATTTTACAAGTAGCATGCAAGGAGTTATGCATATCTGGGTACCAAAAGCACAACTCAAGGACAAGCTGTCTCAAATTTGGATGCCCAAGACATCATCTACCGTACCGAAAAAGGTTTCAAAGTTAAAAACACAAAGAAGAGCATCGTCAAGCAGGGAACCTAACACAAGATGGATTTGGAGGAAAAAGGAGCACTTATCTTCTCCACAAATTGTAAAGCTGATGAAGCAGTGGAGAGTTTAGTCTGAAAACACTCAACCACAATAATTCATCAAAGAAAAACCAAGATACGAATGGCGAGTTAAATCTCAACAACCATCATCATTGATACTGACAACTAAAATCAGCATGCCAACGCATCATGACGGTACGATGAATCAAAGAGCACACAAGCTGCAAGATTTGCTCTTTAGGAAACAACAACCGAAAACCTCGAGCACAGAAACCCTTGAGTTAATTACTCAAGACCCAACTCTTGCACAACATAATGGTTTAAATTGCATTGATCTTCAAAGTATGGTAGAGCCAACCAAGGCTATGCATAGACATGATTGTTCAATTCATGCACACAATTTTCTCGGAGTATGAGGGGTCATCCTTACGGAGTGTGCAACCAGCTTAGCTTTCTGGATCAAGGCCGTTTGAGAACTGACAGCTGGCAAATCTTCGATCATTTCCAAAGCCTGATATGCTATTCTGGTTAGCATCGGCCCTGCACTCATGTAACTTTTGTTTTTTGCCGATCTTTTCAAATTTGCTTCAATCAGATTGTCCAGAATGTAAGAACCGTAGTCGCAGCGAATGATTCTATTTTTTGCCGCCGCTAGAGCCATGACTACGGCAATGTGCAGGATTGGCTCTGTATAGCGAGGAGGCTTTTGTACTCTGAAATGCTGAGATATCAATCTCATCGGCAATTCCAGCTCTCCGTAAATCATGTCACTGCATTTGTATTTATTTCCCTTTGCTTTGACGAATGCCTTCTCATTCTCCAGTGACTTTGTCTTCGCCAACAAATTGTGTTGCCTTGGGAGGAAATGTAAAGCTTTATCTTCGTGATCTTTACCTTCACCTTTGACCCATCCTTGTCTGTGAGCATTGCTTGCCCATCATATTGTATAGAGCTCATGAGCTCCTGGGCCCTCATGTAATCTGTTCCCCATGGTTGTAATCTGAAAAATTGCTCCAAGTGTACAGCTCGCACTGCCTCTATTACCTCCGGCCTTTGGTGGAGATTCCATATCTCCTTCCTTATATTTTCATATATCTATTTTTTTTCATGTTATGTTTATATATAGTTGACACTATTCTAGATTCCATAAGGAGGTGATAACCATATTTGGATGCCCCATAGAATTGGTGAGTGATCAAAGGAAGCATTTCCTCAATGATGTTGTAAAGGAGCTAACTCCCAAGCACATGATCATCCATAAAAAGTCTACAGTATACCACCCGTAGTGCAACGGGCAAGCGGAATCCTCTAATAAACTATTGGTGAAAGTCCTTACGAAAATTGTGGATGCTAATAGAAAAGATTGGGACCGGAAACTAGATAGTGCTTTATGGGCATTCCGGACGTCATACAAGGTAGCCACCACCAACATGACACCCTTCCGGATGGCTTTTGGAATGGAGGCAATAGTGTAATGGAATTCATAGTGCCCTCGCTCTGGATGGAAGTAGAATATAAATTACCCATGAAAGAATCCCAGGAAGCAAGGATATGCCAGCTATTGCACATGGAAGAAGAGAGACAAGAATGTATTGTGTTAGGAGAAGTAATGCAAAAAGGAAGGAATTCATGGGCAGACCGCCATAGCAAACACAAAGTGTTCACAAGAGGGGATCAAATCCTTGTGTTTAATTCAAGATCCGTAAAATTTCCTAGAAAACTAAAAATTAGATGGGTCGATCCGTTTACAAATCAGAAGGAAGAAACTCCGAGAGCATTCAGGTTGATGAAACCAGATGGGACAGCTCACTCACAATTAATAAATATTCATCGTTTAAAGCCATATTAGGGACCTACAAACCCCGAGGATAATCATGTTGAGTGACCATGGCACAAAAACCAAGAAGCCACCCGAAATTAGTAAACCATGCGGTAAGAATGGAAAGGGATTGAAAATAGCGCAAAAAGAGAGGACGTGCGCGTTTACCCAGCCTACGCCAAATGATGGGCTAGTATCGGCTCGAAATCTAAGGCAAAAGTCTTGATATTGTGAGAGCAGCTATAAAAAGGGGCCTTAAACAGGGAAAAGCGTTTGCAAACTTTACATTCTCTAGCAAACAGTAGCCAACAGAGCATCAACTTACAGTGAAGCACCTGCGCACAGTAGGAATGGCGACCCAAAAGAAGACAAGAGGCAAGGAGGCAGTGGAGACAAGCACCTAGCCCCAATGCATTCTCTGGACTTAACTATAGAGGAAAACAAGAGATGAGCTGACACCATGGGATTCACCACCCTCATTTCTCAACTGTGGGGTGCTCTAGAAGACTCAGCAGGTACAGTCGAAATGATCAAAATCTTCTGTGATATGGACGTGGTTGTAGTCAAGGGAAAAGAACCAATTCAGGTAACTCCTCCATTAGCCAACGCATCCCTTGGATTACCCGATGAAGGCTCGATGACACCAAGCAAAGCCTATCCTATCACTGACAAAATACCCAAGGAAGAAAAAATGCATCAAGTCAAAGATGTTTCAGATGCACACAGAAGGGGCGCACAAATGGCTTTCTACCTATAGAATATTGGGTTGATGGCCAAGAGTAATGACATGTCTGCTAAGAACTACGGGCCACTCAAAGCAGCAGAGCAAGGTGAAAAGATCAACTGGACAGCAATCTACACCGACAACCTCAGGAAGCGTGCCCATAATGTCATGCAGCAAGGGGGAGCTACTATGATACATGCTCATCTTCGTGCTCTTGCACGAGTAGCCCCAGTTGACACTCAGCAACACAAAGGCGTCCAAGTGCCATTACCGTCAGACCCATCAGGCCCAAGCTAATCTCCAAAGCCCAACATGAGCAAAGGTAAGAAACACTTTCTCAATATTCAAACCACCATTGCCCCTCTACGTACACAGGAAAAGATGCAGCAATTCGTCAAGAAAAGGAAGATAGTTGGGGGAGAGGGACAAGGGCAACCTCAAGGAGCCCAACCAAGACAAGAAGAAGACAAAAATACAGAGCAAGGAACCACGGCAACGTCAAGGGTGGCGTCCGAAAAAGAACCGGACGCTACATCTATCCCGCCATCTGACAAGGCAAAAGGCCTCGAGCAGACCCCAGTTCTTCTAGGACAAGCTTCTGTAGTGCAGCCCTACAACTTTGCAAGCTCCCATCAAAGAATCGGACACTACATCTGAAGGAGTACGAGCGGAAGTGCGACGCGAGAGAGAGAGTGCGAGAAGAAGAGCACGATGATATGGTGAACTTGCTCTACTGTAATGTGTAGAGCATAGTGAGTTCTTATTAGGTTTTTACAAAAGAATATGTGTACATACCTAGCGGCCCGTCCACTTACCTGGGTGACCACATTGGGCTTTATACCCTAACAACCTCTCACTTAAAGTCCAATGTGGTACTTTAAGTGTGAGAGAAGCTACTATACAAGCTAATATACAAGAGATGTAGAGAAGTGATGTACTACCCTACACCTAACTGCTTGCGAAAATGCGCAAAGCTCTCTGAGGGAAGTCCTTTTGTAAGTAGATCAGCAGGATTTTCTGTGGTGTGAACTTTGACAAGCTGAAGTTGCTTATCCTCGAGCATTTTCCTGATGAAATGATACTTCAAATCCACATGCTTTGTCTTTGAGTGATAAACTGGATTGCAAGCCAATTGTATAGCACTTTGACTATCACAATATAACACAGGCATCTCTTCTTTGATTCCCAAATCTGTTACTAGTCGATTAAGCCAAATTGATTCTTTGCATGCCTCTGATGCTGCAACATATTCAGCCTTTGTAGTAGACTGAGTAACACAATCTTGTAATCTAGAACTCCATGATACTGCTCCACCAGCCAATCTAAAGACATACCCTGACGTAGACGTTCGGTTGTCTAAGTCACCTGCATAATCTGAGTCTGTAAAACCCTTTACACTTAGCTCCTGACTCCCATAGCATATACGCATACTCTTTGTAGCTTTCAGGTATCTCAATATTCCTTTCACTGCCTCCCAATGTTTCTTGCCTGGGTTTGACATATATCGACTTACTACTCCCACTGCAAATGCAATGTTTGGGCGAGTAGCAATCATTGCATATATCAAACTACCCACTGCAGACGCATATGGGATCTTATCCATTTCAGCCTGTTCTTCCTCAGACACAGGACAATCTTGTTTGCTAAGTTTCACATATGGTGGTAATGGAACACTCAATGCCTTTCCCTTCTCCATATTGAAACGTTGCAAAACCTTGTCAATATACTCTGTTTGAGATAACCAAATCAACTTCTTTGATCTGTCTCTCTCAATGCGTATACCAAGTATATGACTTGCCTCACCCATGTCTTTCATGTCAAACGATTTTGCCATCTTTGACTTCAAAGCTGAAATTTCTTCGAAGTGCTTACCAGCAATCAACATGTCATCCACATACAAAATAAGGATCAACCAACTACCATCCTTAGCCTTCTTTGTATATAGACAGTGATCGAACTCACTACGTTTGTAGCCTTGAGAAAGCATAAACTTGTGGAATTTATGGTACCATGCCCTCGGTGATTGTTTTAAGCCATAAAGACTCTTTAACAACTGGCATACCCAATCTTCCTTGCCTTTCTCAACAAACCCTTCTGGCTGCTGCATGTAAATTTCCACATCTAAATCACCATGCAAGAACGCCGTCTTGACATCCATTTGGTGCAACACCAAATCTAATATGGCAACCAATGCAAGAAAGCATCTCAATGTAGTCATTTTGACCACCGGAGAGAAGACTTCATCAAAGTCAATGCCTTGTTCTTGCTTAAACCCCTTGGCAACAAGCCTTGCTTTGTACTTTGGCTGACTATCATGAGCGGTGATCTTATACTTGTAAATCCATTTACAGGGTAGAGCCTTTTTGCCCCGTGGTAATTTAACTAGCTTCCATGTCTCGTTTTTATGCAGAGCTGTCATCTCTGACTGCATGGCCAATTGCCAATTCCCGGAGTCCTTCATTTGCACTGCTTCCTTGTAACATGAAGGCTCATTGCAATCAGTCAACATGACATAGTTCATAGATGGAACAAACCTATCAGGAGGTCACGTGACACGTCCAGATCTATGCACAATAGGTGGCTCAGGCTCAGCCACAACCTGTGGTTCCAATCTATCCTGTCCTTGCTCCTCTTGAGCCCTGACATTTTGTCTTGCACGTGTAGGTCCATCTTCTTGGAAGACAACTCTTCTAATCTCCTCAACTTTCTCTTGTTTAGAATGATATTTGGCTTCATTAAAGTGAACATCATTGCTACAGATAACCTTTCTGGATTTGGGATCCCAAAGTCTGTACCCCATCTCACCAGAATTACAAAGCCTGGAAAGATACACTTTCTACTCTTTGGTTTAAGTTTGTTCCTAAATTCCTTTGCAACGTGAGTATATGCCTCACAGCCAAAGACTCTGAGATGCTTGTATGAGGGCACCTTGCCTGACCATACCATCTCTGGCACTGAATCCTTTTGCAAAACCTTGCTAGGAGATCTATTTACAAGATGAACAGCTGTTGATACAGCTTCAGCCCAAAACCCATTTGGCAGCTGTGCATTAGACAACATACTTCTGACCTTCTCTTGTATGGTCCTATTTATCCTCTCAGCAACACCATTTTGAGGAGGATTGTAAGGAGCAGTAAGTTCACATTTTATACCTTTTGACTCACAAAAGTCCTGAAAGGCCTTTGAAACATACTCTCCACCATTGTCAGTGCGTAAGCATTTAAGCTTCTTACCACTCTGATTCTCCACAAGTGTCACAAACGTTTTGAAAACACTAAACGCTTCATCCTTGTGCTTGAGAAAGTAAACCCATACTTTCCTCGAGTAATCATCTATAAATGTCATAAAGTAAGAAGCTCCCCCTAGAGATAGGTTAGGCATAGGTCCACACAAATCACTATGAGCAAGTGCCAACTGTGTATCTCTTCTACTGCTTCTATGCTTATGTGGATGCTGTGTTTGCTTACCATACAGACAATGTTCACAGAATTCAAAATCATTAAATGAAAAGCCAGGCAAATAACCAGAACGAGACAAGATTTCCATTCCCTTCTTGGACATATGTCCTAACCGGCTATGCCACAAAGAAACGTTCGGATGCTCGGTTACATTGATTACATTTTTAGAGACATTTGATACATAAATCATGTAAAGTCCTCCAGACTTTACTCCATGTGCTACTGTCATAGAACCCTTGGATATCTTCCAGATGTTCTGTCCAAAAGTGGTGATGTAGCCAGCATCATCAAGTAAACCTGTGCTGATCAGGCTCTTTGTAATTGCGGGAACATGTCTCACATTCTTCAGCGTGAAAGAAGAGCCATTCTGAAACTTCAATTGTACATCTCCAACACCTAAGATCTCACATGTCTGCCCATTGCCTAGCCGAACATGATCTTTAGTGGTCACATAAGAGGTAAACCACTCCTTGTTTGGAGACACATGAAGTGATGCCCCTGAGTCTATAATCCAGTCACTCAGTGCATTTCCATCAGATGCTGTAAGAAGAGCTGAGTCCATTGTATTCTTCAAGAAGTAGATGTCTCCTGACACTAGACTGTCATCCTCTGCAACAGTGTTTGTCACATTTATTTCTTGAATCTTCACTGAGGACTTGTTCTTCTCACCATGGTCTTCAGCTTTCTCTTTGCCTTTTTCTGCTTTCCATTCTCTGTACTCTCTTTTCATGTGACCCTTCTTGCCACAATGGTAGCATTCTATGTCACTCTTGCCTTTAGCACTGCGGGACTTGTTACGAGACTGATTCCTCTTTCCACCTTTGTACTTTTCTTTGGTCCTTCCCCTGACAACTAAGGCTGTTCCTTTGCCTTTGTCCATTGTCTTTCTATTGGTTTCTTCAGTAAGCAGACTTCCTTCTACACCTGCTATGTTCAAACCATCTGGAGGTGCAGAATTACTCAAAGTTGTGCGAAAAGTGTCCCAACTTTCCGACAATGTGATCAACAGGAACATAGCTCTAACAGGTTCATCAAACTTGACACCTTGAGCTGACAACTGACTATAGATTGTGTTGAATTCATTCAGATGATTGGACATAGGTGTCCCTTCTTTCATCTTCAAGTCAACAAGCTTCTTAAGCCAGTATACCTGTGAAGCTGCACTCTGCTTCTCATAAATATCACTCAGCTTTAACCATGCTTGATAAGCCGACATCTCGTCTGCTACATTGAAGTAAACGCTTTCTGCCAAAGTCAACATAATGGCAGAAAGTGCCAATTCATCCATTTTGCTCCATTCATCTTCGTCCATATCTTCTGGTTTTATCCCCTTGAGCTTTATAGGTTTCATCTGCTTCTTTTGTACCAACACGTGCCAAATCTGCTTCTTCCACAATGGGAAATTGGTTCCATCCAGCTTCTTGATATTGTAAAGAGCAGTGTCCTGTGATCCAGCCGTAGCTACGCTTCACAGTAGTTTACTTTCTTGGGAAAAATTCGGCAGAGTTTCCCCTATAAACTGACCTCTGAACCAATATCAACCTGTCAAATGAACCAAGAAAGCTTCAGATTCTGCATAAATTTTGGCAGAGTCTCCTTTGTAAAATGGCTCTGGTGTACTCAAAAAACAAACCAAAAAATAGCTCAAAAAACACAGTCTCTCTGACACTGTAAGCTGCGGGTAAACCTGTCCTGCACCTGTACTGTCTGTCACTGTCCTGTAAGCATAGACTGCGACAATGCCTCAACGGTAGTAAAGCAAAGATGCAATCCCAACTGTCTAACTCACAGTCAATACATCCTAGCTGCCTATCTAAGGGTGCTCGAGGGATCGCTCCAAGACCTGTATCACCGAAAGGATCTCAACATTCGAGAATCCCCTAGCTCAATAAAACCTCACTCGACCCTCAACAAAGGCTGCAGTAAATCTGACAGTACATAGACTTCCCACAAAGTCATACATCCACAAATTTCCCACTGTATGCTGTAACCGCTGCGGCGGTTGTTTGCTGCGTGACTCACAGCCAACAAACCCTCAACAGACATACATCATCTCTGACAATACATCCCATGTGGAAGTACCTGCAATGTCATGATGAAATCTGGAATATCAAGCAGCAAACACAAGCTACCTGATGAACTAGTGGATGTCGCCTACAGTCTGTGTGTAGATGCGCCCGTGTCGTATGTGACACGCCTCCAAGAACTGTGAGCCGTCCTTCAATGTGTAGACAGCCACAAATCAACACTCTGGGAGTGTCGATATCCTCAGCACGTGCAGTCGTAGGCCGAAAACCCCAAATTTGCAGAGTCGGATCTGCACCCGCTGAGACCACGTAGTCGAAAATGGCTTGCGGAGACCTTTGTCGAAGCCAAACGCTGTCCGAGATGACCTCAGAATGAATTTTTGACAACACCAAGCCCTTTGGGCTTGCCCACGAGATTTGGGGCCGTGTCTTCGCCTGTCGAATTTCACTCCAATCTGAGTTTGTGACTCTAGCCTCCTGCAGTGCTGTCCCGAGCCTCGATCTGAGCTCTGATACCCGTTGAAGGAGTACGAGCGGAAGTGCGACGCGAGAGAGTGCGAGCACGACGATATGGTGAACTCGCTCTACTGTAATGTGTAGAGCATAGCGAGTTCTTATTAGGTTTTATAAAAGAATATGTGTACATACCTGGCGGCCCGCCCACTTACCTGGGCGACCACATTGGACTTTATACCCCAACAACATCTATTGGGACGACAGCACCTGCAATAACTCCAACTGAGGCAGAGCAAAGAAAGAAGGAGGCCCAAGGGAGTATCACGCCAAGGCCAGTGGAGGTGATAGAAGTCACGGAGCTCACAGGGTTACCAACAACATATCAAATAGACAATGCCCTTAATAAGATAGTGAACACCATCAACACTGTCCACATGTGTGCCATCCAATATGAAAAAATATTGTTTCAAATGGCTGACCTCAACAAATTCACTTTGGAAACCTAGCTCTGCCACTCTCAAGCGCAATATGAAAACAACCATTGACCCGGCAACTGACAGGCTTCATTGCAGCTCATGATAAGGAGCAAATAGAAGAAACCCAAGCTCAACTCCTGGACAGGCAAAACAACATTGAAAGGAAGCAAGACATGATAAATTAGAAAGAAGAGCAATATGTGCAAGCAAAAGATGAAATTGACAGGCGGGGAAAAGAGGTGGCAACTTCATTCCATTCTATGACAAGCTATTCCCTGAGGAAACTAAGTAAACCAAGCAGAGGTGGGTGATCAGTCCACATGCATTAGTCTGATGGTGTTGCCACAAACATTTTGTTGCTCAATTTCAAAAGCATATACCAAATCATCCAGTACCAGTTGTACATGTGACCAATGGACTCAGAGAGAAAGCATAAGTGAGAGAAACTTGAAATGCCATAAATTATGTACTAAGAGAAACATAATAATTATGTCCATATATAATAAGGGTGTTGGAGTGGTGCAAGTGAGGTACATGCACATTCCTATTCCATAGGTAGATACTCATGAGCATAGGTGCACAATATGTGTGTCGTGCATTATGTAAATGTATTTTCTATGAAGCTTTTTGGAGAGAAAACATGGTAAATACCAAGCATATACTTGATACTTGATGGAGTCACTCGAGTTAGTTGATGTAGTGGTTGCATCCTTAGAAATGGATAACATTACTGCATTCACAAGACTTTAAGAGTTTTGTTAAAGAGTTATTGTAAGACGAGAGCTAGTGGAGTAACGGTCACCTTCGTAAATTGATCAATAGACAAAGAAAATCTTCCCACAGGATGTAGGATGAGTAGCATAATATAATCAACAAAAACAAAATACATGGTACCAAAGGACATGAAAGAGATTGTAATAAATTTATTGAGAAGGAGATAGAGAAATTTAGGCAAAATTGTGTGATACACAATAGTAATCCATGGCAAGTATAGTCCTAGTGAGCATGTGCGATGACAAATTTTCTATTGTGAAATGCATAAGTTTTTTGGATAGATATTGAGGTTAACTAAAATAATAGAGAAATATATAGATTAGAACATCAAGATCAACCTTATGATATCATATGCAAAGTTATCATTAGGAGCCTTAGGAATGCCCCATAGGAACATGAAACTTCACATAAAATGCATGGATGCAAACAGAGTTGTATAAGAAGTGTTTTGGTGTAAAAGGGATTGAAAGCAGATTGCCAGATTTCCACAATAGAGATATCTAAGCATATGAACAACATGAATTGAGTATAGAGTATGAAATTAATTTTTGAGTTATAGATAACAACATGAATTGTTTTATGTCATTAAATATCTAATATCTAACCAACCCAAATGATTTTCTCATATTAAACTGATCATTTAATATGGGATAATAAACGCGCACAAGGATTAGAATATAGACATGTGCTTATGGATCTATCTCAACACGGGGCCAATGGTAAAGGGGCCCAAATGAGAGATGGTTTGTCAAAGAGCAAGGTTAAATAATGAAGCTTAAAAGACTTTAGGGTTAGCTTCATTAACAGTGTTAAAAGTCCTTTGACCTTAACCAAGCTTGTGAGAGTGAAAGCCTACACCAAACTTGTGACCTCCTTCTCCAAACTTGTGAGAGTGAAAGCCTACACCAACACTCTTGGCTATGGAATGCAAATCCAACCAAGAGTCATGCTTCAATTCTTAAGCTTGCCATCTTCTCCATCTTCATTACTGTGCTATTATGTATGCTAACAAGAAGAGTAATGATAAGTGAGAAACTATTTCTTTCTCCTATGAAATGTTTCTTCTTCCTCTTCCCTATCCTCATTCCCCGCTAGCTCTCTCTCCACCTTCGAAGGTGTTTGAGGCCTTGGGACTGAGGCTTGGGATAGTTAATGCTTTCTTCAATTTTATGTTATGCTTGTGATGCATGAAGCTTTCCATCTTCATTGCATCACCTAGGTTACAAGGAACACAAAGATTGTATTGTACCAAGTCTCTCTTGATGGGAGAAACTATAATACAAATACCTATTGGAGGGGGGACCGGCTCCTTATGAATCCGGTCCTCAAGTATTGTCATGTTCTCTAAACTCTCTCTCTTGCAAAAGTATTTTTCATGCCAAGTTAACTAAGTACCATGTTTTTGTTGCTACCATCAATAAGTTTAACGGCTTTGCTCACAAAGAATCTCTCAAAAGTGCTTCACCTAATTTCCTTATGCCGCTACTCTCACAGTTCATAGGCAATTTCCATTACATTGGTATCAGAGCATTTGATTTCTCTTTTCTTGCTTAAGAAGAGAGGTCCTTAAGTAGCCTACTAATGGTTGTTTTTGTTAATTATATTAGGGTAAGTGGGTATGGGATCTATTATCAGTTTTGTTGAGCCCACTATGTGGGATATAGTGCACACCTAGGGAGATTTGGTCTTAATAATGGATTCTTTTTAGACTTGCCTACGGCTTTACCATTATTGATCCATAAGAATTCCGAAAGGAGCTATCCCTTGATAAATTCTCTATGTTAGACTCTCTCCACTACTCTCTATAATTAACCAATTCGAGCCATGGATGTAGATACATAAGTGCCTATTTTCAAAGGCTAAGAGGAGTAGCAACTAAGGTTTTGAATTTCCAAAGCATACACTAAGTAAACACATAAGTTTAATTAGCATGGCTGACAATAACCAAGAGAGGAGAATGAACATTGATAACTTTGATTTTTCACATGAAGGTGCCAATGATGATGCCCCCATGTTTGTTAATTATCTTATTACTAGGTTGCAACAAGCTATGGGCAACCCCACTTTGCAAGCCAAAGTTACTCAACAACTTCGTGCTTATGGGATTTCCTTTCCTCTCCAAGAGGAGAGAGAGATTACGAGGCCTCTTGAAGAGACCCCCAAAAGAAGACTCTCTCCCATACGAGAGGAGGAATCCAAAGATCAAGAAAGCAATGAATCCCTAAATTCCTCCAAAGATGTGGCTCCACGAAGAAGGAGGACTAAACGATCTCCAACTCCTCCCAAGAGGAAACGGTTAACCCATAGTCCTTCTCCTCGTCACTCCAAAAGGGACGAGAGGAAACCAAGGAAGAAAAGGGCAAGAAAGAGGTCACCCTCTTCTCCTTCTTCTTCACCTTCCTCCTCTACCGATGAAAGCTATGGCTATTCTCCTAGAGAATATAAGAGGGGAGGACATCGCAAATCTTACCCTGCATGGCGAAGGTCACAAAAGCTCAAGAAGTTCAAAGAGAGAGGAAAGTGTATCTCTTTTCTTACCTATGATGGCACCTTTGGTGCTACCAACAAAGTATTGGCCTTCATCCAACAATTTGATGCGGCCTTTAGAGACGAGGGCTTCACGGATTCCTCCAAGCTATGCCATGTAGCTTTGCACTTCCAAAAATCGGCTCGTCAAAGGTGGGCTAGCCTTCGAGGCAATGGCGAAGCCCCAAAGACATGGAAAAATCTACGAGTTTCCATCATGAAGCAATTCCTTGCAAGTGATGCAAAGGACAAAGGCGGATTTTAAGGCTTCTCTCTCATGAGTCTATCCACAAATATGTGCACAAGTTTTGGGATTTACATCTCAAGGCTACTGTCTTTCAAAAGATAGACTTTGCTGAGCAAAACAACAATTTTGTGTGGGATTACCTGAAGCGATAACCGAGTATGTCAACTCTCAACGGCCTAACTCTATCAGCGAAGTAATCCACCATACCATGGTTTCTTCACGCATCAATTTCCAACAAGGGGTTAGACGGAATGTCAAATCCATGGAATAAAGACAAAAGTGATGCAAAGGAAAAAAGTAATGCCCAAAATTTTTCCCACGTCCATTCCAACAACAACAACAACAATCGGTCCAAGGAGAAAGGAGTTTACAAAGGTAAAAATAAACTCTCTCCTAAAGAGCTTGAAACTTTTTGCAAGGATCACAAATGTTTTAAGTGTGGGGAGCAAGGACATGGCTATCGTTCTTGCCTCAAAATAAATGCTCCCAATCAGACTCCTAGAGCTTCCACTATCGAAGCTCCAAAAGAGGATACTCATTGCAAAGGATCACCTCTCTCCTATGCTTGGGGAAAGGTAAGGGAGCATGATTCTTTCATCTTGTTTGACCCTGGTTCTACTCTCAACTTCATATCAATGGAGTTGGCCACCAAGTTGGGCATTCAAGCTTTTGAGATGGGAGATGTTGTAATTGCCGATGCCGCTTTCAAGGGACAACAAGCCTCCGTTACTCCCTTGATTGGGAAGTTGAGGCTTCATGTCCAAAGCTATGTCGACAAAGAACACTTCTTCATCACTCCTCTCCAACATGAGGATGCTATCCTAGGGATACCATGGTTCAACTGCATGGCTGCCAACATGAAGTTCCCTGAAAGGAGAATCTACTTCACCTACAGGGGAAAGAATATGTATATAGATGCTAATGAGTCTGGTCATACTATACCACTTGTAAATCCTCTCGCCCTTGAAAAATCACTTAGTTTTTGCATACATGATTTTTGTCAAAGAATTCCTAAAAGGTCCTAATGTTTCATCAAAGGTGAATGGTAGGAATCAAGAAGAGTTAGAATTGTCTAACTTTCTAAAAGGACTCCAAGATGTGTTCATTGATGATATACCTATGGACTTACCTCCAAAACGAGGGGATGATGACCATCGAATTGAGCTCCTCTCAGGAAGCTCACCGCCTAACAAACCTCACTATCGAGTTTCACAAGCTCAACAAGACATTAGGGCCAAAAACGACTCAAAAAGGGTTGTTTGTTAATCTAAAGATTAAGGAATAGTCCAATAGTTATTTGACACGTATACAAAAGTATGGCACTCTTGTCTCCTCTAATGTGGGTTTTGGTGGTCCTATTTTGACGGAGAACCGCTAAATGTATGGATCATAAGGCTGAAACTGCTCTATTTGGGTGCTTTCGACGAGAGAGCTCATTAAATTTGCGGCTCAAAGTAATGAAGTCTCATCTTTTATTCTATTTTATATTTCACAAAAGCGTTGTCAAAAGATACGAAATCTATGTCAGAAGGCTCTCAAAACAAGGGCATTAATGACAAATCACCTACTTTTTTCAAACGAATACCTTTCTCGCTCTCTCTCTCTATTTTGTGAGAGGTTTAAGTCTTTCTGTCTATATTTTCTTTCTTCTTCTCTAATCTCTGAGTTTCCATGGCGTCTTTTGCACGTCGTCCTTCACATAACATAACTTCTTGTGACTTTCATACGGTTAGAGAGGATAGTCTTTGGAAGCCCATATCTTTTCGTGTGAATGGCTAGGTAACAATGCTTCCTTCATGCAAAGGTGTACACAGAGTGAAGAGAACTAAACGCGATAAAGTAAAAAACCATTGTAAAGGTCGTGTTCTTGCTTTCAAAGTGACCGACAATGGCTGGCTAGCTCAGGTTTAACATGTGTACATGGCCAAGGATATGGTGTTAGACTGGGAAGAACATCCCACACTGCATTCTTACTGTAAGTACAAAAAAAACTTCTATTTGATACAGTGAATGTTTCATTATCCCATTGTTTTTCTCATTTTTTGATTCCATTCCAGATATGTTTCCTTCAATAGCTGTGGAATGGCAGCCTGTGGAGAGTCTAAGAGGGACGTTCAAAGCAATGCATAAAGGGATTGCATATGCTATGTATGCTGACAATCCACCTTCCTTTTACAAAACAATGGATTTGTTTGTCTATTTTGCAGAATACAAAGTTCCATCACGAGAAGGTGCATATGGAGAACTACATCACTTACCCGTTCAAAGCAATGCATAAAGGGATTGCAGATGCTATGTATGCTGACAATCCACCTTCCTTTTACAAAACAATGGATTTGTTTGTCTATTTTGCAGAATACAAAGTTCCATCACGAGAAGGTGCATATGGAGAACTACATCACTTACCCATTCCCGCCATAAGTTCACTTGACTGGGAAGCTCCTGATGCATGTATTATATCAAGCTTCAAATCCAAGATCAAAGAAGACATCCTTAAAGCTATGTCTCCGGGCAGGATATCAAGAAGGATTAAAGTTCAATGGTTCTTGCCTTTACATGTCTTTGTGGCATGTTTCAAAACAATGGACTTGCAGAGGACAAAGATAATGTGGCTTAATAGAAGACTTTCTATGATTGAACTGGATAATGTACTTGGAGACAGATGGAGCACCAAAGAAACTTTCCATATTGGTGATAATATTAGTTGTAGAGTAAGCCCAAATTCTATGTCTATCTCATATCAACTATGTCGTCAATCATTAGTTCTGGGCTACGACTATAGGAGAAGGAGAAGCAAATTAGGTAGCTGGGTTCCTCTCGACTCCGAGGAAAATTGTCCAGAGTTTGAACTAAAGGTCACAATCCATCCACACACCAAGTATAGAGGCCTGATAGCAACAACAAATTGGAGACTAAATGATGTTAGAGAATCTCTTGAGTTTCTTGATGAAACATCTCCCGAGTATAGATTCAAAGTGGATGAAATTGTGGTGAGCACAAGGATGGAAAATTCAACCTCTTGCATCACATGCCTTCCCCCAAAAAGAGTTGTATTTGAGCCACTTGCAAGGACTTGAAAAAACAAGTTCAATATTGTATATTTATTTTGCAAATATATTTATCTTTTCTCTATCTTATTGTGAACATTATTTATGTTGTTTTAAACTTACATGACATCATGATACACATTTAAGAATCGATAGTTGGTATTAAGTATTTGAAGTACAAAATTATGAATCACCAAAGGGTATATATATGTTCATATGGACAAAATGAACAAAAGTGTACAGAGCTTTTGTGGAGTAATCAATCATGAAACTCCACTTTTCTTTTTTCCTGAGAGGATTCTGCATCCTCAAAGGCCCTTTTTCTTTTGTGTTCAGAAGGGGGTGAAAGTTCAGGAGTGGGTGGTGGTGGTGACTTGGGCTCCTCAGGGCTTGGCACGGGTGACTTGGCAGGGGTTGGTGCTTTGGGCTCGTGAGGAGTGGATGGCTTGGGTGACTTGGAAACCTTCATTGGCAACATGAATGGTAGCTTGAAAGGTGAGCTAGGTGCCTCCCCCTTACTGTTCTTAAGTGTACGACTCTTTTGAACCTTGAATTTCAATGGTGAGTGGAATGGATGGCCCTTTGTATCTGCTCTTTTTTTTTGCAGAGCTCTTCTTCTTGGTGGGACTCTTCCCCTTGGCAGGACTCTTCTTGGCATGGCTCTTCTTTGTAGGACTCTTCTTCTGATCCTTTTTCTTTGTATGGATCTTCTTTGCAGGACTTTTCTTCTTCTGATCCATTTTCTTTGCATCCAAACCTTTGGTGGCTCTACCTTTCTTTGGTGGCAAAGGAGATTCTGGATCATTTGGATTTATTGATCTTTCCAAAACCATAGAAACAGTTTTCTCTCTCACCCACGTGACCCAAGACTCTGGATAGTCATGCAACTGAAAAAAATAGAAAAATAAATTAAAGGACATGAGTACATACATACATAGTTAAGACATCAAAATAAATACATGAGCCACACACTTACAAAGAGTATAGTCATCTGGCACCTTGACTCAAGATATCTCCATGCATTGGCAAGCACCCTCCATCCACAAGATGTTGAGTCTGTCTATAAAGGCACTTTTTGATTGTAGTACTTGAAAGATTCTATATTGTAATCCTTATTTGTGGTACTCACGTGACCAACAATAAGTTTGACAGCACTGCGAGAAGACCGTGCGCTCCTTGCCACACTGTCGAAGCAAGGGCCTTGCCTAACACTGTGTGCGAGCCATAGACGGCTCCAAGCACACAACTAGCTTAACTAGTAAGCTCAAAAGAGGGCAATGGTGTGTCACTCACCGCTCTATGCTCCTGCCGTGGAGGATTCCTTGCCGCGAAGAAGAAGGACACACCGCTACGTTGCGCTCAACCGCTTCACCGCCGTCGTGCCGCCGCAATGCTCGATCGCACTCTCTCTCTCTCTCTCTCTCACACACACACACACACACACACACACACACACACACACACACACACACACACACACACACACACACACACACACACACACACACACACACACACATACACAAGGAGGTGAAGAAGAAGAAGAAGAAGATGGAGATGGAGATGGAGATGGAGCAAGAGCACTCTTCTATTGCACAAATGAGAGAATGAGTGAATTTTAGGTTTAGTTGGCTTTTATATGAGCTCACCCCATTCACACTTGGGCGCCCATGCCTAGCCAACTAATCCCTTGAATGTCCCAGTTAGAGTGCGCCTCTCATCGGCGATCACTCTTACCCTTTTCCTATTGGTCCGACAAGCCCGGTACCTGACTCTACCAAATACATAATACACGTCCGTCGTAGGTGATGGGATGTCCGTGAGCCGTGAGGGTTAACATGCCCCCGTTCCTGATGTAGATTCCGTCCTCGGAAGCTATTGAGTTGAAGCTCGTTCGTCGAGGTGGAAGAGCATTTGAGATGAATGTCCTTAGCCTTCTTCAGTCACTGCAAAATCAAACAACATTGGCACAGTAATTGCATTCTCATAAGTGATTAAAAAGCATATGCAGTTTTAGGTAGACAAATTGATTGGTAAAAGAATTTCAAACAATTTGTCAGCAATGAACATTAAATTTCAATGTAATCAAATGCATAAACCGATGTAAAGGTAAAAAATTAAACAAGTCTGGGGTCGCTAATTTAACGGTCGAAAGGCACTAGAGATCGACTATTAATACCATGGGTAAGCTTCTTAATTTTCTCTGGTCAATTAAGTTGTTTAATCACGAGAGCCAAGTATTTCATGTTCGAGGGCTGAGTAGAGGCTATACCTAGAGGAGCTTGTAGTTAAGCTACGATAAAAGGAATTTCTCATGAAATCATCGCCTGACTGATTACCTTTTCTTTGACCCCCCAAAGTGTTTTCACAGTGATTCAATTTGATGTGTGTGCTTATTTTGTATGCCTTGGATTTTTTGCTTTTCAAGGAAAAGCGCCCATACTGGGAACCTCTAGGGCTCTAGTACCATAGGCAATACATGTGAGTGAAGTACCAAATCAAGCTGAGATTTCTCTTCCAGCTTAAGATTTTACAGTGTGGCACTTTGATTTTTTGTTTGTTCATTTTTAGCATTTTAATTTTGTAACTTTGGGGGGTCATATAACACTGATACAGCTCCCCAGGCTCATCACACTAGTAAACTCCCTTTATAATACTTAAGCGAAAGGCCAATAGGGTCAAGCCCACTAGAAAGCTCTAGTACATTTCACACAATGCTGCCTAAATCGGATTAAGAACCTAAGTAACCATTGATTATTAGGAAGGCATTCCCCATGGTATTAAGAGAAGATCTCTAACACCTAACTTGGTCAAACTAACTTAGTCGGACTGCTTGATTTTTAAATCTAGACAAGTGATTATGACAAAAAATTACATTGAATTAAATGTTTGATACTAAGCAAATGCGGTGAATATTAGGTTACCAATCACAATTAAAGCAGAGAATCATAGATGCAAAAAAGATAAGGGGCAATGCTAATGGACAAGAAACACCTGTTTGTGTCGATGGTCGCGCTTGATTTGAAGAGTGAGTCGAGATAAAGATTCCATGAAGGTCCAAATCCTATCAATAGCAACACGCTCCTGCACACACTAGGAAACAAAAGGAATACCTCCAGGAGGCACATTAGTGGAAAAAGGTACCAACACTTATTGAACACAACAAAAAACATAAGGAACCCTAACCTAATTATTTGCACTCCCCCTAGAGAGTCAAGGGAATAGGATATTGTAGAGGTTGGGGGGAAACCCTAAGGCTAAACCCCTATCCTCGTCGTCGAGATAAACAAAGTCATCATCCATGAGACCATATGTGCCATCCGTGTAGTCGTGTAAATTTTCTTCTTCATCATAGGTGCCCATGTTTACTAAGAAGGTCACTAGACGCCTATAGTCATCTTGGTCAAAAGGGTGGGCTTGTGCAATGGGAGAAACACTCTCTACTAAGTATGGATCAGACGTGGTCAAGAGACGTATCAGCCATTCTAACTCCTCAAAATTCCTCTCACATGCTAGCGTACCTATCAAATCCCATTCACATGCAAGCACTGGAAAGACCATGTGAAATATTTGTGAAAAGTAACGAGGGTACCTCTCACCCAAGGCAGGAGTGGATGACTCTAGCGTACTAGCCATATCTGTACACGCAAATAGATGATGGTTAGAATGCAAATATTACAAGGGTCGTGTTCTTGTGCATAATTTGTTTTTATGATTTGTGTTATGGCTCTTGCTCTTTTACTTTTTTATCTTGTTTTTGTGAGTATAAGGCTTTTTATATATTGGAGATTAAGAGGTCAGGGAGAAAGGTTGAGAGGGAAGCAAGTGAATGATGGATGTCCACAAACACTCCCCCCTTTCTTGGGTAGATCATACCGTTTGAAATGATGTCGTCACCCTTTGAAACCAATTGTTCCAATTGGTAATAGGTGAGGATTTTTGCCAGGAGTTTGCTATTATCCTAGGTGCCTCGTCAAGTTGCAAGGGTGGTAAGGTACTCTCCCAGGATCGAACTTGAAGTGGTTCATCAGGTGATTCTTGAACACTGGGAGGTGTGGATTCTTTTGTAGCTTCATGGAGGTCCACTACTATAGATGGAGGCTGTGTGGAAGCTTTTACCTCTATGGATGTATTACATGAGGAGATAGAAGCTTCATGGAACTCCCCCCTTCCTGAGCTAGGTGGAATAAATTGGTTTTGCTTTGGAGCCCAAACTAGCTCTGGACTAGGTGTGTAGCATTCTGTGATCTTTCCCTTCCCACGGTCTGCCATTGGCTTTAGCGTTACACTGTTTGACTCATATGGGTTTGTTGTCGATAGGGAAGGACACATTTTACCTTTAGGTACCCAAATTTCACTACAAGAGGTTGTGTGCTCTTGTGACGCTCTTAGCGACGGAAATACACTGGGTTTTTATAACCCCCGGCGTCGCTATAACCGTCGCTAAAAGCGTCGCTACGAGAGCGTCGCTATCTGCGTCGCTATAGGCGTCGCTATGAGCGTCGCTATATAGCGACGCCTATAGCGACGCTCTCACAGAAGAGTATAGCGACGCATATAGCGACGCTACAGAGCCATAAATAGCGACGCTTATAGCGACGCTTATAGCGACGCCTGAGAGAATATTTTTTTGGTGGCAGGGCATTGAATGCCCTGCCACCCATCAACCATATTGTACTTGATTCACTTTTTAAAAAAAGTGCAAAGGTAAATAATAGACCCAAAATAGTCACCCACAAAACGCATTGTTTGCAAAATTGACAATTGTACACATCATAGACAAACTGAATTGATTGGCAAATGTAATAATGACAATTGTACAACATCATAGGCATAAAAAATTGATTGGCAAAAGGAATTGCGGTGACAAATGTAATAATATACATGGTTCAAAAAGACGTATAAAATCCGTCTCATGATACATAAGCTATGAGAAACCCTAAACTAATGCTATCTAGCTACGGCTAAACTGACGTCGTCTAATCAGACGTCTCATCGCGTCCAAGCGGCGTATCTGTCGGATTCTGCAAAAAAAGACAATAAGACAGTTTTCAGTAAATATAAACATATAACGACATTTATAAAACAATACAAAAAATAAAAAAGAGTAAACCCTAATACTAACCATGCCGCCGCAAGAACTGAGAATGTCCATCAGGGCGTTTAAGCCCTTCCTGCCTGCGTACTCGCGCTCGTACGGTGTGGGATCACGTCCTGTCATCGACCACTGTCAAAACATACAAAGATTTCATTATGTTAGAACTAAAAAACTCATAAACCCTAAACTATCGAACATGCATAAAGAGCAATGTGAAAAGACTTACAAAATCGGCCTCAAATGATGCCCATCCACCGCTCCCCAAGTGGTGCGAGCTCCCTGCCTCTACTCGCGCTCTGGCTGCATCCTTTTGTTGCTTCCACTTGTCGGGATTCTCGCGCGGTGCTTTCTTCGCATTCTTCCAATCTTCTTTGGCCAGCCAATCTGGCCTATTCCACCCATTCTTGATTGCTTTTTGCACTTCGGAACGCTTGTGTTTGCAGTATTCGCGCATTCGAATCTTCATCAGGTCTTCATTGAAGCGCTGATCCCGTGTTGGAACGGGAAACTCATCATGAAGTATGCTGATGACTCTGTTTTTTAAATCACTTGGTACTTCACTCCATTTGTTTAGTATATAGTGTCTAAACAGCTGAGAGCAAAGACCACGCATGCGCGAGATCACCTTCTTGCCGTCATCATCCATGATGATGCCGCCGCTGATGTCGACGGAGTAAGGCAAGCCCTCTGGCCAGTGACGCGTGAACCTGGGTGTCCCGGCAGGGGTCTCTAGCGGCGTGTCGATGGGGGTACGGACGTCAGGTGTCTCCACCGGCGTCTGGGCCTCGAAGCGAGGAGTGTCGAGTGGGGTGGCTCCTGGCGGAGTAGGTAGAGGTGTGTAGCTTCTAGGAACAGTCAGCCGTGCAAAACCTGGCGTAGACGGCGATGCTGTGGCCGGTGTGGGGGCGGGAAAAGAAGGGGAGGGTAAAGAGCCTCGTCGAACACGAGGCGGTGTGGAGGCATCGGTGGCGGAATCCCCACAACAACCGCCACCGCCACCACTAGAGCGCCGGTGTCTAAACGAGTGTGACGCTCGTCTCGTCGACGCCGAAGCTTCGGAGCGCGCCGAATGCTCCGAAAGAGAGGGAGATGCGGATGGTGTAGGAACGCGCGATGATGCGCCAGAGCGATGACGCTCCACGTACCACTGTCTCTGCTGCGGTGACAAAGAAGAAAGAAACTCCTCATCATCCATACCTGCATTAAACACACGAATATTTAAACTTAATATTGAATGAATAGAGTAGACAATGACGCAAAGACCATTAAATACAATGACGTAATGACGCATATAAATACAATGACGCAATGAATCGAGTGGTAGAAGAGGCAAGTCGAAAACTCAGAATTTTCAATCAAAAGATGTGAGCGCGAGTAGAAAAGAGCGTTACACACCATGGAAGCTACTTAGAGAGCTAGAGCTTTTACAGCACGGAGCAAAATTGTTCAAATACAATATTTGTGGCTTTAAGAGATCTCTCTCTCATCCTCGCATAACTCAGCATAACTTCCTATATCTATATAGAGCTCTCCGTTTAAACACATATCCTCTGTTTCATTTTGTAGCTCCTCTGCATGCACCCCATATAGAGTAGTAGCATCTTGATGCTCGTCTGGCACCACCGCAGCGGCTTCTGATTGAGCATCTTCTCTGATCTCCTCCATTGATGTCGTTGTGATTGGCACATGGTAGCCTTCATACGTCCTTGCACTACGAGGGGCTACCTCTATGACGTACCACCAGTTTGATGTAGACTTTGTAGGATGAAATACTACCTGCCAGAGCCACATAACTTACATGAGAGCTTTCAAGCACATAACTTGTAAAAGGGGGATGTTAACTATTTATATACTTACTTGTTCACAATGCTCGGGTAGTACGAAAGTGTCTCTTAGGTCAGTCCATTTCTTAGTAGAATCCACCTCAAGAAAACCAGACTCTCCTCTACGCACAATAGCGTTTCGACCCTCCATGATTATCTTGAACCATTGCACGTCGAACAAATCGACAAAAAATCCTCTGTAATCGATCCTCAAAATCTCTTGCAGCGTGCCGAAGTAAGTGAGTTCCGCCACCACGGGATCTGCATCAGAGGAACGTCGTCGACTAGACTGTTCAAATTTTGCCATGATTCCACAATCTTGAGTAAAACGCTTTTTGTCGATTCGTTCCACCCTAAAATGTCGACCTTTACACCATGCTGCTGTGTATGACTTATACTACAACGAACAAAGATTATGAGTGGCCGTTCAAACGTTTATAAATAAAGTCACTTGCTAGTCGTACATTGCAAACTTACCTTGGTCGCACAACCCCGAGAGTACTCCCACTCTTCTTCAGTCACTTCGTCACCGCATTGTTGTGCGCTTTTCAATTGGTTGTGCAACCATCTTAAGCTCATGAAGGTTGGTAGGCTCTCCAGAACCGCTGGATAGTGCATCGGTGGTCGTCTTCCCCGTCTCCACTCGATTCGTGCCCTTTGTCGCTCTTGCTTTGCATCCTCATATTGTGAAATCCACTTTTGCATCACTGGATTGTGAAGCATGCAAAATCGGTTGATTTTAGCCTCTAGATCTTCCGTCATCTTCTTCTCAACACCGAGATTGCACATGACAATCCCAGATATGCGCTCATCATCTATGGTTCGCCATAGCGTGTCCCGGGATTTATCAAATCCGTCTAGCCACTCTCCAATGTACACTAGGGACTCTGATACCAACCAACCTTCTGCCATGCTACCCTCCGGACGTGCCTTTTGACGCACATATCCCTTAAGCGTTTTCATGAAACGCTCTAAGAAGAACATCCATCTGGAATGAACTGTGCCAGCTATTTCCACCTCATCAACTATGTGAATAAGAAGATGCACCTGAATGGTTAGCATTGTAGTAGGAAAATGTTTCTCAAACATGCACACAAGCTCCGCAGCATTTAGTTTGGCGAATGGTATGGAGTCTACGTCGATCTCCTTTTGTGAGATCCATTGCACCAGCTTTGCAAGTTTGTAGATTGTGTTACGGATGTCGAGAGACAAACATCCCTCAATGGCAACCGGTAAAATAAACTGTAAAGTATGTGCAGCAATGATATTAAAGTCCACATTTTATGCAATGATATTAAAGTCCACTATGAACGTACCTGACACATTTTATGCCAATCGTGTGACTTCAAACCGGTAAGCTTTCCTTCTTTAGTAAAACACGTTCGGAGCGAGTGCATTACGCCAGTGGGGGTCCGCAAAGATCGAATGGCCTCTTTTACTTTGCGTTCTTGGGCTCCTGTGAAAATCCATGGTGCTTTAGGAAGTTTTATCGATCCATCAGACGCTGTTTGCGGCCAATATTGCTCCATACGATCCACATTTCTAAGGTCAACTCTGGCTCCCAAAGTATCTTTCTTGCCGGTCAAATGGTCCCATAGTAGATTACCCACATTCTTGAATATGTGCATTGGATCGAGCAAGTGATTGATCACGAGTCGGGGCCAGTATGGTAACTCGTACCATAGAGATAGTCTCTTCATCCCTGGAGGCAATCCGTCATCGCACGTCTCCTTCTGCTCTAACCATGCTTGTGCAGACATCCTTGGTGGCTCTCTTCCCAAAAAGCCGTCGCGTAACACATGATTCTCCGAAAGATACGCTTGATGACCTTCGTAGATTTGCTTCTTCAGTGAGGGTGCCCTACGTGCATTCAGTCTAGGTCCACATGTGACACATGCTCTGTATCCGCTTGTTTGAAGCCCTGCATGTATACACATGATAATAGATCAACTATGGGGAAAAACAAGATTTACAGTGTCTGAGAGAGGAGTGTCAATAGATCACCTGAGCATTCTGTTAGCCCGGGATAGTCATGCATGGTCCACATTAGAATACCTCTGATCAAAGCATTCCGTCGTCCTGTGTGTCGGCTCATATCCACCACCTCTATGCCAATCCACAATTGTTGTAGCTCTTCCAATAGTGGACGAAGATACACATCCATATTCCCCACTTTATATCGCCCTGGCACAATCAAGCTTAGCCATAGGTGCCCCTTCTTCGTAGTCAACCACGGGGGAATGTTGTAGTTGACGATGACAACGGGCCATACACTGTAAGATGTTGATCTTTGACCAAATGGATTTACGCCATCCATAGCCAGGCCTAAGCGCAAATTTCGAGCTTCCCTGGCAAAATCCGACCATGTTCCATCTATATGTTTCCACGCTGCGCAATCTGCAGGAATTTCGTAGCACACCATCCGAAGATTTATTCTCCTCATGCCATGATGCTAGGGCGGCCATGGACTTACATTCAAAGAAATGCTTGATGCGAGGAAGCAAAGGAAAATGTCGCAAAACCTTTTGTGGAATTTTTGTCCCGTGGAGATCTACTCGATATCTTTCGGAATCACATTTCGGACACTTCTCCATGTCTGTGTATTCCCCTCTGAAAAGAATGCAGTCATTAGGACAAGCGTGGATAGAATTGTAATCCATCCCCAAGTTTCGCAAAATCTTTCTTGCTTCATCTCGGGAATCTGGCATCACATTGTCAGCTGGTAGAATGTGCTCTTTCAGCAATCTACGCAACATAAAAATATGATACAGTCGTGTAAAAATATATCAGATCATTATACATTTAGAGTTCTATTAAAGTAAACTAATTGTAATAGATCACCTGAAAAGCGATGTGACGCTAGTGTCACTCCATCCAAACTTTGCCTGCATGTTGAGAAGAACCAGGAGTGCTTTCAATCTAGACATACGTGCTCCATTATACAATGATGTATCGGCTTCACTTTTCATATCATCATAGATAAGCCTTTCTGAATCCATGATCGTCTCGATCATTTCATCAATCTCGGGCTCAAACATTGCCTCGTTGGGAATGTGCTCTGCATGATCATCCCCCGAGCTGTCAGAGGCTACATCTTGTGGCCTCACATATGCTGCTTGACCAAAGCGCCTGCGAATACGTCTATTGGGTTGCAAGATTGCTGCTTGTTGGCCAGCGTCAGAGTCCGACGAGTTATAATTGGCAACAACTCGATCTATAATAGATAGATCGAACTCGCCAAATTCATGAACGTGCTGCAAAGAAACACGTCTTGTCCGTCGCACAGCATGCTTGCATTGATTACAAGGACATAAGACCCTCGTTGAGAGATAGGTGTTTCGGTTGGACGGTCCCACATCCTCGTCGCTACTCATAATGAGGATAAAAAACTTATAACCTGGACAACAAATTTAATATTCTATTGGCATTCTTCGTCTTATCTCTCTCTCTCTCTCTCTCTCTCTCTCTCTCTCTCTCTACCTCACATTCTCTAGTCATGTCCAATCCCCGCACACCTCGGTCTAGAGGTGCACGGAGATCAGAACCACCGGGTTATAATCTCGTCTTTATTGGTCAATACCTATATTTGTGGGTACAAGAAATCTAGACACCCACGTCTACATGATACTGCATGTAGTGGACAAAATCCCTTTGCCTCTTCTCTAGCTGTAGCACTTCACTTCATCTTAACATCTTTTCACAGTAGATCTTTTCACTGTTCGTCTAACTCTAAACCCTAAACCGTAAGTAATTCTTGCGTGGACTCGATCTAACGTAAATAAGCGTAAATCTAAATAAACGTAAATCTAACTAAAAATAAAGCTAAATCTAATTTAACGTAAGTCTAATGACTAGAGGTTGTCTAGATGGTCATTGTGTCGGGGATGTAGTGACTCTTGCCGCCCTGAAGATCCACCTTCTTCCCTATCTTCTGAAGACATTTCACCAGTACTTTTGGATCGACGGAGCCCACCATGAGTGAAGGCAGCAATACCCTATATTCCATTGAGGGCTTTCTTCACCCGCTTCATGCAGGCATCGCAGTCTATGGAGACCCGCATCTAATCTAATATAACGTAAATCTAAATCTAGCTTAAATAAACGTAAATCTAGTTAAAAATAAACCTAAATCTAATTTAATGTAAGTCTACATATAACCTAATCTTTAACGTCTTTTAAGATAGTTTCCTACGACGTTATAACTCTCTTCTTCCTGTGTGTGTGCGCGTGTGTGGATGTGTGTGCCAATAAAAAGAGATAAATGGTATAACCTTTCTATCACCCATGCCAAGTATGATAGATTGATTATGCCATTTCTCTCTTGAATAATAGGTCTTCAGTTCAACTCTTCGTCGGCTAGATCTTTAGGTCTTTTAATTTTAATTAGTTTCCTACGACGCTCCCTTAGTTTCTCTTTCTTTTTCTTTCAATGTGTGTGCGTTTTTTTGGATCGTATGCATGTTTTCTTTCTCTTTTCCTCTCTCAATGTGTGCGTTTTTTGTTTATGCATGTTCTCTCTCTCTTTTCCTCTCTCAATGCGTGCGTTTTTTGTTTATGCATGCTCTCTCTCTCTTTTTCTCTCTCAATGTGTGTGTGCATTCTTTGTTTATGTATGTGTGTGCGTTTTTGCACTCTCTCTCTCTCTCTCTCTCTCTCTCTCTCTAAAAAACACTATGTGTGTGTGTGTATGTGTGTGTGTGAGAGAGAGAGCGAGGGAGAGAGAAAGAGGGGAAGGGAACATGAGAATGAGGAGAAGGAAGGAGCATACCTGGCTCTCCTTCCTCTCCTCGTGTGTGTGTGTGTGTGTGTGTGTGTGTGTAAAAGAAAAAGAGAGAGAGAGAGAGAGAGTGAGGGAGAGCGTTACCTGCTCTTTGCTTGAGGGCGCCGAAAAACTCAGATCTGAGATCTGAGTTTTTGGGCGCGCTCGGTTATTTTTTTTCCCCAGCTGGCGTCGCTATGAGCGTCGCAAATTTCTTTGTAAATTTGCGACGCTCATAGCGACGCTTATAGCGACGCTCATAGCGACGCCGGGATTTTTTTTTTTTGAGCGTCGCTGTGTGAGCGTCGCTAATGTGAAGAGCCTCTTGTAGTGTTTTATCATTTCCATCATAGTAGCCTTGGGCTTCTAATAGTTGTTTTGGAATCCATCGTGATTTGGTCTTGACTCTACTAGGGCGCGCTCTTGGTTTTCCCGCGAAATTTTTTCTTGGAATGGATGGGAGGGTTGAGGTAGTTGGAAGTAAGGCCTTGGGGACCCATTGATATGTACTCTTAGGTCGTGCAGGTTGAGTACTTGCAATATTACTGCTTGCTGCAACTACAAGTGTTGAAGTGCTAGATTCATGGGTAGCCGGCAAAGACGAGTTAACCACCTTGGCTTGTGAATGTTGGCTATCCTTCAACTTTGCTAGAGTTTGCAACGTAGGTGACTTTGCTTGAATGATAGGGGTAAGAGTCGGTGGTCGCGTCGTGACACTACCAGTATCCCAATCAATAGTGCATTTGGTTGCCAACATCCACGTGCGTCCCAGGTTTACGTTGCCTTCCATAGCTCCCGCGGGCATGACTAGAAATCTCTGCACTATGCTTCCATTGTCATAGACAATAGGGGTCTGAAGGACTCCAAGAATAGCAGTTTTCTTTTTATTAATGCCCTTGACTTGCATCGTACTCGGGGATAGGGTCGGTTTCCCTAATTGACACCAAACTCCATAGGATAACAAATTGTGTTTAGCTCCCGTATCTAATAAGGCATTGTATAGTACTTTCCCATAGGGGCTATTTAGCTCAATTGGGTATCATAGGGGTGGCTCAGATTCTAATGAGTCGTCATCTGTGTCCTCGAAAAATGCTTGCGTGATTCCCAGATTAGCCTCTCGTTGGCGTCTAAGACGTTGTTGTCGTTCTCGAGCCTCAACTCTTGCTTGGATTTTTTAAAGCTCTGCTTGTTCCTTGGCAGCCTTCTTTTGATGGATGGCTTGCAACTCTTCCTGGCTTAGAGGATCATAATATCTTTTGAATTTACTCCCATTAAGGAATCCAATGGTTTCAACTCCATCTAGAGTCTCCACACGAATGGTACCTTGCGGGGTAATTTCACACACTCGATATGGTCCCTTACCAGCGTATTTCAATTTCTTCTTTTCATTACGTACCCCATACATAAGAACTTTATCACCAACCTTGATGTCTTTATCCTTTAAATGGCTATCAAACCACTTCTTTCTCCTATCCTTCTCCACTAGAGCATTTCGCACAGCTAACTGTCTCTCTTCATCTAGCCTTTCCAGGATATATAATCGCTCCACTAAGGGGTTACCATCCCAACGTTCTTGAGAAGCTACTCGAAGACTAGGAATGACAAACTCCCATGGCATAATTGCTTCTTGGCCATACACCATCTTAAACGGTGTGCAATTTATAGCAACTTTATACGCAGTACGATAAGCCCATAAAGCTGATGTAAGCTTTAGGTCCCAATCAGTGCGATGAGCCTCAACTGTCTTTGTCAAAATGGAGATGAGAGTTTTGTTGGTACTCTCAGCTTGGCCATTTACTTGGGGATAATAGGGTGTAGACTTGTGGTGAGATATCATGAAGTTTGATGTGAGTTCTTTTATTACTTCATTTATAAAATGAGTTCCATTGTCACTCACAAGTTCAAAGGGGCATTCAAAACGTGTGATAATGTTCTCAAAGAGAAACTTAGCTGTTGTTTTTGCATCCGCCTTTCGTGTTGCTTTTGCTTCAGCCCATTTGGTTACATAGTCGGTAGCCACAATGATATATCGTGATTGCGTGCTACGAGCAGCCGGACTAATCGGTCCTACAAAGTCTAAGCCCCACTTTTCAAATGGTTGGGTTACCTTGATGGGAAGTAGAGGCATCCTATCACTTCTTTGTGGCTTGTTGAAGCGTTGGCATTCATCACATCCCTTTGCAAAAAGTGATGCATCCTTAAACAGAGTGGGCCACCAATAGCCTGACTGTAAGATCTTTCGGGCAGTCAACTTTCCTGAAAAGTGACCACCAGCTACGCCCATGTGTGCCTCTTGTAGAATATATAAATACTCATCCTCGCGGGCACAGCGTCTAAGAACATCATCTTTTCCTCTCTTATAGAGAGTCCCAGCCAGTAAGCAATAGGATTCGCATTCCTTGATTAATTTTCGAGCTATATCTTTTCGCAGCTCTTTGGGTGGAAAACCATTAACTAAGAAGTTAACAATCTTTTCACTCCATTCAGGCATTGTCTCAACAATGAACAAAGGAGTATCAGGCAATTCATCATCAACCCCCGTAGGAGCTTTGCCATTAGGGATACAAGATAAATGATCCGCCATTACATGTTTTCTCCCAGGCCTCACAACAACGGTGAAGTCAAACTCAAGAAGAATTAACAACCATCGTGTAATTCGACCTGTGGAACACGGCTTGTTTACCAAATATAGCAATGCTTGATGATCAACATAAAACACAAACTTGGTAGCAAGAAGGTAATAGCGAAATTTCTTTACTGCGTAAATCATAGCTAGACCTTCGCGCTCTGTAGTAGTGTAGTTCATCTCGGCATCATTTAATTGGCGACTTGCAAAGCTAATAGGGTAGTCCAATTTATGTTCTCCTGGTTGAGTTAGAACACACCCAATAGCAAAATTTGATGCATCAATATGCACATGAAAAGGTACATTCTAATCAGGTGTTCGCAGGATTGGAGCACTTGTTAGGGCCTTCTTTAATAACTCATAAGATCGATGACATTCTTCCGTACAGTGAAACTCGATAAGAAGCTTGTACAATGGACGCGCTATCTCGGCAAAGTTTAAAATAAACCTTCGATAATAACCAACATGGCCCATAAATCTTTGAACTCCTTTATAGTTAGTACGTGGTGGCAAATCGGCAATGGCTTTAATCTTACTCTCATCTGTGGATATCCCATTCTTGGACACTATATGCCCTAGAATGACTCCATGCTTAACCCAAAATTGGCATTTGAAAGGGTTCAATGAGATGCGATAAAATCTGCACCTTTCAAATATTTTTCATAGATATAACAAATGCTTCTCCCAAGAAGAATAAACACAAAGGTCGTCTAGAAAAGCTTCACAAAACTCCCTTATAAATTCTTTAAACGCAGTGTTTATTAATCGTTGGAATGTAGCAGGGGCATTTGTTAAGCCAAAAGCCATAACACCAAATGAAAACACTCCAAACTCTGTGATAAAAGCAGTTTTAGCTTGGTCCTCTAATGCAATTGTGATTTGATTGTAACCAGAGTACCCATCTAAAAAGCTATAAGCTTCCTTGCCCGCAACTCTTTCAAGCACATGTTCTGAATATGGCAAGGGATAATGATCTCTCCTAGTAGCTGCATTAACTTTCTTGAGATCCACGCACACTCTTAGTTTCCCATTCTTTTTTGGCACAATGACTATTGGAGAAACCCATTCTAAGTGCTCAATAGGGTATATGAATCCACATTGGATAAGTTTTTCAATCTCCTCTTGTACAATTTTGGCGTACTTAGGATTCATTGGATAGGGTCGCTCGTTGCTGGACGGGTTTAGCAGTGTTGATAATGGGAATTGTATGTTGCACCACAGAAGGTGGGACGCCCTTCATGTCATGATATGTCCAAGCAAAGATATCCTTGTATTCCTTGAGGAGATCCTTACGTACAACCTCTTCAGTTTCGGTAAGGTCTTGAGCAATAAAGACTGGTTTAGACTCCTCACCTGGTTCTGCTAATTCTATCTCTTTAACTACCGTTGGACCATCATAGACTCCACTGCTTCCATTGGTAGGTATTCGTTGGGCTTTGGCATACACAACCTTTCGCTCCCCCGTGGTATAAGATTTAAAATGTTCAGGAGCCATATGTAAGTCAGCAGGCTCTTGTCGTGACAAAGACCTTTCTTTTAGTTCTGCCTCCTTTTGTTGTTGAGCTAACTCTCGGTTTTGACATCTTCTTATAGTTCGACTCAATTTCGGCTCTGTAACCTCCAATTGAGCGAGGTCAATGGGTCGCGGGCTGCACCACATGACACTCTGGAGATGTTCACCCCAATTGTCTACTAGCTTTCGATGAGCAACACATGCCCCTAGATAGCTAAGCCATTCTGCAGTAGATCTTTCCTTGTTTATCCTAGCTCTCACATTTGCTCGATATTGTCGTCTCTTATATGACCTTTGTTTCTTGTTAAGGTTTTGATTTTGGTAAATGTTTGAACTCGACTCGCCTGATAGGTCTTCGCTTGTATCTTCTTCACTCTCATATAAATTACCATAGATGGTCGTACTAGGCCTTGAGTGTTCAATTTCTATACTTGGTTCACTTGATGTTTCTTCAGGTTCTGAATCCATTTCTTCCTGAGATTCCGTTTCTGATGTGTATTGGCCTAAAGCCTTTGAGGAATCATCGGTTTCACTCTCAGGTAGGTGTGCCTCTTTCTTAACATCGGATGTTACATGCGCTACACCTAACATGTTTACTGGTGCAATGTGTGGTATCTCTTCCCCATTTGGTGTTACCCAGGTTGTTCCTCTAGCTCCTCATGTATCTATAGTTGCTGTTAGGTGAACCCAATCGACATTGTCTGACTCAGCCATTCCGGGTAGGATATCCATATAAGGAGAGTTCTCCCCATTATCCGTGTCTTCGTTACACGTGTAACAATACTGTAATGGAGCTGAGTGAATTGTTGTGTCTGATCGATTATCAATGATGAATTTATTTCCTAGAGGATGCGTTCGACCACTTAAAAGATCAACTCGAATGACAGAGTCTTGGAACTGTAAGTAGACGTGGTTTTTGGACCAGTCATGCACCATTTTTGCTTCCCTCATGAATGGACGCCCTAAGATCATCTCAAATGACATAGGATGCTTGAAAAAATCCATAACAATGAAAGTCTGCCTTACCTTGTGTCCCAAGACCTTGATTCTGAGATCCTTTAGCATTCCAATAGGCGTAACAATAGATCCATTAGCCATTTTTACCACTACGCTTGTGGCTTCAAGGTGAGGTCGCCCCATAGACTCCCAACAACTCTTTGTCACCATGCTGACTCCCGCACCACCGTCAAGGACCCCCTTTACAGTTAATCCTTTAGTAGTGATTGGTAGAGTAGCATTAGATTCATCACCTTCAAAGTATTGCCCCAACTTGTTAACGGGTACTTCAATTACAGATTCATGTCCCGCTAGGTCAGATGGTGGTGCTAAATGTTCCTCATCATTCATTACCGAGTCAGGTTTGTTCATATGTGCAAACTGTGGTAATCCGGCCTGTAATTCTCCATTGAGGAAGGCTCGAAGAGCTGAGACTAGCTCGGGGTCTTTTTATAGTTTGGACATGATGGTGGTTCTAACTTCTGAAGACATGAAATCCATCAATTTGGCAACATTTAATGGCATCTTGTGGGACGTAGGACCCTGACAAGAGAATGGTGAAGATGGAATCTCCACTTCCTCAAGGGGGTCGGGCATTCCCTCACCAAACATTATCTCTAGTAGGAAAGGTGTGTGTCCAATTTCAGATGTTTTACCCTCACTCTCTTCCCGAATGATACTGGGTATAGCTAACGGCCTGTAGTTCTTGTGAGGTTGAACTTGTGTGGGAAACACTGTGTTCGACATCTGGATATGTTTGGGTTCAGGTTCTAATGTTCGTTGATTTTCTTCCACCAAACCCCTCAGTTGTTGGACTCGTTCAATTTCCACTGTTGGGTTTGGATAGGTTCCAATCTTTCTCTTGCAATTCTCATTTTTTGTCTCTCGTGGCTTATCTTGGGGGTTCGTCGTAAGTCCCCCTCGTGATCCTCCTCACTGGCTTTTTCCTTTGTAGTAACAGTTTTGGTCTCCGTGGTCTCTATCGAATCTAAGTCATCCTCAGGGTCATTCATATACAAGGGATCCTCTCCTGTCCCTATGTTAGTCTTTGAACTAGGTTTTGAGCTAGAAGCATTAAGGGATTTCTTTCTTTGTGTTTTCTTCTTTCTTGCTCGGCCAATGGATGCAGCATCTCTCTCTTCGAGGATGTAATTTTGCTTTTGGAGCATCGACCGTGTGAGTGCATTCACTGGTGCTATGTTTATAGTTGGTGGTGTCCCATCAACAATCTCTATTATGTTCAATGGTGTGATTTTCGGTGCGTTTGGATTGTTAGGACAGTGTGCGATCAAATGATCTATGCCACAAAGATTACAAGTGAGTATTGGCATTGCCAATGCACTCCCTTGACTTGTTTGCATTAGTGTAGCATTCTTTTGCATTCTAATGGGGCACTCAGCTACTTGATGTGGTCCACCACATTCGTAGCACTGAAGAGGTGGTCTCCTGGCAAAACTATTAATGTTTTGGCCTCTTGTTGCTAGCGCAGTAGCTTGATATACCGGTTTGATTTGTACCCAATGGTCTTCCATAAAGTACATGGGACACTCCTCAAGCATGTCGACTCCATAGGTGATACTAGATTCTATGTCCTCTTCACAATCTACATAAGTACTAGATGACTCGCAACCTATTTGGTTCATAGGTGTAACTCTTGGATGAGGGGGTTGCGGTCCTAGCACTGGAGGTGGCAACGGTGTGGTTTGGACCACATTTTGGGTTCTAGGGACCATGTGCTGTAATGGCAACTGTTGCTCCATGGGTGGGGTAGGCATCAATGCAAGAACTCGAGGTGAGTCTGCCCAAGCTATAGGCGGTCTATTTTCGATGATGTGTTTAAGCATTAGGCAATCCTTCGCTTGATGGCCATACCTACCACACGTGTTACAAGTCCCGTTAAACTTTACTCTGAAAGTAGGGCATTCACTCGTAGTATGTGGGCCCAAGCAAATTGAGCACCATTGTTGCTCCCTTCTTGGATACATATGAGTGTTTTGTGGAGCACGATTACCCCTAAGGCTTTCTTGGATGGCCTTTGTGAGATCTGCCAAAGTCATCTCAGATATCGTTTGCTCTTTCACGATTGGCTTTATCTTCATTGGCTCATGCCCTGATGCTTGCGAGCTACTAGACTTCGGCTCGGCAGACACTCTTTCTCCTGCAATCATTAAATTATCCTCCAATTGGATTGCATTCATGGTGACTTCTTCCCAAGTAGTGATACCTCTAATGACTAGGCCATTATAAATACTTTCATGTCGTAGTCCCCTAATGAATCTATCGAGCAATTGGTTGTTGTTGAATCGCTCGTTTGGATTGCATCGAGAATTCAAATTCTTTAGGCGACTAATGAAGTCTCTCACGGATTCACCTTCTTCTCGTTGGGCTTTCTAGAGCTGAGAGGCTACACCCCAAAGTACTCCCTCTCATATGTATTCTTTTAAGAACAGTCTCCTAAGAGTAGAGTAGATCGTTTTCTCTTCTACTCTTAAGGTTCTATACCAATCTCCAACCTTTCTGCTTAGGGTCAAACTCAAAGCCTTACACTTATGTAGCTCATTGTGCTCTTCCAAGGAATCACACACGTGTTCAAAGACTTCCATATGATTTCTAGCATCTCCGTCTCCACTGAGTTTCTGTGTGAGCTTAGCTACTTGAACTGCCTTGCTCCTAGGCTCTCTATCAAGTGCACTACGCATGTTTTCCGCAATAGAGCGACCGATAGTTTGAGCAAATGCTGCCAAATCTCCTATTTGAGCAGGTATAATGGGTGTATGTGCTCCTGGAACCACATGTGAGATGGGAGTTGGCCTTGGCCTTGGCATACGCACGGCTCTTGGGTCCCAAATTTTGTATGGTGGTGTACCAGACGGTGGTCCAAAGTTTACAGGCGTGGCCCTAGGCATAGGGGGTGCCTGATATGGCATGTTATTATTAAATGGCATGGCTCCACTTGTATAAGAGCTTGGATAATTCCATTGTGGATTGTAATCTCTTGAAATAATCGGAGGTGTAGGAGCTACATGAGGCTGAGGTACGACAGGTGCACATGATTGATACATACATGTAGGTATAGTTGGGGGCACTGTGCTACTAGGCATCGGCGCAGTGTTAACAAATGAACTCCATGGTGTACTTCTTGTCATGCTCACCATTGGGATATGCATGGTAGCCGTAGTGTCATTAAGAGAAAGATGAGCTAGATCTGGGAAGGTAAAGCTGCCACTTGTGGGCTCAGATTGTACTGAGGCTCCTGGAGAAACAACATATGGAGGATCAATGGGGCTCATTGAGGGAGTCTCCATTTGTGACAGGGTTGGTTGGTTGACCTTTCCCGTATCCAAGAATCTCATTAGGCCTGTTGAAGGCATGTTGATCCCTGTGTTCTGTCTTTCTAACTCGACAATCCTATGGAGGATATCACAGAATTTCTGTTGTTGCTCATCTATGCTAGTAGCACCCGATGTGGATTGTAGAACATCTAACCAACCCACATGATAGGTGTGTCATGTGTACCGATCATATAAAGCTTCTGCTTGTAGGTCATACTCCCAATTTTCTTTTAGGAATATCCCATCTAGGCCTGGAGTGCTGGAGGTTTCCCTTGAAGTGGAAGCATTATTGCTCTCCATAGCTTGCCCCTTCGTGACTGCTACCTTGGGAGCACTCGGTTGCTCGGCTAGCATGATTGTTGTCATAGGAGCCTTTGATTTCAGGGCTCGACTTTGTTCTAGCTTTCGTAGGTTCTCAATTTCCCTCTCCCTTGTTGCTTGCATATAGCGTTCAATCTCTTGCACTTCGGCAAGACTCCTACCATCGGGTAGTAGAACCTCAGAGGGAGATAGTCCTAAAGGATCAAGAGGTGCATTGGATGGAACATTCACATGCACACTCTCAAGAATCATAGGGTCTATTTTAGGCATGAATGACGAATTTACTTCCCCACTCCCTTCATTTATTTCATTGACCGCATGTTCGGAGCGAGTAGCTCTACTAAGGGTCTCTTTTAAGCGGCTAAACACGCTGGACCCGGGCCGTGGGCCCATGGCATGCATGTCTTGACTTGAACTATCAGGTTTTGGTGTAGGATACCCCTCCATGACTTCATAGTCAGAGGAAGAATCACTAGACGCGATATGAGGATCTTGGGTCGCGCTACCTTGAGTCCCGGCCGAAGGTCCAGAACCTAGGGTGGAGGAATAATGGGTGCCTGCGTAAATGGAGGCACTACCAATATGCTCGTGCTCTAACACTCGTCCAGATCGTAGGTTCATATGACTTGGATCCCCTAGAAGTGTCAGTGAGTGCCCGTGAAGGCTGCTCACCTAGTATTTTTGGGTGTTTTGCAACCCAAGTCTTTTCTTATTTTTTTTATTTTTGATTTTTTGGTCCTTTTTTTCTGACCCAGCTATAGAATAGAACGTATGATAGCTCAAAACGAGCGTCTCGGTCAGAGGGACGTGCCGTGCTTTACAGCCCTCCGTTTGGTCACTTTATGCCCTCGGAATCCCTAAAACCGTCAATTTCTAGTAGGGAACTAGGCCCAAATTAGAAAGTCTAAGGGTGCAAGTGGGAAGAGAAGGGAGGAGAGTGGAGGACTTGCCCCACATGCTCTCATTCCCTCTTGAGGGGGTAGGGTATATATATAAGAGTGAGTCTAGTATATATCATAAGACTGAGGACTGAGGCCTGGGCTTGGGCTAATGATCCCGATCCCGATCAGAATTTTAGTGTAGCCCCCTAGTCACTCACGCTTCGGGTTTTTTTTTTTTTTAAAGAATTTTTTTAGGCGACGACCGCGCGCGGTTTAGGTGACCCTTTCTTGGCCACATACACTGTCACCTACCTAACCTCCCAGTCAACAGCTCACAGCTCACAGACAGCTACCTACCTTATCTACTTACTAACTGTGCTGCTAACCACTAACTAATCTGTTAACTGCTTACTGAGAGTGAGCTAACTATCCACCTACTTCCTCTCTCACTACCTTACTGTGCAAAGACTGTGTGCAGGCAAACCTTGACAGAAAACTGTGTACAGACTGTGTGCAAGCAGAAATTGCTAATTGCCTTCCTACTTATTCATTCACTGCAAACAAGCTAACGACTACTAATTGTGCAAAGACTATGTGCAAACAGAAAACACAACATTATGCAGAAATCACAGAACTTGCAGACAATACAGAAATTAACAACTTGCAGAAAAACAACTCATTCCTCTTCCTCTTCCTCTTCTTTCCTACTACAAACAACTCATAGGAGAAGCACAAAGTGCCTCTTGGGCTTAGTGCAGGGCAATTCCCCGGCAGTGGCGCCAAAAATGTGCCCTCCTTGCCGCACTGTCGAAGCAAGGGCCTTGCCTAACACTGTGTGCGAGCCATAGACGGCTCCAAGCACACAACTAGCTTAACTAGTAAGCTCAAAAGAGGGCAATGGTGTGTCACTCACCGCTCTATGCTCCTGCTGTGGAGGATTCCTTGCCGCGAAGAAGAAGGAGACGCCGCTATGTCGCGCTCAACCGCTTCACCGCCATCGTGCCGCCGCAATGCTCTCTCTCTCTCTCTCTCTCTCTCTCTCTCTCACACACACACACACACACACACACACACACACACACACACACACACACACACACACACACACACACACACACACACACAAGGAGGTGAAGAAGAAGAAGATGGAGATGGAGATGGAGATGGAGATGGAGCAAGAGCACTCTTCTATTGCACAAATGAGAGAATGAGTGAATTTTAGGTTTAGTTGGCTTTTATATGAGCTCACCCCATTCACACTTGGGCGCCCATGCTTAGCCAACTAATCCCTTGAATGTCCCAGTTAGAGTGAGCCTTTCATCGGCGATCACTCTTACCCTTTTCCTATTGGTCCGACAAGCCCGGTACCTGACTCTACCAAATACATAATACACGTCCGTCGTAGGTGATGGGGTGTCCGTGAGTCGTGAGGGTTAACAAAGACATTGAATCAAAAAGCTACTAATAGAAAACAATGGGCCATCAAGCATAGATCATACTTCATACTTACAGTTTACTTGTCCAATGGATACTTGACAATGAATTCATAAATATAATATCTTTCTCCAAAAGATTGAAGATAATAAGACTCCAATGTCCTCTACAAAAAATAACAATTAGCTAGGAATACAACAAAATGTTAAAAATAACATGTAAGGAGTTAGGATTTACCCTTCAACATAGGGGTATATTATGTAATTGCAGGTCATCATGTTAAAATCTTCAAAAAAACTTGAAAGGGTTCCTTGCTTGTTAAAAAGGTTGTGTCACTAGAGGGTCAAGTATGGAAATTTGCATAGCTAGAGCCTCTGGAAGATCCCTCATAAGACACCTGACAAAGAAAACAAAGAGAACAATGAGTCCATTGTGCCTGCCTTGCACATGCACTAATAATTAGCAAAGGAGCAACACATACCTGAGACAGATAAAGAGCACAGTGTCACCAAGCTCAATGTTGGGATTTACAAGCATACTTGTGTCTTGAGGGAATATGTCCAAGTACGCCTCATTATCTCCAAACAAGACATCCACCACCATTTGGCCTGTAACTTTTCCATAAAGAAGAGAGTTGGATGCTCTTAAAATTTCTACTTGCTCTTTAAGGATAGCATCCTCTAATATCATGTCTTGCTCCCTCTCAACCTCCTTTCCTGCTTTGATATCCTCGGTCTTTCTTGTCTCATACTCATGTGTAACATCCTCAATGACAACCACTGAATCTTTCTGCTGCCTGGAAGGAGGGATATTTAAAATTTGGAAGGCTCTAAGATCCTCACTAGGAATAAGCTCAAGAGCCTTATCAAACTTGTACCTCAGCCTTGACACAAGCACAAAATCTTTGCTCATAAGTGTGACCCTGTGAGAAAATGCAGCTGCAATGTAGCTATCATTCATAAAGTCTATGAGAAAATCCTCATCAGCTTCCTGAAGGCACATCACAGCTTGAGATTGCCACCTTACTGAGACAATTGTTTTTGATATTCATCATGCTTACAAGTCTATCTGATATCTCTTTGACAACTCTCATGAAAGATAGCTTTGGAATTAGTAGACAAGTAGACTTTTGTGCTTTTCTTATTTCTCTTAAAGATTTGACCTGATAATTCAACCTTTTTCTAGCAGTGGGCCTCTGACGAGGTAGTGGAGGCGGTGGTTTCTCTGGATGTTTCTCTAAATCATCTTTTTCTGGATCAGTTGGGGCTTGGTAGACTTTCCTTGCAGTCTGCTTCGTCCTCGCCATTTGGGTCACAAAACACTGCACGACGCGATAGTTGGGTCACCCACAATCTATAAGGTGCACCAAGCGACTACCAAAGTATACCATGCCGCCTGGAGCAATAGCCACCACCTTCACATGGGCGTTGAGGAAGAACAAGCCAAAAGAAATAAACTATGCTGCATACCTACATGTAGCGCGGATAATGTGTCGTGCTCTCTACAGTGGGTGGTCCTCAGTGCAATGTGCGTGACAATCTCACTCAAACAGACTGAAAAGAAAGCAAACAATAGACATCAACAGAGCTCACAAAGGCACAATAGTAGAACAAAACATATGACTCGACTATCTCAAAGACTGATACAGACTCTGGCGTGGCAGCACACTCAGCTCCAGCCCAGGACTCACAGTTACAATGGGGGTGTCGAGGCTCAGATGTGACGGGATGGTGAAGACGTGCTCTGTGTATAGACTCACTCTAGACGACTATGTACAAGATGCTCTGACCAAAACCTACTACTCATATATACAATCATAAAGAGCCACCAACAGCTCATAAATAACATCACCTAAGTCTATCCCCACTGGGTGACGGTGGTGACCTGGCCACGATGTCCACTAAACCATTGTATCCCTGCCACGTGTCTTTGCCCAGCGAGTTCGTCTAGTGTGAACCGACCAGACCAAATACCAACTGTAAACTAATTGTCTTGTGAAAGTGACACTGTAGCCTGCTGCAGGTTGCCCGCCACAAGACTGTTGCCCGTCCCGTAGAGCGGAATTGAAGAACTGAAATATCGGCGATCTCCTGTTGGTGGTCAGATGGTGGAGGAGGAGGAGGAGGAGGAGGCTGGTAGAAAGGGGGATAAGGAGATGGAGGCCATGTGTATGGTGAGGGGTAGTGGCCATGAGGAGGGTACATTAGATATGGAGTAGCCACCCCATGAGCAGCAGACTGAGTAGGGTGAGTAGGTGGAGCGGGTGGAAACCCAGGAAAAGGCTGGGTAGACTGAGATGGTGGAACAGGTGGTTGGAATCCAGGGAAGTTGTAGAAGTGTTGAGAAAAGGAGGTGGACTGGGAGGGGGAGTCCATAGAGGGTCCATGAAATTGTGATGAAACCGATCCCGCTGGCTTAGACTCCATATTGGTAGGATTTGTTTTCTCTACTGTTTGAGAATCCCCTAAATGGGCTTTGGAAACATCCGTCTGTATCTGTGTTGCCATAGCAGGAACTTGCGTAGAAACCGGGGTTGTAGCTGTAGCAGTAGTTGTAGCTGTAACTGTCTGTGAAGTGGCTACAGCTTGGTATTTGGCACATGAGGGACACACTGTATGTACCACAGGAGAGAGGTCCTGAACTGTTGTGGCCATATCATTTGCCTCTTTTAACTGTTTTTGTTGAGTGTGGACAATATGTTTGAGGTCCACTACCTGTTGAGTTAGGATTTTTATGCGATCTTGAGCCGTAGCAATTAACATGTCCCTATCCATCGCTCGTTGAAGATGAGCGCGCACTTCCCTTTGCATATTATCATAGACAGCGCGATGTAGACCATTGGTAGCTTGCAATGAGAGGGCTGCATCCATAATCGTCGAAATGGCTCTTCTGTCCACATCTAAAAGTTTGTTGGATTGAGGCGCAAAATTATCATATATGTCATGCTATTCAGATGTAGGTGTCCCAGAGCTAGATGCCCCTGTAGTATCCCTAGGTGCCCCTACACTAAGAGTAGTACGTGGTGCTGCCGACACAACTGGAGGTTGTGTTTTGGTGACTGCAACACTACTCACAAGAGGTGGTGTAAAAGTTGAGGTGGCCACAGAAGTAGATATACGCACTGTTGGTGTTGCAGTATGGACGTCAGAGATTTTGACATGTGATTCGGAGAAGGGTAGTGTTTCTAGCTACTCAGTCAAATCTTTTTGTACTTTTGTCCTCTTGCGTAAGGTGCCTTTCCCTTTGGCCATTTTGGAACGGCCTTGTTCTTGTTCTTTTGGATCATCTTGCAAAGTGAGAACAGCTGTTGCATCTGCCTTTTGTTGCATATTTTGCACTACCAATACATAATAGGGGCTGCAGAGCAATTGAACCTTTCCGCTTTCCCTTTACACTGAGTCCAAAAACGCTTTGCCCTGTCCTGTAGCGCTTTAAACAGCAGATGGTGAAATGGATACGGCAGGCAGTGGTAGAGACAAAAAAAAGCATCGCATATTGCTGGAGAACCTGGAGAAGATGGAACCCCTGTTCTTTCCGGTGCGTGCAATAAAAAATAATACTGTAAAACTAAATACAGCTGCTGACTCCTGTGATAGTCTGCATGTGAGTCCGGCAACAGTTCCTAGCAAGCATTTGCAGTTTCTTCTGGTGAGAGATTCGAGAAGGTTTTGGTGGCGGGCAAAGGTGCCAGCACATTCAATATTCCCATAGCCTGTCTGATATCCTCCACTGTAAGTGTAGTACCATTTAGCTTTGAAAAAGTGAGCAAGAGGGAACTTAGCTTGGCACTAGAGATTGTGTAGGACAAATCAAATTTTGAAGACCCAAGTGTATCATTTGCTGCTGAGAGAACACATCCTTGAGTGCCGGCGCCTGTAAATGATATATCATTAGTAAAGGTACCTTGGAGATGGCACCAGATGAGCAAGGCACCTGGAGAGTGGTGAACCTGTCAGCAGTGACTGATTGAGGTGAATCTTCCTCTGAAGATTCTTCTGAAAGCTGCTCTGAACTAGGAGTATAGTCTGATTTACTCTCAGAGCTATCCATAGAGGCAGAGGACTTTTCGTCTGACTGGAGATGCTTCTCTCTATTCCGAGTACGAACCATCTTGATAAACTGTGCTCGAGAATCTTCAACTGAGAAACTGGAGGAGCACGGTGAAGGAGCTCTAGAGGCACCCCTGGCGATGGAGAGAGGTTGGAGTCAAGCTGGCGATGGAGGAACGCTTGGCTCAAAACATGCCGAGATAAATCGCTTTTGACTTTTGATGAAAGTGAGGCTGACTTACGCTTAGCTTTAATTTAAATCCAGGTAAGTGTAGTTTTCCAATTTTTTAAATGTGCTTTTCTGGTTTTTTGGTTTTTTGCACAAGCCCGTGGGCGAGGGCGAGTGCGGTAGCCTCCTAGCACGGCGAGGGCAAGAGGAAGGGGATGGCCAGGGCGAGGGCGAGGGGAGGGCAAGGGCGGGGCCGAGAGGACGGGGCGAGGGCGAGGGGATAGGGAGGGCAAGGGCGAGGGGCAAGGGGATAGGGAAGGGCGAGGGGCGAGGGGATAGGGGAGGGGGAGGGCGAGGGCAAGGGGGCGAGGGGTGAGGAGATAGGGGAGGGCGAGAGGCGGGGGAGAGGGTAAGGGCTAGGGCGAGAGGCGAGTAGATAGGGGGAGGGCTAGAGGCGAGGGAGAGGGTAACGGCTAGGATGAGAGGGGAGTAGATAGGGGGAGGGCTAGAGGCGAGGGAGAGGGCTAGGGGAGGGGTTGAGAGGAGAGGCAAGGGCGAGGGGTGAGGGCAGAGGGTTGAAAAAGAATAAGAAGAGAGTTTTAACGTGTGGGAAACTATCCAAGAGACCTTAAAGATCTAGCCGAGGAGTTGAACTCAAGACCTGCTATTGAAGAGGGAAATGAAATGACATAGCCAATCTACCACACTTGGTTGATAGAAAGGACGAGTCTGGGCAACAAGGCTTCAAGGTGAGGGTGAGGTGAGGTGATATTGATATTTTTGAGGCACTCACAAGCAAAGAGAAGGAGTGAAAGGACATCAGAAGCATTAAACAAGCAAAGGAGCTAGCAAGGCACGAGCAGGAAAGATTCCCGAAATCGGAGATCATCTAACCCCTCTGAAAGAATCCGTGGCAAATAAAACGCGAAGTAAAATTGCTAGTGAAAAAATTACCTTCATAAATACCCCACTCAAGAATACTAAGGGATTTATGCATAGCAAAAGAACTGAGTTTCACTTGAGAAGTTATAGATCAAAGAATTTTGCGCTTTGAAAAAGGGCCTGAGTCGGGGTTGAGGAGGGTAGATTATGCCCAAGACTAGAATCATTCCTACACACAACACAAAAGAGGGGTTACATAGGATACAGATAGAGATTGGAGACAGAGAGTGAAGGGGAGAGTTTATCCAATCCTAGAATCAAACCCATTGAACGCAACAGAGTCAGCAAAAGGAGAGCTGTATAAGGAGAGGGTGTATGAGATAGGATGAAAAAGAACAGCAGGGATGCCGAAGATAGTGATCCCGGATTTATTTAAGGGTTCAGGAGTCGGCGAAGATCAACACTTGATTTAAGACCATTTAGACCGTTGGTCATCAGCTTAAGCATGATAGCATTTGATCCTAGTTGACTAAAGGCAGTTGAGCTCCTTCGAGGGTGGCTAATTGTCCAGCTCCATGGGGTAGAATCTCCATCACCTTATATGGTCCTTGCCATGTTGGGACCAACTTCTTTGCTTTTTTTAGAAACTTTGCTTGGTTTAGGGCCACAACGCTGACATACATCACATACTTTTACATAGGCAATTGCATCGTGAAAATATAGGGCCACCATAAGCCACACTGGAGATTTTCCATCGGGGTTGAACATTGAGCACCTGAGAACGTTGAGAAATCATCCATGAAGATGCGAAGATGATCCGTAAGCAGAGGACAAAAGATGAGATATACCGCCCTATTGAAAGAAGGTGGAGCATTTTTCAATCCAAAAGACATTCTAGTGTAGATAAAAATACCCCAAGGAGTCACAAAGGTCGTTTTCAGTTGATCACCTGGATGGATGCCCAACTGATTGTATCCACTAAACCCATCCATGAAACTGTACAATACATGCCCTGCTACATCTTCGAGCCCACGCTCAATGAAAGGCGTTGGGAAACCATCTGGGTACCTTATTCAGAGCGCGGTAATCTACGTACACAAGGATTTTGTTGGACTGCTTCTTAGGCGCTATCACCATGGGTGATAACCACTCAGAGTGCTCCAGAGGTGCAATGATCCCTGCCTCTTGCATTTTTTCTAACTCTGTCTTGACCGCCTCATCGTACTTTGAGCTTGTAAGCTCGACCTCTTTTTACAGGCTTAGCCCCTTCAACCAGAGTTATAGTGTGGACACCCAATTCTGGTGGGATGCCCTTCAAATCCTTGTAGCACCAAGAAAAAACATCTTTAAAAGAGTGTATGAAAGAGACTACCTGATTGAGTAATGCGGGATGCTCCCATAACCAAGCTGCTAAGAGTACGTGCTGAGGGTTGTCAGGATCTCCCAGGTTGACTTCTTTGATCGGGTCAGGGGGTGTAGCTGGAGAGGGTGCTTCCGAAGATGAGAGGTGAGTTGCCTCCTGGAGCTTCGAGACATCATGTGCAGGTGTTTGATTGATTGGAAACTCTATATAATCTTCTTGTAACCATCCTAGTGGAAGCTCCTCGAATGGTAAATCTTCAAACCCAGACATAACAGAGTGCTTTTGAAGGGGCGGGGCATCCGACCTGGGAGATGCTAAAGGAAGGGGGAGATCTTTGGCGAGTTCATGCAGAGGAGATTTCTTCCCCCTTCGGTGATGTGTTATAGGTTCCCTGAGACCGAGGGCTTCCATCGGCGGGTAATTCGAAGCATGAGAATTTGGGACTGACACACTTACTTCTTCGACTGTTCTATTGTCTGTTGGACTTTGGATACTTGTGTCCGCCTGAGGAGTTGGAAGAGAGAGTGTTACCGGCGGCATAGATGAGTTTTGAATAGAGACTACATAGCATGGCATCGATGTGGTGCCTTCCAACCACTATAGCAGATCCTCGTCAGACCCGTTAGGTGGGATGGGCTGCTCAGGGTCGGGATTGGACTGTACTGACAATGAGTTGTGATGAGCCACTGGATCCATCCCTCCTTCGAGCCGAATTGGTTGCATTTGGGAGCCAGGAGTATGTATCTACATGGTTTCATTTTCCCAATCGTGAAGTGCCTTAGTATGCCGCAACCATGGTCTACCAATCAGCAAAGGAAATCCTCCCTCCACCTGAGGAAGACTGACCACCACAAAATCCAAGCTAAATGTGAAGTCTTGTACCCTCAAAGTCACCTTCTCTACTATGCCCACAGGGTAGACTGTCCTCTGGTCTACCAATGTAACAATGAATGGAGCAGGGCGGGAAGGCTGCAAACCTAAGGTTGACATGGTAAATTATGGCATTAGATTGATTCCAGACCCACCATCCACTATGATGGCTGAGAATTGATTCCCAAGAATAGATACAGTGAGACAGAGACTTTTATAGTCGGTGAGGGGAGTAGCTGGATATGAAATCATGTAGGACTCCAAGGACTGCACAGGTAGGTGCCCGCCACTAGGCCCTGTACCAGGGTACAGAGACTGAATTATTGAGAGGGTGTCACTTCTAAGGGTTGCATCTAGCCGGAGCATCTCATAAAGAGACACTTGTTGAAAGGTGTTCTTCAAGATTGCTTCCGCTGTGGGTTTAGCTCCTACAATCTGGGCCTCCTCGAAAACTTTGACCTGTTGCAAGTCAGCCACTATTGCCAGGAAGGCTCCATCATTGTCTGAGAGCATAGAGATTGGCCTATTCTTTTCACCACTTACGGGTTTGACATTTTGATTAGGTTGTGGAAGTGATGGACAAGATGGTCATGTTGGCAAACTTAAACCCAGGGCTACTCTTTGTGCCCAAGTGAGCACGCCAGCAGGCTCTGCTGCTTGTTGTGGCCGAACTGTATGTGTAGCAGGTGCTGGCTGAGGGGTGGTGTTCACTATGATTAGATTGATCTTCGGGAATGTAAACTCTTGTTGGTTTTGATTCGGGCCTGAAGATTAGGATGCCCTTTATTTAGGACAATCTTTACTGTAGTGGTTCTTAGACTCCGGACAATGTCTGCAAGGAGGAGACCCTTCAGGTAAAGGACACTTACTTTGGTAATGCCCATATTCACCGCATCTGTAGCATATGATTGGCCGATTAGACGGACAAAACGGGGGACAAGGTGGTCGTTGCTCTTGTTGTTGCATGGAGCTAGAGGATGAGGTGTAGAAGCTTTGGGGAACTGAGGGAGTACTAGCATGATAATAGCTGGGGGATGCAAAGTTGTTGTGCATACCTTGCTGCATAGGGGGTGTTGTCAGCAGAGGGGGCAACGGGTTTTGATGGCCATAGGGTGAGACCATGTTGGATGCATGTGCTAGACCTTGTTGGAGAGAAGGACCTAGACTTTGTTGTATTTGCCACAATCCTTTGATATAGTAACAATCCTTATCTTCGTGCCCAGATTTTTCGCAGAAGTGGCAATAAGCCCAAAGGGGACAGTCCTGTGGAGGATGTCCTGGAGAGCGACAAGAGTTGCACCATACCATAGCTTTAGTCTCCTGCTGAGACCGAAGCTCTTCTAGCTCTCTCTTGATTTGATCCAAAGCCTCAAGGTGCGATGGTTTCTCTTGTCTCAGAGAGATTGATTTCTCTTCTTGGAGATCGTGTTGTAGTTTTAGGGCTTCAAGTTCCCTACGTAAGGAAGACAATGGATCAGTAGGACTACCTTCCGAGAACACAGAGGGAGTCTCTATGTGAGGAGAGTTGTTGAACAGCTTCCTAGCCCCCTCTATCCTAGTAGCAGCTGTGATGAATTCCTCCAGAGTGGCATTGGGTCGGAGGCTCTCTCGGAGTTTTTGCTGAGAGGTTTTGGGGAGCGCCTTCTCCACCCACTTCCTAACCATGAATTCACTGGGTTGCTGGGGAAGCTTTGCAACCAGAGACTTGGTTTTAGACATAAGCTCTGCAAAAGTCTCCTTTGGCTGGAGCATCATGTTGGCCAACTCATCCAACACTTTCTCTTGGTAGTCGCCTGGCCTGAAAGCTGCACAGAACTATTGTCTTAAGTCTGCCCAAGTTGCAAAATGATTCTCTGCAAACTGGCTATATCATTTGTCCGCTAAGCTGTCCAAGGTGGATGGGAAAAGTACCAGATAAGCATCTTCTCTTTTAAGACCACGTCCCCTACAGAGAGATACGAACCTCCGTGCATGAGTGTTAACTCCAGATGTCTAACACGCAGAACTTTGTATTGACAGGATTTCATTGTAATATTTTTTATGACTCAGAATGCATTTCTACTAGTAATTATTCCGGGCTTTGAAGAAGCTTTCACCTTGTATATAATTCTACCAATAAATTAGAGTAGGACTTCATTTTTGAACTCTAGGGTTTGCAAATTGGATGGGTATATAACCCAGATTGTAACCTTAATGAAAAAAAACCCTTATCTTTTAAAATTGTTGTCTGTGTGAAGAAGCGTACTATGTGTAAGAGAGAGAGAGAGAGAGAGAGAGAGAGAGAGAGAGAGAGAGAGAGAGAGAGAATTATCTTGACGCTACGAGCACTACAGTTGTCTGAATCACGAGCGGAAAGAAGCCACGGGCTGCCCACGGAGAGAGCTACGTGTCGATACCAACATTGCATGCATACGGCTCGGCATCACGAGATTCACCCACGAACGTCTTCTACGGTTTCGGTGAGTTGTTGAGACTATGAAGAACACAACATCAAATGATAAAAGGAACAGACAGAACTACGAAACAGAATATGATAGCACCATAGTAAGATCCAACAGAAAACACAAAGATATTTGAATTCCGTTCCGCCTTGCACGATGAAAATGGGCCATATACACTGTAAGATGTTGATCTTTGACCAAATGGATTTACGTCATCCATAGCCAGGTCTAGGCACAAATTTCGAGCTTTCCTGGCAAAATCCAACCATGTTTCATCTATATGTTTTCAGGCTACACAATCTGCAGGAATCCGTAGCACACCATTTGAAGATTTATTCTCCTCATGCCATGATGCTAGGGCGGCCATGGACTTACATTCGAAGAAATGCTTGATGCGAGGAAGGAGAGAAAAATGTCGCAAAACCTTTTGTGGAATTTTTGTTCCGTGGAGATTGACTCGATATCTCTCGGAATCACATGTCTATGTATTCCCCTCTGAAAAGAATGCAGTCGTTAGGACAAGCGTGGATCAAATTGTAATCCATCCCCAAGTTTCGCAAGATCTTTCTTGCTTCCTCTCTGGAATCTAGCATCACATTATCAGCTTGCAGTATGTGCTCTTTGAGCAATCTACACAGCGAAAAAAATGTGATACAATTGTGTAAAAATTTATCAGATCATTATACATCTAGAGTTTTTTATTAGAGAAAACACATTGTAATAGATCACCTGAAAAGCGTTGTGACGCTAGTGTCACTCCATCCAAACTTTTTGTCTGCATGTTGAGAAGAACCAGGAGCGCCTTCAATCTAGACACACGTGCTCCATCATAGAATGGAGTATCGGCTTCACTTTTCATATCATCATAGATAAGCCTTTCTGAATCCATGATTGTCTCGATCATTTCATCGATCTCGGGCTCAAACATTGCCTCGTTGGGAATGTGGTCTGCATGATCATCCCCCGATCTGTTAGAGGCTACATCTTGTGGCCTCACATATGTTGCTTGACCAAAGCGCTTGCAGCGGACACGTCTATTGGGTTGCAAGATTGCTGCATGTTGGCTAGAGTCAGAGTCCTACGAGTTATAATTGGCAACAACTCGATCTATAATAGATGGATGGAACTCGCCAAATTTACGAACGTGCTACAAAGAAACGCGTCTTGTCCGTCGCACAACATGCTTGCACTGATTACAAGGACATAAGATCCTCGTTGAGAGATAGGTGTTTCGGTTGGATGGCCCCACATCCTCGTCACTACTCATAATGAGGGTGAAAACCTTATAACCTGGACATAAATTTAATCTTCTATTGGCATCCTCCATCTTTTCTCTCTCTCTCTCTCTCTCTCTCTCTCTCTCTCTCTCTCTTTGTTCACACTGTAACTACCTCACAATCTCTAATCATGTCCAATCCCTGCACACTTTGGTCTACAGGTGCACGGAAATTAGAACCACCGGGTTATAATCTCGTCTTTATTGGTCAATGCCTATATTTGTGGGTACAAGAAATCTACACACCCACGTTTACATGATAGTGCATGTAGTGACAAAACCCCTTTGCCTCTTCTCTAGCTGTAGCATTTCACAGCATCTTAACATCTTTTCACAGTAGATCTTTGTCTGTAGCATGCAGGTACGCCATTCTTGCAATGTAGTTGATGCCTGATCAAAGCACTTAATTCTTACTCTAGATTTGACGGACTTTGTGTGTGTGTGTGTGTGTGTGTGTGTGTGTGACCCTTGAAATCGTCATCTTGCATCACTAATTTCTGTGTAGGCTCAATTTGCTCTTCCAGTGGCTGATCATGACGGCTTATTGTATGGCAGTAGCAGTCGAACATGCAGGTGGAATTGCTGGTCCACATGGACTGTCGAGGTTGTGAGCGCAGGAAATTTTCTCATGTAGGAAAACGGAGTCTTTTTCAGTGTTTTTCATACGAGCAAGTGTTTTTCATACAATGCTTAACATCATGAGCGCACCTTCATTGACATGCACTAAAATCTAACGTAAAATCTAGATCTAATTTAATCTTAAACTTAAAATAAACATAAATCTAATCTAATCTAACGTAAATAAACCTAAATCTAATCTAACATAAATCTAACTCAAAATAAACATAAATCTAATATAATCTAACATAAATAAACCTAAATCTAATCTAACGTAAATCTAAATCTAACTTAATATTAAACTCAACATAAACATAAATCTAAATGTAATTTAACTTAATCTAATTTAAATTTTAACATAATCTCTTTCTCTCTTTGTTTTCTCCCCTTACCTCTCTCTTTCGTCTTCTCCCCCCCCCCTCTCTCTCTCTCTCTCTCTCTCTCTCTCTCTCTCTCTCTCTCTCTTTGGTTTTTTATTCACTCTCTTTTTCTCTTTGTTCAACAAGTTGAGTTCAACTCCTCGTCGGCTAGATCTTTAAGGTCTCTTGGGATAGTTTCCTACGACGTTAAAACTCTCTTCTTCTCGGGGTGTGTGTGTGTGTGCGCGCGCGTGCCAATAAAAAGAGGAAAATGGTATAACCTTTCTATCACCCAAGTATAGTAGATTGGTTATGCCATTTCCCTCTTGAATAATAGGTCTTGAGTTCAACTCCTCGTAGGCTAGATCTTTAAGGTCTCTTTGGATAGTTTTCTATGACGTTAAAACTCTCTTCTTCTCGTGTGTGTGTGTGTGTGTGTGTGTGCCAATAAAAAGAGGAAAATGGTATAACCTTTCTATCACTCAAGTGTGGTAGATTGGTTATGCCATTTCCCTCTTGAATAATAGGTCTTGAGTTCAACTCCTCGTCGGCTAGATCTTTAAGGTCTCTTGTGATAGTTTCCTACGACGTTAAAGCTCTCTTCTTCTCGGGTGTGTGTGTGCGTCAATAAAAAGAGGGAAATGGTATAACCTTTCTATCACCCAAGTGTGGTAGATTGGTTATGCCATTTCCCTCTTGAATAACAGGTCTTGAGTTCAACTCCTCATCGGCTAGATCTTTAAGGTCTCTTGGGATAGTTGCCTACGACGTTAAAACTCTCTTCTTCTTGGGTGTGTGTGTGTGTGTGGGTGTGTGTGTGCGCCAATAAAAAGAGGAAAATGGTATAACCTTTCTATCACCCAAGTGTGGTAGATTGGTTATGCCATTTCCCTCTTGAATAACAGGTCTTGACTTCAACTCCTCGTCACGGCTAGATCTTTAAGGTCTCTTGAGATAGTTTCCTACGACGTTAAAACTCTCTTCTTCTTGGGTGTGTGTGTGTGTGTGTGTGTGTGTCTATGCCAATAAAAAGAGGGAAATGGTATAACCTTTCTATCACCCAAGTGTGGTAGATTGGTTATGCCATTTCCCTCTTGAATAACAGGTCTTGACTTCAACTCCTCGTCGCGGCTAGATCTTTAAGGTCTCTTGGGATAGTTTCCTACGCCGTTAAAACTCTCTTCTTCTCGGGTATGTGTGTGTGTGTGTGCGCCAATAAAAAGAGGAAAATGGTATAACCTTTCTATCACCCAAGTGTGGTATATTGGTTAGGCCATTTTCCTCTTAAATAACAGGTCTTGAGTTCAACTCCTCATCGACTAGATCTTTAAGGTCTCTTGGATAGTTTCCTACAACGTTAAAACTCTCTTCTTCTTCTTCTCTCTTTTCTCTCTCTCTCTCTCTCTCTCAATGTGTGTGTATGCATTCTTTGTTTATGCATGTGTGTGTGTGTGTGTGTGTGTGTGTGTGTGTTTTAATGCATGTGCTCTCTCTCTCTCTCTCTCTCTCTCTCTCTCTCTCTCTCTCTCACACACACACACACACACACAAACACAATGTGTGTGTGTGTGTGTGTGTGTGTGTGTGTGTGTGTGTGTGTGTGTGAGAGAGAGAGAGAGAGAGAGAGAGAGAGAGAGGGAGAGAGAGAGAGAAACAGGGGAAGGGAACATGAGAGAGAGGAGAGGAAAGGAGCATACCTGGCTCTCCTTTCTCTTCTCGTGTGTGTGTGTGTGTGTGTGTGTGTGTGTGTGTGTGTGTGTGTGTGTGTGTGTGTGTGTGTGTGTGTGTGGAGGAGAAAGAGAGAGAGACGGAGAGCGTGGGTTACCTCTTTGCTTGCTTGAGCGTCGAAAACTTAGATCTAAGCGCTCTCGGTTTACTTTTTATCCGTGTCACTCGGCGTAGCTATGAGCGTCGCTATGTTACAAATAAACTAGCAACGCCATGAATTTCACTTTTAAGCATCGCACTGCGAGCGTCGCTAATGTGGAGTACCTCTTGTAGTGAAGTTTTCTCCCAAAATGGGATTTAAAATCTAGCGGGTAAAACCATATCATGTATCATATCTATGGAAAGAGCTCGATGCGCAGATTCCAGATCTATGATCTTCGCTCAAAGCGGAGATCATATGTAGGAGTTATAAAAGGCTGAAAATCATAAGATTGTCCACCTTCTTTTTAGGAAGAAAAGTGCATCCTTTGACCACTCTTACACATCTCTTGCACACCCACCATTCTTACACACATGGCGTACACTTATTCGTCAAAATGTTAATCATCTCCATAAGCTCATGCCAAATAAAGAGGCCCTCCTACACCCCATTCTCTTCCTAATGTCTGCCCATAAATGTGCATTTTTTAGGATTTAAGAAAATCTTATAAGTCTACATTTTTCGAATACCTTTTTGAGGTGTTCAAAATGATCAGCCTAGATTGATGAATGTACACATAGATCATCCATATATACTTTCAAGAAATTATAAAGATATTCTTTATAACCATGGCTCATCAACCTTTGAAAGGTGGCAGGAGTATTAGTTAACCCTAAAGGCATAACCCGATACGCAAAAATATCCCATTCGGTTGCAAAGGTATTTTTATGTTGATCTTTGGGGTCAACCAAAAGTTGATTGTATCCCGAAAATCCATAAGCTTCTTTTCTTGCAACTCGTTCTAAAACATGCTCAATGATTGGAAGAGGAAAGTTGTCTCTAATGGTAGCTGCATTCACTTTCTTGAGATTGACACACACCCTTAATTTTTAATTTTTATTGGGTACTACCACAAATGGAGACACCCAATCTGTGTGTTCAATTTCATAAATGAATTCGGATTCCTTGAGATTTTCTATCTCTTCTTTGATCTTTCTGGTAAATGTTTCATTATAAGTATATGGCCTCTATCTGCTTAGTTTCGCATGATCTCTCATAGGTATGATATGTTGACAGATTTCTGGATCAACACCTTGAGATACTTATAAGACCAATCAAAGATATCTCGGTATTCTTTCAGTAAGATTAACAAAAGCTCTTCTTCTTCTTTCGTCATGTCTTTTGCAATGTAGGCAGGTCTAAGCTCTTGGCCAGAACTATCTTTTTTGCGTTTTTAGGTCCTTCATAGGACTCGCCCTGTTTTCTTAGTTGCTTGACAGGTTGTTCGACTATGATCTTTCGGTCTTGGAGAGTAATTTCTTGTAATGGAATGGAACCCTCATTACACTTTACCTTCCTCCTCGGTGGTTTCCATTTCAGTGGTATACATATCCTTTAGAGCTTTTTTCAACTCTTGATACTTCTTTTTTCGTTCAACTTGTGTCATGGTTGAATCCTTGTCCTGGTATTTAGGTTTTGCTTGAGTTTTCTTTCTTGTTTTTCTCAATGTTTTTTATAATTCTTGTTTTTCTTCTGAAGGATATCTACCTGTGATTTTATTTTTGATACAATCATGTGCATCTATCTGCATCAGAAACTGTGTTTTACTAGAGACTGATGGCATGGGTTTAGATTTCAAGTTAAGTCTCTTTTTCTTCTATACCATTTCTGTCTTCTCGTTTTTTGGTTTGGAAAGTCAAAAAACTTTTCCTCCCCTCCTTTCATGAGTAGTTTAGCTCTCATATGTTAGCTGAATGTTTCTTCTAACTCGTCTGCTGCATCGTAGTAGAGGTCTGAATAGACTTGTTGAGCTTTCATTAACACTAGAATGGTAATAGGACACTTTTATGTCCTTGGACACTTTTGTGTCCTGTTAAGTGACCATTTTGCTTGAATTATTTGAAGAGTATGAAAATGAATTTCTAGGTGCTATATATCCACAAAGTTTCCTTATGAGCTGAAAAAAACTTAGCATTTTTTTTTTCAGTATCGATCTCACCATTAACCTTACTCTTGCACAACATTTTTGAACCTAAACTGTGTGAAAAAACGGGTCCTGTTTTTGGCTTTTTTGCAAATTTTGGCAACTATACCACTCTAAACTTCATGTTTGTGAGGTTTAGATGGCTAGAGGTTAGGCCTTCATAGTTCTCAACATGTTTTGATGCTTGTAGGGAGAGCTAAGTGTTAAAATTGAAAGTTATGACCAATTTACAAGAATTGCATAATCCTGTTTTTTGGTCAAAAATTAGCACTTTTATGATTTTTTGGTGGCTTTCTTGATATCCAAATAATTTTGATTGTGTAAGTGTAATGTATAACATAAATTTAATCTTCCTTGAGTTTTGGGGGACCTAATATGCTATATAGCATAGTATATGATGATGGTTAACTTCAATGGGTTGGTGACCAATGGGTTGAGTTTTTTCATTGCTGAAGAATACGATACATTTTAGAGTAGTAAGTATAACTTTTTGAATATTGCTAGTTTCTTAGGCCAATTGTGTGTATTTTGTAGGTAGTGACCATATCTAATCATAGACTACAAACTTGGCTAGATATTGAGTAGTTTCTATGGGTTTCTAGAGGTCATAATGCTAAACCCAATTTTTTCATGTTTGTTGTATTTAGCACTTTATCATTGTCCCCAAGGTTCCAATTGTAAGAGATCCATTATCCTTTTGACATGCTCCATGGCTCCTTTTGAATCCAGAGGCCCAAAGGGAACTAAGAAAACATGTATATAGTATCTGTATTGAGCGTGACTATAAAAACTTTGATGATAGGTCCGCAGAATGGCAAAAATGCAACTTTTTTGTACCTATTTTTTTGCCCAAAAAAAAATTAGTGCGGTAAAAGCAACCATATGTTTTGGTCACCAACCCATTGAAGTTAACGGGGCATTTTATCTCATGTCCTACAAAAATCTCCACTCTTATTTATATGCAATCAACCATAAGAAATTGTTGTTTTGGGCAAAATGCACCGGTCCATCAACTTTGGAGGCTTGTAGTGACCAAGGGATGAGAAAAATTACAAGTTTCTCATTTTTTCCATATGTAGTAGTTATTGAACTATAAGCTCATGAAAGTATTTTTCAAAATGAGTGGATCTACTATGGTTTTGGAATTTTTTCCCAAAACCCTGAAAGGACACTTTTATGTCCTGTTAGGTTACCATTCTAGTGTTAAGTCCTTGGGTTCTGGAATTTTGTCTGCAATGTGAAGGGTTGAGATCATTTGTATGGGAATTATGTCATAGCCATCCTCATTTGCAAAATTGAGTAGGCATAGACGAATTTACACACACATCTATTCTTGCTAAAATTTGAGTCCACTCAAATGGCTCAAAAAAATGCTCCGGAAAGGGTTCAGGTATATAGGCTTCATCTGTGCAATCCCTTTCTAAGATATGTTCTTCTCATTTTAAGCTCCCGTTTTCTAAGGCTCCACACATCCAAATAGGTGTGTCTTTGTTTAACCAAGATGGAAGCTTTGTTTCAGCCGAAGAGACTGAGTCAAATTCTTATATGGGTGTTTTCATAACATCTCTATAAGTGTGATCTTTTATATTAACTCTTGTTATTGATCCCACTTGCTTCAAGTACAGGTAGTTGTTTCCCCAATCCTGGATGAGTGGTACTTGTCGCATGAAAGGTCTTCCCAAGATGATTTCATTATTGAGTTTCTTTTCAAAGTCCACTATTGCAAAAGTATATTGATAATCAAATCCACAAGAACTAACTATCACTTTTTCAAGCAGTCCTAAGGGTCTTTGGATGTGTCCATCAGCCAATTAGAATTTCATTCGAGTTTGTCTAATAGCTGGTTTTTTCCATGATTCTCATACTGCTTTCGTGGCTATGGCTATGTCTGCCCCACTATTCAATATAGCCATGGTTTCTACATTATTATATCTCACTGGAAGGGTTGTGTTTCCTTCTTCCCCTTTGTAGTATTCTCCGACTTTATTCATTGGGATGAATCTAATCTCTTTGTTATCCAATTCGTGTTTCAATTTTTCCAAAATTTTACGATTAGCTCTGTTATCTCCACCTTCTTTAGAGTTTTTTGTAGATCATTTCATAAATATGGTCTAGTTTTTAACAGTTCTCCTAAGGTAAGAGTGCATTGAATGAGTGTAGACGTGATTGAATGGATGTTGTCTACCTTTAAGATCTGTTCCGCTCTTTTTATCTAAGTGGTTTTACACACTATGGATTGGTCTTCGTTATCTCCCAAGTAAGAGGGTAATGTTTTCAGAGTCATTGGTTTAGACATTCCTGAAGCTTCAGAGCCACAATCCCCATACAAGGATTGTACATCCATGTCCATATCAGGAGGTAGATTGGCTAACCAAACTTCCTCTATAGGAGCTGACTTCAAAGTTAAGCTCCCATCTTTAATCTCTCTAACTTTTTTCCATAAGTGTCATGACCATTCTCTTCCATGAACGGAATTCCGTCTAAGGTATCTTCACTGTCAGGCACTATGAGTTCTGGCTTTTTAGTTTCAAGGTGGAGTTCTACCACCACTTCGGATTTCTCTTTACTGGTTCATTCCACAAGATCCTCAAGTTTTGTTATACTCTCGAGCTTGGGTTTTTGTTTTTCTAGCATCTCTTGAGTAATTCTTACCAAATTTTGATAAGCTTCAAGCTTAGTTGCTTCCATATCTAGAGAAGGATAGTTTTTTAATTTGTTTTCCATGTTTTGGTCTGCTTTAAGTCCCGCTTGGTAAGCTTCCAAGGTTGCATTGATTGGCTCAAAAATTTTGTCTACCAAAATTAATCCTCCAGATTTCACCGTGGTTTCCTTGATTTCACTCTCAGTTTCTTTCACTTTTTCATGGAATAGTTTCTTAGCTTTCTCCTCAATTTCAACCCTTTGTTTTTGTTTTTTTATCTCGTACCTTTGGCTTCTTCTTCTCTTGGTCTTTTGAGAGGAAACTTTAGTATTATTTGAGTCATCAGAGGAGTTATGTTTCTTTTTCTTAGCGTGGACTCTGGTGAATAGCTTGATTGGAACAATAGGTTCACTTTCCGATGAGGTACTAGGTATCACTTGGACTACGTTCACTACTGTTTTACCCTTGTTTAAAGAATTTTTTGGACAATCTTCAGGGAAGTGTCCTCCCTTTTGCAACATTGTATACAAAAAGCTTCAACTGGCTTAATGTTTTTGTCATGCTGTGGGCATCCATTTTTCAGTGATCATCTACACCACAATTATGACAGTTTCCAGTTCTTAGCTTAATTATGGGTCTTACCATCGGAGTCTAACACCTTGATTAGCTACATAGTACATTGGTGCAAGCTCTGGTGTAGTATAAGTCTCAGGTTCTTCCATTGGTGGTGGATGTGAATTATACCACTCTCCTTCTACCATTACTATCGATGGACTAAGATCAACATAGGGTGTAACAGGCACAAGTGCTTGTTCATCTATGATTCCCTTAGAATGCATGTACTTTACAGGCACTGCATTATATCCAGGATATGGAGGTTATTGACCCAACATGGGTTAAGGTCTTTCTATATCCATTGGTGGTCTTTGAGTTAGGGTCATATTAAGTTGATATCTGTACATGGGTTGTCTTTGTGGTCTCATAGGCACATATTGAACATTTTCATCATACTTTGGTCGGTATTAACACTCATTGGTCTCATGGTTGGTCCATTTATCCTCGATTGCACACCATTTTTACGGCCTAATTGGTTGTCTCTGTTGAGGTATCCCTTGCCCTGGTCCCCTCATAGGTGCTTTTTGCATGTTATTCATCATTTCATTTATCCTTTTGAGCATGTCTTCTATGGCTGTTTGTACACATGCATAAAGTCTCTGGTATCAACCTTGGTCACTTTTGAGCTGAAAGTAAATAATCGTGATTATTTACTTTTGGCTTAAAATGAGCACTTTTTTCGACTTTCTCAGTGGACAGTTTTTTATGATCTATTTTAAGCCTCTGAGTCAAGTCAAAACTTAATTTGGCATAAAATGTCAAGAAAAAGTAATTAATCTGGGTTTTTTTCAACTCTTAAAAATTTACCTCAAAGGCGTCCTTAAGCTTAACCACTGGTTCATACAACTTTTTAAAGCATAATCTCCAACCGGATTTAGTGGTTGACAGTCTTTTGGTGTTGTTTCAAGCCATAGACCTGAAATTCTACAACTTCACATAAACAACTCACAATTGATTCTTTTGGAGAGAGCAATGTTCTGAGATCCACCTCGGATTTTACTTACCCTACTCTTAGATTCTACTGCACTGGGGTTGTGGAAAGTGTCCACAAACACTCGTGTTCTTGTTTTTTATAGTTTTTTTTTCTTTTAGCCTTGATCTTAAGATCTATCTCGTACATCAATCATTCTCAAAATCTTAATCTAATCCTACAATCCTACCATCCTAAAAGGTACTTAGCAAGTATGTTTACTTCCAAGCTACCTCTACACAGCAAAAGACAACAATCTTAAACTATACGGTTTTAAAAAGAAAGTTTTGACTTTAGGTGATCCTAGAGGAAGTTAACGAAAAACTACACAAAACTCTTGTGTTTTTTCTAGTTTAGGTCTATTCGTTCCTCGGTAGCGGCGCCAAATGTGGGACGGGTGTCTAACCTCACTCCTATCTTATTGCAGACATAGCGAGAACCACGAATATAATTGTCAATCCATGGAGCAAAGCTGACTCGACTAGTGCATAGAGGCTAGAAGAGGTTGTCAATATCTTGGAAAACAATAGACAACTCGTATATAACTCAAGCTACACTCAAATGACAAATATCACCAAAAGCTAGTTGCTAATCTACAAACAAATCATAACCGTTACATCATCAAGCGACATCGAAACGTTATGAAACTTTTAGGACATGTTTATAAGACTTAAGCACACATACTTATGGTCTCAAATTTCACTTTAAGTCAAGTGCAAAATTTGCAATTATTAACAGCTGAGTTTTTGACCTAGTCGTTTTCGGCCCAGAATGCATCTAAATTCTTAGCAATGATGTCCCTATATCCCCGTCTATACTTATTTTATGATTTTTAAGCTTAAATTTTTACTTATGATTAAATTAGGCCACGGGTCAAAGACGTCAAAAGCTACGGATTACCACAGAATGCTTACGTCAACGCGTAGAGCTCTTACATGCGGTTGCAACGCAATAGACAGCACGGCAATGTGACAACCGAGGAGGGAGTACGAAGCGCGAGAAGGAGAGAAGTGAGAGTCATTCGTTGTGTTCTATTGTCCAAAAACTTACAAAATGCTTACAAAAATTGTCTTTTATACCTTAGCCAAGGTTTCGATGGTCAAAAGTAATAATCTGGGAGCTCTAACTAAAGATAGGTTGATACAATCTGGAAGCTTGTAGCCCCAGCTCATCAATTACACTATTTATCGGGAAAGTAGGAGTTACAACCTTTTCGATTCATCAAAATAATAAGTGTTTTTACAATAAAAGCTCCGAAAAATGTTATTTGAGTTAGCTTGCTGCTAACACCTACTATGGACTACCCCAACAATTGCAACTTCATCAACCACATGCACAAGTAAATGCATTTGGATGGTAAGAATGTTTGTTGGAAATTACTTCTCCACCATACACACTGCTTGAATAGCATTTAAGCGTGCTACATCGATGATGTCTTCACTTGTTGCTCTTCTGCACGACTCAAAACCCATGGACCTTTTCGTGTAGCAAACTTTCCATTGGATTTAAGTCGAGGCCACATCTCTGGCATTCGACCCACAGCCTGTAGGTCCTCTCTTTGGACCTTGCTCTCCCTTTTTTTTAAATGATGGTTTTTCATATTATCTCCCATACATTCTTGAAGATGTGCATTGGTTCGAGCAAATGATTAATCAGAAGGTCACTCCAATACAGGAGTTCATGGAAAATAGAAAGTCTTTTCATGTCGGGTGGCATAAAATCTGCCTCTCCAGCCACATGTTTTTCCAATCACTTGCTTTCAGTGGATGCATGTCATGTTTGCATATGTTTTGCCCACATAGCTCATGTCCTTCAGACAAAACTCTACCATGCTCCTCGTAAAATATCTTGCTCAAATGATGAGAGTTACGAAAGCCAAGTCGAGGATCACATTTTGGACATGCATGATTGCCCGAGTAACTCAAGCCTGAAAAATCAAAATATCAAAATATTAAAGTGTAGGCATAGCCAGGAATAGCATATATGTCAGGGTTTCAAAGAAACTTACATGAATGCTCGCCGAAGCCTAGCCAATCGTACATGGTCCACATGATAATGCCTTGCACATGTACATTTCGTCGTCCGATTAGTTGGGACATGTCAACCACATCGATCCCTATCCACAAGCTTTGGAGCTCTTCTATTAGTGGTGCCAGATAGACGTCCATGTTCTTTTCTTTGTACTTTTTTCAGACGATCAATGACAACAACAGATGGCTCTTCTTGATAGCTAGCCATGGTGGAAGATTATAATTAACCAAGAAAATAGGCCACATGCTCCATGAAGAACTCCATAATCCAAATGGGTTTACTCCATCCATTGCCATACCAAAACGGATATATCAAGGCTCATCCTTAAATCTAGGCCATCTTTCCTCTATGTGCTTCCATGCAAGAGAGTTAGCAGGTACCCGTATCACAACAAATGTATCACATCATTTGTTGATCTAGTATTTGAGCGCCATGTCATCAAAGTGGCTATAGACTTGCACCTGAACATTCTCTTTATTCTTGGAATGATAGGAAAGTGTCAAAGGACCTTTGTAGGGATAAATTTTCCTTGTGTGTCCTCTCTATACCTGTTTGATCCACAATTGGGACACTGTTTTACATTTGCATACTCATTGTGAAAGAGTATACAATCATTAGGACATGCATGTATTTTGTGATAATCCAGGCCCCCAAGTTAGTAAGAAGCTTTTTAGCGGCTGGACGGGTAGGGGGTATGTGATTGCCTTCCGCAAGATATTGAGAAATCTGTCAGTACATCAATAAGTGAACACAACGATCATATTATTGAATTGTAATTTGCACTTTGGCATGCTTATGATACAATGTATCTATCTGAAAAGCTCTGTAATAATGGGGGCGTCAGACCACCCATAGACAGACCGCATTAAGCATTGCCAAAGAAGTACAAAGAACTGAGATTTTTGCACCATTGTAAAGCGGTATACGTGCAAGAGTTTGCATCATCTCGCCCTCTTTATCATTGCTATCATGTCGTCGATATGGATAGCATGACTGAGTTTGGTTCGCAATGTTGCCTTAAATGTTGTTGTGTTCTAGGTTTTCTATGATGGGATCCATGTCAAAGAATGCATCTAACATCTGCTCCATCTCTAATTCTTGAAATGTGGAATCGGGTATTGGTGGGGTGGACTCCGTCAATGGCTGCTCGTTTGATAATCGTCTTCTCTGGGATGAAGTTGGAGCAATATCTACTTACAGAGGTTGATCTATTGTCTTCGCAGGTCTTGTAGTTGCTCTATGGAAAAGAGACCATTATTGTTTATGTGTTAAGTACAAAAATTTTATTTTTGAAAGATCTTATGCTTGCAATGCGCACAAGGACACGCCATCCTATCGTCCATACTTTATCTACCAATGATGCAACAAATGAATAAATCACTCTTGTTATAAGTACACACCAATAACTACATCACAATACATGACAACCTCACATTCTCTAGCCATGCTTGATCCCCGCACACCTCGGTCTAGAGGTGCACGAAGATCAAGACCGCCGGGTAATAATCTTGTCTTTATTTATCAATGACTATATATTATGATTTTTGAAGTCTATGTGCGCTATTGAAGTCCGATTATGTTATTTTACTTCGTTTATCGAAGTCCGTTTGCGTATTTGAAGTACACAAGTCATTTCTGAAGACTGTTATGTTTCTGAACTCCGTTTGCAATTTTTCTATCATTGTTATCTCTAACAACCTCACATTCTCTAGCCATGCCCAATCCCCACACACCTCAGTCTAGAGGTATACGGAGATCAGGACCATCGGATAATAATCTCGACTTTATCAGTCAATGCCTATATATTAGGGTTTGACATAAGTATATTTTTGAAATTTGTTTGCGTTTTTTAAGTATACAAGTCATTTCTGAAGATTGTTGTGTTTCTGAAGTCTGTTTGTGATTTTTCTACCATTTGCCGCTAGCTCTAACAACCTCACATTCTCTAGCCATGCTCAATCCCTGCACACCTCGGTCTAGAAGTGCACAGAGATCAGGACGACCGGGTAATAATCTCGTCTTTGTTGGTCAATGTCTATATATTAGGGTTTGACATAAGTCTGTTTTTTAAATTTGTTTGCGTTTTTGAAGTCTGTGTGTGCTATTGAAGTCCGATTGCGTTAGTTTACTTTGTTTGTCGAAGTCCGTTTGCGTTTTTGAAGTACACAAGTCATTTCTGAAGACTGTTGTATTTTTGAAGTTCGTTTGCAGTTTGTCTACCATTTGCCGCTAGCTCTAACAACCTCACATTCTCTAGTCATGCCCAATCTTCGCACACCTTGGTCTAGAGGTGCACAGAGATTAGGATCGCCGGGTAATAATTTTGTCTTTATTGGTCAATGCCTATATATTAAGGTTTGACATAATTCTGTTTTTAAAATTTGTTTGCATTTTTTAAATTTGTGTGCACTATTGAAGTCCGATTGTGTTATTTAACTTTGTTTGTCGAAGTCCCTTTCCGTTTTTGAAGTACACAAGTAATTTTCTGAAGACTGTTGCATTTTTTAAGTCCATTTGTAGTTTTTCTACCATTTTCTGCCATCTCTAACAACCCCACATTATCTATCCATGCCGGATCCCCGCACACGTCGGTCAAGAGGTGCACGGAGATCAGGTTCACCGTATAATAATCTCGTTTTTATTGGTCAATGCCTATATATTAGGGTTTGACATAAGTCTGTTTTTGAAATCTGTTTGCGTTTTTTAAGTCTATGTGCACTATTGAAGTCCGATTGCGTTATTTTACTTCGTTTATAAAAGTCCGTTTGCGGCTAACACTAAGCGGCTAACCCTAAGAATGTAGCCTTTAACGGCTTAAATATAGAGTAGTTTGGCCTGAGTTGTAAGCGACTAAATACCTAAGCGGCTACCTTTAAGCGGCAAGCCCTAATAAACCATCTGAATACTAATTAAACCTACACGACTAGCCCTTAGCTGCCGTTGTGTGACTAAATAATGAAACTAGCGAAGTCGCGTGTAGGATTAAGCGAGCTCGGCTAAACGATTCAACACGTAAGCAACTAGCTCTAATTAAGAAGCTAACCTTTAATAAATTTTTAATTTCTAAATTTAGTTACACAAAAATAACAATACTAATTATAAAATAACATAAATCAAAATAAAGCTTTCTTTCAATGATAAAATATTGTTATCTTTTTTTGTTAATGAAATAACAAAAGGTTTTTTTTTAATTGAAAAATGTGTGTGTGTGCATCGTATATAGTATGTTTATATTGTTTAATGTGCATTTTTGTTTACTTGCGTGCATGATTATGTAAATGTGTGTGTGTATGTATGTATGTAACAAAAAGGAATGATAGAACACTCACATGCGGCCTACTTGAGCAAAAAACAATTGAATATCTCCTCAAACTTGCAAAAACACACACATACACACACTATGTTACACACCTACACATATATCGAAGCCCGTCATTGACGTCGATAATCTGACGTCAAAATTTAAGTGATCTCTTATAGTGATCGCATTCCATGTTTCATCACTTCTAAACTTGATAGTTGGTATGCTGATTGCGTATGATGTTTTTTTGTCTATTCCCAAAATATTTGCGAATTGGGATCAATTTTTTCAATCGAAAGTGAATTTTTGGGTTTACTTTAGCAGTTTTTGACTATCCTTTGATTTTGGCTCTTTTGACCACTTTTTTCAACTTTTTTGCCAATGTGTATTTTGGGAAAATTATTTATTTAAGTCTCAACTACCTACTGCTCACATTTTAGCCAAAAACTATGATGAGGTACATGGATCACGATCCATGTTTGACCTCATTTTGACATGAAACTTGATCAGCTGGTTGTGAATGCTATTTTGAAGCTATTTCCCCCCAAAAAAAAAGAATTTGGATCACAAAAAGTTTAAAAAGCCCCAAATTTTTGTCAATTTCACTATCTTTTGATGATTTTTTTTTTATTTCCTTGATTTAAGCATGTTTTTGGTTTCAATTTGAGACCAAACGTTGGTTCCAATTGCCTAGAAGCATTATGTATCAGATGGTCTCAAATTTGACTCAAGTTGTCTTTGGGGTACATTGATTACAATCCATGTTCCACCTCAGAATGGGATGAAACTTATTAAATTGCTTATAAGTTTTGTGATACTTTTGGCACCAAATTTTTGAGTTTTGATCAGCTTTTAGGCTTCTACCATCAAATTTTCTAAATTTCACAACTATGGTCTTTTTTATCAAAATATGGTTTCCAACTATTTTTGCCTTGATCTTTCAACCCAATTGTGATAGTGGTAGTTTCTACTTGCCCTACTCCTATGTGTTGGAAAGAAAACTAGGAACAAAAACAAACAAATCGGTACCAATTGAACTTGGAACATGAAGATGGAATATTACTTTCAAAGCATCAAGAAATTTGAAGAATGAAATGCCTTTTGTATGTTACTCGCAAATCTCTTTGCTACTCAAGGATCGATCTAGCCGGTCCTTTGACTCTAGACTTTACCAAGTGCTAAACCCACGTCTAGCTACTTTACTGCTAAGGTGTAAACAAAATATATAACAAAATATTTGGAAAAGAAGGATCTAAATACGACTTGTTCACTCACCACCAAACGATCAATCCCTGGCAATGACACCAATGTTAGCAAATCATCGCCACCAGGAACGTCTGTAGCATAGCAATCTGACACTAACATAATATGTCAATACTCTAGGAAGTGACTCGGATGGGGCTCGGAGACTCTTGAGGGTGTTAACCTCAAGAGTAAAGCTATCAAGAAACCATATCAACCCAACAAGATAATCATTAATCTCTGATAAAAAAATTTGCATATGTACTATCTTGCCGCTCTAGGTCATCACACCATTTTGTCAAACAAGCTGACTAGTATCATTACGAAACTTTAAGGGAAGCTATATTAGGATTAAAGCCATAAGTTTACAAAGTATGGTGGTCATCTGACAAAGTACCAAAATCATGATCCATTATATACCATGTCAAGAAAACTACAACAGAATAGTCTAGATAGGTCGCCCTAAGATCTTATAACATTCTTATATGGTCAAAATGTCAAAAAGTACCAGGTCATGAAAACTACAATAGGATAGTTCATATAAGTCTCTCTAAGATCTAATACATTGTACTATAGTCAAAGTGTTTCAAACTAATATTTTAAGCACTCAAATCTGTAGATAAGGTTCATAGATACGTAGTCACAAACCACAATAAAATTGGAAATGATTACATTTAATTGAAAAGCAGAAGACAAGGAACACAATGTACTTCTTGGAATCAAATTTGGATTCCTAGATCAAGAGAAAAATGGATTACAAGTCGTAGCTGAGTAGTCGTTTACAGTTGTATGTACACAGAGCTCTTCAAAAATTCAAAAGATAAGGTTACAATGGTGTGTTCATACTAAAGCTATGGAGCTTGATATCTAGGGCTTTTCAAATGGCCAACAGCTGGCTCACATGGCTTTGGGCTCATGACAAAATATTATTGTACAATTTTTGGCTCAAATTTGCATAGACTTAATTACAAGGCAATAAAATAGGGACCAACTAAGAGGGCGCCCATCGGCTTCACCGGTCAAATAATTCTTCCCTTGGATTTTATCGTTGAAACAACAATATAAGCATAGTTCTTAATGAACCATTGGAAAAAAACTGCAAATCCCAAGAAAATCTACATCTCTTCTTGATTTTTGGGAGAAGGCCATTGTAAGATTCCCAAACAGCCAACACCAAAATTGGGATGGGATCCTTGACAGGTCTCTAGGCCTAATAAAAATTAGAGTCTCTAAAGAAGAAAAATCTATGGAATAGACCTTTACCATTGACAATGCCATTGGGTCTATAGCCTTAGACGAAGACCTAATTCTGTCTCACAGCAGAAACGGGACAACCTCTTAAATATCCAAAAGCCTTTTGGCCCTATAACATCCACAAATTGGGCTAAGGTATCCTCAACCAACACTTTTTCCCCTCTAACATATGTGAGGGCACAGCCGCTGGTGGACTCCTTTTTAGCAAACAGACATCTATAAACTTAAGACACGGTATTGTCAATCAAAAGATTGTCCATAATAACCATGACCAATACTCTTCTTATCTCAAGACCACCTAAGGGTGAAAAACGGCACCCATTCCTTGCTCACAATCCAGGGTGGATAAACCCCCACCCAAGGTTCGGGGTGCCCATGTGACCAAACCAGTTGCCCATACAACCGGGCGGCTCCTTTAGGATAAAAATGATATCCTAACTTATGTAGAAATATCAAGACATGACACAAAGTAGAAACTCATCGTCATGGGGGTAACCGACTTATCCGTGGCTGAAAAACCATCATTATTCATCAAAATATACCAAGGAGTAGAAGGTGTCTTGAGACAAGTTGTCTTAAGGATGATCAATCATATCTTTCCTAATTCAATCAGTCTTAACCCAAAAAATTCTTTCCTACTTTATAAACAAATGCACGTTGGCTTCTTGGAAGATATCTTCCGTTTTGAGCCAGCTTTATTCTTCCTAATTTTCTTACTCCCTCTTCTATGTATGCAATGTTAATACTTAAAGAAAAACTTAAACTAATCAAAACTTAAATTATAATGAAGACCCACCTGGGATTGGTCGGGAATTTGTTGCAGTGTCGGGGTCCGAATGCTCTCATCAGTAGGCCTATTACTAGGCCCGACCTCGTCATCGTGCGATGCTCTAGCTCTTTTAGGAACACTACCCTCATAATCAGATTGAGGATTGGCTTGGGTCCTTTTTGGTGCCATGACTTCTTATCTCAATAAAAAAGGACATCTGATTATTAGGTAAATCATTTTGGAAGTTAGACTTAACCTCGTATTTACTCTAATTCCTCTTCTAACCCAATCAAGGTTAAATTTTTAGTCCTAGAGAGTAATTTCTTGACCTGATAACTTTTTAATTGCTTATTTAGATAATTTAACTTTATCATAGCTTCCTTAAGGATTTTTTGAGCTCTCATACTTTTCTTATAAATTTATACATCTTTTTCCTAATTTCTCCATCTTTATTAAGCTTGTATCTACTTGTTTTGAGCTTAATATTTATTATATTTCATTTTTATTTTGAACTTTTTGAGCTTTGATGACCTCTTCCAGGCGGCATAGGATTTCCTATGGCCTCTAATTTTGGGTGGTTCAAGAGCTGCACCATCACTTTCTTCAGAAGAGGAAGAATATGAGGAGGATAGAGAAGAGGCCCCCTCTTTCTCACCTCTTTCTTCCCTTGTTCCTCCTTGTCTGCACCATCACTTTCTTCAGAAAAGAAAGAGGATGAAGAAGATGGAGAAGAGTGTGATCTCTTTCTCGCTTTTTTCTTCTCTTGTTATCTGTCGTCCCTCTTCGAATTATAGTGTAGAGAAGTATGCGATGGTCTTCTCCGTTTAGGGGGTGTTGGAGAGCGCTTTGCCCGCCGTCTTTGTGGAGCCATCTCCACCAAGGTGGTAGGATACTCACTTCTTCCTCATTCTTTCGGTGGTGGATCTACCGTTGATACTTGAGTTCTCCTTTAGGAAGGAGATGCGTCATCGAGTAGTAGATTTTTGAGCCCTTCGTACAGATCCTCTTCTTCTTTCCTTATCGGAGAGAGTCCTCTTTTGGAATTCTTTCTAGGAGTCTTCCTAGGTACTCTCTCTTCTTGGTGGGGAGTTTGGAGAATACCATGGGTGCACAATTGTTGTAGTACTTCACCTTGGAAGGATGGGTGGCCCAGGGATTGTTGAAACAAGATAGTTTACAAGCATAGGGGCATCATTAGTTGATCTTTCATTAGCAAATCAAAGCTATCAACATTCATTTCAATCTCTTTTCCTTTGTCAGGACTACTAGCAAATTCTAGGTGTAAACTTTTACTTGTACTTTGGCACTTCAAGCCTTAGTTGCTACTCCTCTTTACCTTCAAAGATAAGCACTCAAGCATATATACATGTGGCTCGAATATTATTAATTGCAAGGAATAGAAGAGAGGGTTCAATAGAGTCAAGAGAGCACCGGTTCCTGTCAAGCTTCTAATAGCTCAATAATAATTAAGCCATAGGCAAGCTCTGTAGGACTCCATTATTAAGACCATAGTTCTCGACTGTGTCTCCGTTAACTGCATAAAGTAGGCATGCTTCAAGGATGAAAATCCCTATTCTACTTACTCTTTTGCAATTAATAACACCAGGAATTTGTAGCAAGCTTCAGGACCTCTCTTCTTGAGCAAGAAAAAAGAAACCAATAGCTACAATACCAATGTAACATTTAATGCACTAATAACTTATGTGTAGCGAAAATTGATAACATAGTGAGTATTTCATTAAGAACAAGTTCCTAATGAGCATAGAGAGAGTACTTAATTGAGAAAAGCAACATAGCAATTTACACCTAGCTAATTTGACATTGATAATACTTGAGGACCGGATTTACATGGAGCCGGTTCCCCCTCCAAAAGGCTTTGTATTATAGGTTTCTCCCCATCAAGGGATACATTTTACAATACAATAATTGTGTTCCTTCAATAACTTGTTGGTGCAATGAAGATGGAAGCTTCAAGCACCAAGCTTACACTTGAGAAACACAATATCAGTTCCCTCACGGTCTCAGACCCAAGACCTCACACACCTTCGAAGATGGTGATAGCTAGCGGGGTATGAGCGTAGATCTAGAGGAAGAGAAGTATTATTACGAGAGAGAGAAGTATTTCTCCTCACATTATCACTCTTATTAGCTTAGCTTAGCTTAGTAGTTAGCATGGTAGAGGAGATGAGCATGCGTTGAAACTTGGCTCTTGGTTGGATTTGCATCACAAAGCCAAGAGTTGTTGGTGTATGCCTCCCTTCTCAAAAGCTTGGAGAAGATGATGAGCTTTCCATTAAAGCTTGGAGAAAGAGAGAGAGAGAGTTCTTTGCTCCACACGAGTTGTGTGAGTGTGTGTGTGAAAATGCCTTTGCAAAATCAGCCCCCTCTCTCTCTTGGTCGACCCCTCTTGCTATTTCCTCTTGTTGGCCCCTCATGGGCTCATTTCAGGCTTAGCCAATAGGAAATAAGAAGCAAAAACAAGAGCCTTCTAACAAGTGTCCTCCTTTTCCCTTTAGTGAGAGCCTAGGTAATTAGAATAATTCATTTAAATTCCCGTTGGACCTTTTAGTAAGCAATCCATTGGACTACTTAATTCTCATTGGACCCTTGGCAGGCTGTCCATAATCTTCTAGGAGAATTAATTTTCATTGGTTCTTTTATCAAGTGTTTTTAAATTAATTAGACTAAATTTACTCTAGTCTAATTCTCATTGGTCCACCTCTATGGCCATCATATAGGATTTGAATGGGAATTGGGGGCAACTGGGCTAGGGACCTGACATGTGTCCACTATGCCCTTTGTGTAAAGGGAGCTTGGGATAGTGTGTGTTTTTCTCTCACTTCCTCTCTCTCTTCCCCTACCTTTAGGGCTCGCCTCCTCCTTGATAGTGATGTGGGAAGACTTTTGAGTCTTCCCACAAGCATGCAAATTTTCTAAAATTCGCCAATGGAATTTTTAATTGAAATTTTGAAACCTTCACTTTTGGAAGTCTTAATGGGCTGAACCTTAGGGTCTTTATAGAACCATTCATGCACATTGCTCTTTTGCAAACTATCCCCCTTTGGATCCCTACTAAGATTGATCTGCCAGCCTTACCAATATTCTAGCTTTTTCTCCCTTGGTACTTCCCCATATTAAATGATCAGTTTAACATGTCAAAATCATTTAGCATAATTAGATATTAGTTATTATGACAGATGGCCCCTTCCATCACACACCTGCCAGCTTTAAAAATCAAATATGCTAAATTTTGACCTATGTTTTAGCTTAATTGGTAAATATCTGCAAAATATCTGGGAGGCCTTAGAAAAAGTCTATGCTTAATGATTACTGCAACCATCCAATTTTTTTAATCAAATTAATTGACATTGAATCTTTTGGAGGGACTAGTGAGGTCAATTTTTGTTTGAATTTAAATTTGAAAATTTCTAGCCATGGGTTTGTTGTGCTTAAGATTCCAAAATACCATTTTTAACTGCTTTTGAGATAATATTTATCTGTTTGTACGCCCAATTCTTCCTCCTAAAGCTTTGAGTTCATTCCTCTACAGCTAGAAAGGTGGAGACCTCACAATCACCTCAACTTAAGAACTTGAGATGCCCTCATCTCAACAAGTGTTTGAGAAGAAAGGTTTCATCTTCTCAAAGTGGCATCTTCAGTGGGATAATCTTTTCACTTTACCAAGTGTTCCTGATTACTTTATTTCTAAGAGTTCTCTCTCTAATTTCAAGGATACAATCTGGTTGGAGATTCCACGATTCCTTACTTTAGTATTACTAATTACTCAATTTTTCCCAAGAAATTCTCAGTATCTAGCCCGACTTAAAAATATTTACAAAGCAGTTGAGTTCTCTCAAAAACCAGGTTAAATCCATTTAATAAAAGATCCATATATCCACCTTGTCATCATGAATGCGCTCGGTCTAACTGACCATTCAGAGCAATCAGCATTCAACACAAGTATTGTGTATTCCAGCTTTGCCAATCTGAACGAGCTCGGCATGTTCTTGCCATTCTAAGCAATCTGCGTTCGACACAAGCTTCCACCATTGTACCCGAGGTATCCCCTTTGTACTCTAACCTAGTTGACCAACATTATGTAAAGGGTTTTAAGAGGTATCATACCAAAAGTTCTTTTAGTCTCTATGTCATTTTTCAAGGAAGGCTATCTTGTGCACAAGGAATGTGAGTTAGTTTTTGGATAACTATCTCATTTCTAAGATTCAAATCCTACCTTCCTATCAAGAACCTCTTTCTCACTTGCTAGATCTACCCTTAATTTCTTGATTGAATACTAACTTAACTTTAGATTCCTTAAGTAATTTTGGAAAAGAGAATAATGTATACCATTATAATATATAAGTAACTCAAAGTTTTACATTATCGGTTTATAGTGGTTTTAAAACAAATCCTATTGTTGCTGAGCTCTAGGATTGCTAATTGTGGCCAAACGAGTGGCTCTTTCATCTTCCTCATTCATTAAGGTTGGTTCTCCCATGGTTACATAAGCTCTTACTCCACTTGCTCTTCCTCTACCTCGTCCTCCATTTCTACCTCCTCTTAGATTATCTCCTTGATTTTGAGGAATGACTCTAGCAGTAGTCCAAGGGTTTTGCTCTTCTAAACAGTTATTTCTATTTGCCCCATTTGATTGCATCCATAGCACCTAACATTTGGGAAGATCTACTCCAAGTCCACTGATGCAACTACTCCACGTTGTTGACATCCTTGGTTGAAAGTTCCCTTGGCTCTTCCCCTAAAGGTATTAAATCCATTATAGTTCCTTGTAGAGTTGGTTCCTTCAGCTGCGCCGAGAGGATTGGCCCTGAGAAGGTCATCCTAAATTGATGTAGGTCTCATGGCTTCAAGACGTGCACTCAAGGGTTTGTTGAGGCCTTGACAGAATCGAGCAATTTGTTGCTCCATGGTCATATGGGGAGCATAGCGTATTAAAGACACAAATTTTGTGTAGTACTCCTCCGGAGAGAGTCCTAGCTGGCATAGACCAAAGAATTGTTCATCTTGATAGCCTGATGTGCATGAGGGAGATAGCATTCTTTGATTGCCTGCTTCATTTTCTCCCAAGATGGACTACTCGTGGGATTATCTTTGCAGTGTTGCTTCCACCAAAGTTTGGCATCTCCACTAAGACAGAACATGCCCAACATTGTTTGGTTTTCCTGAGCAGTTCCTTCGTCTTTGAAATAGTCATCCATAGAATCTAACCATGCTTCGGCATCTCGCTCCTCTAAATTCAATCTCTTTCCCTTGAAGGTAGGGAGTTGGACTTGCTTAGTAGGAATTTTTTCTCTTGAGTAACAATGTAAAGGTTATTTACGCGAGTATTAGCCTGGGATTGAATTAATGAAATTTAGTACTAGATGAAATCTCTCTTACTTATGCTTTTAACTTATCTCATACTCAAAAAAAAAAAAAAACACTAGATGAAGACAATTGTCAAACCAGAAACAAAACTACTTATAGCATACCCATGAGAACCAAAGTATGTACAAGAGCTAATATAATCCATGAAGATCCTACTATGTACAAAGGTGACAACAGTCCTATAATAGAATCTTGTGGACTTTGGGTGGATCAGATATAGGATCAAAATATACAACATCTTTTGGTCCACTAAAACTAGGGCCTACACTTATGGATCTAATTCTACCTGGGTAGATTACTTTAGACACCTGATCAAACACCCACTGATTTTGGTGATACTTGGATACCATCTACTACATGGGTTTCCTTTGGATCCCATATCCCAATGAAAAAGTATACTTCAATCACTTGAAGATCTTCAGCCCATTTGAGTCTCTTCTAACTCTCCCGCATCAATGAAGAAAATTCCACCAGATTCCTGACTCGCTGCTCCTCCAAGTGGAAGGAGAAAATATCCTATCTAGCCATTTCATCACACTTTTTCGCGTTGAATAGTGTCGGGATAGGCAATCCCTCATAAACCTAATATTAAAATCCATGAATTTGCGGTAGGCCTGATGGAAATCTTCCTGCAAAGATGGGGATAATTATCTCTCTTTCATTCTCTCCCTCTTTTTTTAAAATTTCATCTTTAATTGAATTTGTCAAAGATCGCTTATTTCAACCTAGCACCTTAAACTTTTTCTAGGTCCAAGACTTTAATTAACACACACTCTGATACCACGCGTAAGATCCCCAAACCGCCAACACCAAAATCGGGATGGGATCCCTGACAGGTCTCTAGGCCTAATAAAAATCAGAGTCTCTAAACAAGAAAAATCCAATAAATAGACCTTTACCATTAACAATGGCTTGGGTATATAGCCCTAGACGAAGACCTAGTCCTGTCTCACAGCGAAAACGGGAGAACCTCTTCAAAAATCCAAAAGTCTTTTGGCCCTATAACTTCCACAAATTGAGCTAACGTATCCTCAACCAACGCTTTTCCCCCCCTAACATATGTGAGGGCACAGCCACTGGTGGGCTCCTCTTCCAATTGGAGCTACTAAATGCTTTCAGTGCGTTGGGAATGGATAGTTACCTGACTAATCAGGTCCACCTATCCATGATTGACAACCTTAGTCAATCCCCACTTACCACCCCACACACACACACATGATTCTTTTGTTTTCTAATTACTATCACATTGTTTTAACACTTAAAATAATGGTTTCTTTTAACTTTCCGTCACAGTAATTCCTTCAATCAAGTATTAAAGACAGCATTGAAAAGAATTCTTTTAGCAAACAGACATATTTAAACTTAAGAGAGGGTATTGTCAATCAAAACATTGTCCATAATAACCATGATCGATACTCTTCTTGTGTCAAGACCACCTAAGGGTGAAAAACGGCACCCATTCCTTGTTCACAATCCGGGGTGGATAAATCTCCACCCAAGGTTCGAGGTGCCCATACAATCGGGCAGCTCCCCTAGGATAAAAACGATATCCTAACTTATGTAGAAACATCAATACATGACACAGAGTAGAAACTCATCGTTCATGTGGTAACCGACTTATCCGTGGCTGGAAAGCATACCAAGGAGTTAGAGGTGTCTTGAGACAAGCTGTCTTAAGGATGATCAATCATATCTTTCCTAATTCAACCAGCCTTAACCCAGACAGTTCTTTCCTACTTTATAAACAAATGCATGTTGGTTTCTTGGAAGATATCTTCCGTTTTGAGCCAGTTTTATTCTTCCTAATTTCCTTGCTCCCTCTTTTACGAATGCAATGTTAATACTTAAAGAAAACTCGAACTAATCAAAACTTAAATTATAATGAAGACCCACCTAGAATTGGTCGGGCATTTGTTGCAGTGCTGTCGGGGTCCAAAGGCTCTCATCAGTAGGCCTATTACTAGGCCCAGCCTCGTCGTCTACGACACTCTAGCTCTTTTAGGAACACTACCCTCGTCATCAGATTGAGGATTGACTCGGGTCCTTTTTGGTGCCATGACTTCTTGTCGTAATAAAACAGGACGTCTAATTGTTAGGTAAATCATTTTGAAAGTTAGACTTAACCTTCGTATTTACTTTAATTCCTCTTCTAACCCAATCAAGGTTAAATTTGTAGTTCTAGAGGATAATTTCTTACCCTAATAATTTCTTTATTGCTTATTTAGATAAGATAAATTTATCATAGCTTCCTTAAGGGTTTCCTAAGCTCTCATAATTTCCTTATAAATTTATACATCTTTTTTTTTAATTTCTCTATCTTTATTAAGCTTGTAATCTGCTTGTGTTGAGCTTAATACTTATTATATTCATTTTCTCTTAAAGATTGCATTTCCTCACATTTAAACCAATGGTTGCACTTATAGTAATTTCTCTAGAGACTTTTTGATAGTAGATTCTATTTATCCTAATTAGTCTTTAAATAAAAATAGGATTTTTTTATTAATTATAACTACTTAAACTAGCTAATTAATTATGGTATTTTCACAGTTAGAAAATGATGTCTTTTGACTTCGATAATTATCTTCTAAATATCAAAATTAGCTATCTATTTTTTTCCTTTTATTTTTAACTAAAATTAATCTATTTAGGCTAAAATACATAGCTAGATTAACTTCTTGACATTAATCTAATTATCTCAGCTTACTTAAGATGTATACTAGATAAATATGACATAATTATCTAATTTGATTAACTAATTCTCTTGCTTTAATTTCGGCTAACATTTTTCTATTTTGACTTAAATATTTAGCTAAATTAACTTTCTGACATTACGATGATTATCATAGCCTGATTATTATGTATATTAACTCTGATAAAAAGCACATAATCATCTAGCTTGATTTATTAACTTCCCCCTTTTAGTTTCAGCTAGAATTAGTTTGTTTTGGCTCAAAAAAATAGCTAAATTGATTTTTTTATATTAACATAATTATGATGACTTTATTACAATGTAAAATAAATTTATTAAATAGCACATATTTATCTCACTTGATTAACTAATTTTTCACTTTTAATTCCATCTGGAATTGGTTTGTTTTGGCTCAAAACAATAGTTAAATTAATTTTTTGACCTGAAGATAATTATCACAGCCTTAATTACAATGTGAACTAACTTTAATTTACTAATTTCTTGATTTTAATTTTAACTAGAATTAGTTTGTTTTGGCTTAGACAAATAGCTAAATTAATTTTACGACCTTAAGATAATTATCAATGTTTAATTACAATGTAACCAAACCTTGATTAGCACATAATTATCTAACTTGTTTTACTAATTTCTCACTTTTAATTTCAACTAGAATTACTCGTTTTGGCTCAAAAAAATAGCTAGATTAATTTTTGGACCTTAAGATAATTATCACGGCTTAATTACAATGTAATGTAAATTCATAAATAAATTATGATTATCTAACTTGTTTTATTAATTTCCCCCGTTTAATTTTAGCTATTGTGGTGTGTGTCGTGCAGGTAGAGTCCGGCCGCCTAGTGTGGTCGGACATGTTATGGTTGTAACCGCTTGATGGTAAGATAAGGAAGTGCTGGAAGAGGGAGGCACACTCAGTTTGGTCTTATTCCCGTGTACACCACATTGGTGGAGTTGACGGGCACATTTTCTTGTTTGGTGGTTAGTTATCATAGGTTCTTGGGCTTACTTTCACTAGTCATGGCGTTCCCCTTCGACACAGGATAGTGTTTTGAGAATCACTCATAGCTCGCCATAGCTCGCCTTCCCCATGGCCAGTGTTAATACCCATGAACCTCGCTCTGAGGAAGACGATGATGAAGAAGAGGACGGTGGCGAGTTCCAGCTTTTTGCAACAAGGAGAGGCTTCAAAGAAACCATGGCAACTGATAGTCGTATTTTTCTGTCAAAACATAGCTTGATCGAGCTGCAACTGAGACCCAAAATGCGACACTCAGAATCTATTCTGCTTTTGCCCTCCTCGACGAAGGGGGCCTTCTTCTCTGCCGCTCCAGGTCAACTCCGTCTCCCCCCTCACCTTGAACTGCAGCCCGCTACCACTGTTTGTTCCTCCCTTCCTCTTGCTTTTGTCCCTGAATCCACCAGTAAAGCTCTCATTCCCTTCACTGGCTCATTCCCTGCCTTTCTCTCTCTCAGCAGCAAGCCCGCCATTAAAGCTTTTGCAGACACGTCCAAAGCTCCCAACACACAAGTGCGCACAGTTCTAACTGCTGGCATGGCATCCCACAATGACAATGCCCAAAGCTTGCAAGGTAGCTCCATCATGAATGAGCCGACCCTAGACTTTGTGTTGATTCCCAGAGGTAGACCATCAGCCCATGATTGTCCCCAAGTCGGACAACTGGCTCAATGCAGACCCCTCCACGGTTGCATGAGATCCTACCACAAAGCCTCTAAATGTACGCCATCGTTGCATGCTGTTATGCAGATTACCTGGCATCCGTTTCATTGCCAACTGTAGTCAAATCTTATACAACCCTATGATCATCTTGATCTTGCAGCTGTTCCTATTGCAACAGCAATACCAACATGTGAGGAAGATTCAAATGGTAGCATCATCCGAATGCTTTCCCTGCAACAAGAGTTGCTACAATATTATTGCAGAGGTGCTTGTTTCTTTGGTCCTGTGCATTCGCGCAACCAGTCTTGCTTGTTGCGTGCAACACATTCTTTTGCTCCTACATTGCAATTCTTATTGTGCTTGGATTTCGATGATTGCTTCATAAAGATGCCTTTTTCATGATGTTGCAATTCAAGGTGTCAACCAGTCCAACAACAGCGACGTTAAGTACTCATTCTAGTATTCTATGGGTGGAAGTTTTCTTGTTGGCAAACTGAATTGCTGTAGTATCACTACAAAGGTGCTTCTTGTCGACGAGAGAAGTCAAGAGATGCACTCACAACAATTTTTCTCCCTTCTCACTTTCAGTTAACTAGCTTGCGCGACACGCCTACCGGCGGGTCTCGCTCGCTCTTACTATGACACAAATTAAATTAATCTAATGATACTTGTTTACATGATGTCAAATGCCGATTTATTCCTCTCCATGTTGGGTGCGAGAGAGAGAGAGAGAGAGAGAGAGAGAGAGAGAGAGAGAGAGAGAGAGAGAGAGAGAGAGAGAGAGAGAGAGAGAGAGAGAGAGAGAGAGAGAGACAGAGAGAGAGAGAGAGAGAGAGAGAGAGAGAGAGATCTACCTCCATTCCATGGAAGGCAACACACAAAATGCTGCTTGAGCTGCAATGAAATACAAACAGTGCCGTGGGGGGAGAAAAATACAACGTCAGGGCTAGCTTTCCTGGGCATTCAAGCTTTTAGGGGCTAGACGGGTAGAGATAGTTAGGCAAGCTGCAGCTCGATGATTTGCTCATTTACCAGCTATGTCCTTCGCAATGGGTCTTGTTTCGCCAAGTGGAAATCTGGAATCCTTGTTCGCTTAATGTATAGTATAGATAGATAGTATAAATTGGTAACTTTGGCGGGTGGAAACCGCACAGAGGGCATGCAAAATCTCACCACATTTTGGAAGCCTCTTGTCATTAAAAAATTCCCTTTGCGAGGGTAAAAATGTCAGAGTTCCTTTGTTTTCATGAACGTAGGGACACATGGCAGGAGGAGGTTTGCCTCCCATTTGGCTAATACTCTTCTTTTTCATCTTTTTAAATTTTTACATATATTTACCTGCAATTATAAGGTAAGTGTAAGTCTCTATAATATGTAATCATCGCTCTCTATCTATGTTCGCTCTCTAAGTGTCTAAATGCCATCATTTGCTCTCTGACTCTTTTTATCTCTACATCAGACTCCATAATAGTCACGACTATAGTCCACCGCTTCATGTAGAAGATTTCGACACGATCAAGAGGCTGACCTAGGGTTCGCAGGGCAAGTTGTTTCCAGGCGCTCTTCATGAGCACCCAAATCACCGCCGAGAGCTCTCGCAGTGCAACCTCTCCCACTAAGCTCGCAATGTACTCCTCATCGTCATTATCGCCCATTTTCATCGACATCCCCATCTACCGCTAACACATCATACCATGACTTTGAGACAGTTGAACGATCGAGTTCATTTGAAAACTGAAGATGCCACTATTTTGATTGTGCACCATAGCTATAAAAAGAAGCGATGACCAGGGGACCGTGCATCATAAATGAAGTAGGGCAATCCTCTTTGGATGTAAGATTGCCCTCTCCAGAAGGGCAGCCAGGAGGGACACAAAGCACAAAAGATGTAGCTCGTTGAAGGAGCTTTTCTTTTAATCTGAAGGCAACCCACATGCCCCAACTTCATTATCAATTATGCATGGCCATTCATCTTTGGCTAGGTGCTCATCAACAATCTCAAAATCTCCTTCTGTAAATTTTACACCCGGGGTAGAGCCTCCTTGCTTTGAAAGATAATGACAGCGAATAGAAGGAGGGGAGATTCTCTTATTAAAGCACAGAAGAAAAAGAGGTGAGAGAGGCTTGGATGTAAAGGAGGGAGAGCAACTAACAACATTGGGTGGCAATATAGTGCAAAAGGTATGCAAAAATGGAGAGTGTAAGGTAGCGCCAGTAGATGCCTTACAACTTTGAGCAATAGAGAGTGTAAATGCGATTGAAAATGGGAGGCAGTACTTGGCCTTTATCTGGGTTCCAAGCCATCTCCATTTTCCATCCACCTGCGGCTTGTGAAATTCTTGACAATGCCACATAGGTTGAGAAAATATGAGAAAGACTAATGAGAGTGCGTGCTCGACCGGCCAAATGCAGCAATAGAAGCATTTCGGAGACGGATTGAATGCATGTTGTGTCTCTCATCATCTGCATATGCACCATCATCTATATAAACAGGTTCCATCAATCGCGACAGGAGAGCAGAAAGAGCTGTTGGATTTGGGGTAAGACGAATGTCTGAGGCTTCTTGAATGATGATGATGATGGTCTCTACTTCTCGAGTGGGATGGGTTGTTGAAGTACAATCCTAAAATGAGGTCTGTCTTTTGGTTGCTCATCATCAACTACTCCCCGTGAAGCTCCCATGAATGCTTCCTGACCTCACTGCGATTTCAAGAGTAACTTCAAAGAGAGAGGGGGGGTGGGGGGAGAATGCATACCTTGACTTGCACAATCAGCAGTACTGCTCGTCGTGCGAGTCACGGTATGCCAGCCTACTCACATGACATGGGAGCTATCTTGGGACGTGCATGAAGAGAGAGAGAGAGAGAGAGAGAGAGAGAGAGAGAGAGAGAGAGAGAGAGAGAGAGAGAGAGAGAGAGAGGGCTGGCGCTAGCGCCTCCCTGTATAGGGAGCTGACAGTGGTGCTCGTACTGGTGAGAGCTCAGAGCACACCCGAGGCCGGGGGCAGCATTTGCTTCCACGTGGCCCCTGAATGTTTCTTTGCTTAATCTATAGTATAGATTGGTTTTTATTGCAAAGTTCTAGTTTTCTTCTTCAATTTCGCACTCTTTCTAGCCGAGTTTTTTCCCATTCACTTAAGCATCAAGTCAAGCCCACCAAACCCCTTATAGAGATGGATGTATGTCGCAAAAATATCACCCCCAGGCCTGAGTCCTTCCTTGTCTTGTCCATTTCATTGGGATAGCTACCTAATGTTTGCACAAGCGAGATGTACGAGTTCCATGCCTTGATGATATTGGCATGACGACGAGTCTAGTCCCCAAGTTCAATCCCTAGCCCTTAAGCCGCTGTATGATCACTCCCCCCGGATGAGGCGTTGGAGTTGATCCCTTCCTGTCGAGTCCATTCTCATCCCAAATTGTAAAAAAGATGTCCATCTTTTTTCTCCCTAAGGGGGAGGTGTGGTGTGTGTCGTGCAGGTAGAGTCCGGCCACCTAGTGTGGTCGGACATGTTATGGTTGTAACCGCTTGATGGTATTATAAGGAAGTGCCGGAAGAGAGGGAGGCACACTCAGTTTGGTCTTGTTCCCGTGTACACCACACTATAATTAGTTTATTTTGGCTTAGAAAAATAGCTAAACTAATTTTTTGATCTTCAGATAATTATTACCACTTAATTACAATGTAACCTAACTTTGATAAATATAACATAATTATCTAACTTGTTTCACTAATTTCTTCATTTAATTTGTGGCTCAAAATAGCTAAATTTATCTTAATTAAATACTTAAATTAATTATCTATTAATGAGTAATTTACCTTGTGTTTCTAATAGTGTTTTCTAATTATGATAATTAACTTAAGAATATTTGAGTTAATTAAGTAGGTTTTCCATCATTGTTTTTATTAAAAATAGTTAATTTTTACCTAATTAATTATTAAAACTAATCAAAAAATTATGATATAATTTTCTTAAATTCTTGACATTATAATATAGTTCTAATAATTTTCCTATACTAATTTAATTTTAATTAGTATAATTATTCTTAATTTAAAACCAAAAAGATTAATTTTAGTTCTAATATGGATTAATAATTCATTAGATTAATCTCTAATATTAATCTAAGTAATCAAAAAAATATTAAGAGTTAAGGGTAATTTATATTGTAAAGAAGTTTAATCTTCTTAATTAGTTGGATTAATTAAGAAAATAGAGGTAAATTAGCATAATTTTGCTAATTAAAAAGAGATTATACTAATTATCGTGGATAATCAGCTATAGGTTTGCTCTCTCGTGATTTTTGGGTAGAGTTTCTCCTTATGTGAGAGAGAAATGGCAAGGACTCCGAGTCTGAGTGAAATTGTGAAGCAAGGGGTGCTATTTATAGGTTTCTGGGCACTCACAGGCTGGAAATGGTAGTAGCTTGCATCCCAAGGCAGCCCTACAGCTCCCCTAGCACCCCCTATTTCTTTTCCTATCTCTGGCACGTCATTGATGACCTCTCCTATCACCTACCAGCTTTAAAATTCAAATCTGCTAAATTTTGACCTATTTTTTAGCTTAATTGGTAAAGATCTGCAAAATATCTGAGAGGCCTTTGAAAAAGTCTATGCTTGCATGATTACTGCAACCATCCAAAAAAAGTTTATCAAATTAATTGACATTGAATCTTCCAGAGGGACTAGCGGGGTTAGTTTTTGCTCGAATTTAAATTTGAAAATTTCTAGCCCAGGGTTTGTTGTGCTTAAGATTCCAGAAATACCATTTTTTTTAACTGATTTTGAGATAATGTTTTATTTGTTTGTACGCCCAATAATTCCTCCTAAAGCTTTGAGTTCATTCCTCTATAGCTAGAAAGGTGGAGACCTTACAGCCATCTCCTAATGGCATCCACATTGGATTTATCCATATGGAGTCTGGCAGGTGAAATTACATATCCCAAATAATGAATATCCTCCTTGAGAAAATCATACTTGGATATCTTGGCTTATGACTTATTTTGCCATAACAACTCAAATACCTTCTTCAAATGTTGTAAGTGCTCTTCCTTAGAGGCACTATACACAAGAATGTCATTGAAAGGGAGAAGTAGCCGTAAGTAGAAGAAAAGAGAGAGAAGAATGTGGAGTTGAGAAACTATGATTTAAAACATTATCAACATTTGACCAAAAAATGACACAAGAAGTAACAATAAAAGAGTTCTTGTATTTCATCTTCAGAAACAAATAAGTGGCAAGGAAGGAACATCCTTCTTTCCCAATAGCAGTATGTGCACTCCATTGGATTTGAACATCAAGCTATTAAGCTTGTAGCTACAATTTAATGATGACCCTAATCCATATAACCACTTCCAATTAAGGACCACATCCGCTCGATCCATATTCATGACTTGGAAATTCAAGGACATGTGATACCCTTGAATCTCTAGTGGTACATCCTTTACTTGTGTATCCCACACCTCAGCATTATGATCGTTAATCATCTCTGCCTTGTAATGGCGGGAACTAGGACTCTAGGGAAAATTGAGCCGTCTCACTAACTTATATAAATGAAATTTTGTAAAGCATCATCGTCTACCAAGATTCTCACCTTATGACCTTGGATAAAACCATGCATGCACATTAACTTGTGTGGTCAGTTGCCACATCAAGACCATAATACAACACTCATGCACTGCTTCAGTGTGCTCTACTTCCACATTGGAAAAATAAGACGAGGAGTCAAGAGGAAATAATTACACCATGTGCACCGCATTCTCCTCACATTGGGCATCACATTTCTCCTTGGGACAATCCTTTTTACCATTTCCACTCTCTAAACATGTAAAATATAGCTTTTTTTCTTTGCTTTCTCAAACTCTTCACTAGTTAGATGGCCCCTAGGCCCCTTGGGCTTCTTGGATGTAGCTATTATACATTTTCTCTTATTATGCCCATGTGATGTTTGTGCATTTGCATGTGCAATGTCAGACACTATAGCTTCCTCAAGCATCTTGGGGTCTTGGGTTTTAACATGCTTTTTATGCTTTGGTGTTAACCCACAGATGAACCCACACACTTCCCGAAAGGTATCTAGACCCTGTAGCTCGAGAATCACACAATGATAAGGCAAGATATACTTGCAATTCCATGCATGTAACTCTTGGGAACCCATGATATTTTTCTGGGTCATGTGGCAGACTCAAAGGTTGAATGAAATCAACCTTTGTGTTGAATGAAATCAACTCAAAATAGCTTCATAGCCTACATTGTTGTCATGATGGAAGCATTTTTGTAAATAACTTACATGAAATACTAAGTGGATGTGAGAGTGCAGTGGAAGAGCTTATTTGTAGGCCACTTTTCCTACTCACTTTAATACTTTAAATAGTTTGCAATATCTTGGAAGAGCTAATTCTAGGCCACTTTTCCTACTCACTATAATACTTTAAATAATTTGTAATATCTTGGATATAACTTAGGGGTGGGTCCAATTTTCATAATTTACTTTGGGACCCTCAAGAAAACGTCGTCGCCATACTTGAAAGTGACCTATCAACACTTTCCATTTGCTTCCTTTTTGTAGCAATCTTGGGCTTGTTGAACATGTTGGAAAGCTATGTATAGCACACCGATATGTTCTTGGAGAAAGTCCTTGATGTGTTGAAGCATTTATGTGGCTAACACCATTGAAACTGGTAACATAGGTTGAAATCCCAAAGAGGCAACTTGAAGCCAAAAGCCCCAACCCAAGACACTTTACAAATGACAACCCAAGGTAATACCAAGTAAAGTGACTTACCGATGGGTACCAAATCTTTAGCTGCCACCAACACAACAACCAACATCATTGCAGAATGATTCCACAAAACCAGATGGTTGTTCACCACCATGAACTATCAAAGAACAAGTGCAATTGCTTTGAGATCTACTCTTCAAGTGAGTTAACCAATAGGATGCTTCATGTTCGACAACCCTTGAGCTCTCTGCCCCACATCCTCCTCTAGAGCATAGCATAGTGTTTTAAATTGCATGTGATGACTGGCACTACTCCATGATGCATCATGCTGTCATTGCTAACAACCCCAACTGCAAACGCTCCCACTGTAGCTGCTTTATTGGGTCTCGACACTAAGAGTTCGTACAAGGGTCCCAAAGATTGATGACAAACGTGTAACCTCAGCAATCATATTCATGGAAATTACATCAATTCCATGTATAGTTACTTATGCCCATCTATCCCCAATAGGTATCTCAATGCTCACTACATCATCATAGTCCCTATGGACAATGACTCATGAGGGAGTGATGACTTGCCTGGACTTAGGCTTGATGCGTCCATGTGCGAGTAGTTTTGGTGCGATCACATGTCCTAGCATCACCATATCAACCTCTAGCATGAGCATGTCAAAGAGCTCCATATCATTCATCTTCTTATCATCTTCTTGGTAGGAGGCATCTCTATCCTAAGAGGATCAATCTGTTACATCTTGCTACAAGATAACCACTCTAACTTTGCATCTATAGACATGTCGTGCACATCACTCTAGAGCTCATCCCAACGAAAGATATGTGTCTAGTCTCTCACTAGCATGATTATAATGTAATCAAGGCTATGCCGTCTCCACACCTCAGATACATGTATGGGTTAGACCAAGCCAATCATGGCTCCTCTTGCAATGACTAGCAAGTTGGAACGCATCTAGAAGAACTTCTCTCTAAGCAGTACATGACATCCATTGTCTCTCAATTGTCTCATGAAGATCAAATTTTGTGCAATCTCAGGAACATAACGCACATGTCGTAGCATATAATATGCACCACTGGGTAATGATAAGCATACATCTCTTACACCCTCTATGTCATATGCTAATCCATTAGCTAGATACACACGACCAAGGCTCCCACTAGAAAAAGTGGTGAACCACTCACAACATGATGTGACATGGAACACTGCATACTCATCTAGGCACCATTGAGAGCAAGTGGCATCTCTATTAGACAAAAAAGCAAGAGGAACACTAGAGGTAAATGTGACATCACTATCACTAGCATTAGAAGCCATCTCTCTAGTCTATGTCAAAACCATCTCTGCATCATGCATACATCTGCATCATTACATCAAGCATGTAAAGCAACAACGTCTAATGTGTTGTGTGTAACCACAATGCCAACATCTCAAGTGTTGACATGAACGAGATCGATGTCTCACATGAGTCATCATCATGGACTTACAACTATCACACATATCAACTACCATAAGTAAATGTCAAAGTGGGAGATCAACTCGACCACTACACAGTCATAACTATGATCAACGCATATGTAACATGTAGCTCAACATAGCTCTACCAAAGAAACATGTAGAATCAATAAACCTATGACTATTGGTAACATGTACGAGGTAGACTCACAATCGGAATATACATTGATCAAAAATAGTAAATAACTTGTAACATGTAGCCACAATGAGCATACTCTACAGCTTGACCACTATCACTAAAAAAATGGCCGTCAAAGTAGGATAAACAAGAGTTATGGCTCTACAACATATACAAGGGAAATATGCATAAACCAATGCCAAAGAAAAGTGCACCAAAACTAAATTCAAAGGATCTCCTTGTGGGGAGAAAATGCTCTCAAAAGATCTCACCAACACTCACAGTGCTCAAGTGTATCAAGCATAAAATCTCACATAATAGTGTGACCACACTATGCTCTGCAATTGTCACATTGATGCAAGTCTCAACTGCCAAAAGTACATGGAACATGTAAGTGACTACCTATAAATTGTATGCAATAGACTCATGATTGGAATATTTGTCGATAAAAAATAGTGCATACCATAAGTCTTTCTGTAGCCACTGCAAGCATACACAAATCTCACTCTTGCAAGAGTGGATACAAGAACATCAATACATTTCCAAAAACAACCATCTGACCATCAATGTGGGGGAAAACATGACCATAACAAAAGAGAATCATTGTCTCAATCTAATGATCACAAATACATCAAAAGAGTATATAGCAATCAAGCCAAAACTATGGCAAGAAATCCAAGGAAAAGTGGACAGAGTCTCCGTTGCAAGCAAAACCTCAATGCAAACTCTCAAACCATAAATCACATCCAAGATACCAAAGTGGGAGATGATCTCATGTTAACCCTCATGGCTCACGGACACCCCATCACCTACGACGGACGTGTATTATGTATTTGGTAGAGTCAGGTACCGGGCTTGTCGGACCAATAGGAAAAGGGTAAGAGTGATCGCCGATGAGAGGCGCACTCTAACCGGGACATTCAAGGGATTAGTTGGCTAAGCATGGGCGCCCAAGTGTGAATGGGGTGAGCTCATATAAAAGCCAACTAAACCTAAAATTCACTCATTCTCTCATTTGTGCAATAGAAGAGTGCTCTTGCTCCATCTCCATATCCATCTTCTTCTTCTTCACCTCCTCATGTGTGTGTGTATGTGTGTGTGTGTGTGAGAGAGAGAGAGAGTGCGATCGAGCATTGCGACAGCACGACGGCGGTGAAGCGGTTGAGCGCGACGTAGCGGCGTCTCCTTCTTCTTCGCGGCGAGGAATCCTCCACGGCAGGAGCATAGAGTGGTGAGTGACACACCATTGCCCTCTTTTGAGCTTACTAGTTAAGCTAGTTGTGTGCTTGGAGCCGTCTATGGCTCGCACACAGTGTTAGGCAAGGCCCTTGCTTCGACAGTGCGGCAAGGAGTGCACATTTTTGGCGCCATTGCTGGGGAATCGCCCTGCACTAAGCCCAAGAGGCACTTTGTGCTTCTCCTATGAGTTGTTTTTAGTAGGAAAGAAGAGGAAGAGGAAGAGGAATGAGTTGTTTTTCTGCAAGTTGTTAATTTCTGTGTTGTCTGTAAGTTCTGTGATTTTTGCATAATGTTGTGTTTTCTGTTTGCACACAGTCTTTGCACAATTAGTAGTCGTTAGCTTGTTTGCAGTGAATGAATAAGTAGGAAGGCAGTTAGCAATTTCTGCTTGCACATAGTCTGTACACAGTTTTCTGTCAAGGTTTGCCTGCACACAGTCTTTGCACAGTAAGGTAGTAGGTGGACAGTTAGCTCACTGTCAGCAAGCAGTTAGGAGAGCAGTTAACAGATTAGTTAGTAGATTAGTTAGTGGTTAGTAGCATTGTTAGTAAGTAGATAAGGTAGTGAGCTGTCTGTGAGCTGTTGACTGGGAGGTTATGTTGGTGACAGTGTGTGTGGCCAAGAAAGGGTCACCAAAACCGCGCGCAGTCGTCGCCAAAAAAAAAATAAAATTAAAATTAAAAGAAATAAAATTAAAATTAAAAAAACCAAAAATATTTAAGCATGAGTGACTGGGGGGCTACACTAAAAAACCGAAAATATTTAAGTGTGAGTGACTGGGGGGCTACACTAAAATTTTGATCGGGATCGGGATCATTTGCCCAAGCCCAAGCCCAAGCCTAGGCCTCAGTCCACAGTCTTATGATATATACTAGACTCACTCTTATATATATACCCTACCCCCTCAAGAGGGAATGAGAGCATGTGGGGCAAGTCCTCCACTCTCCTCCCTTCTCTTCCCACTTGCACCCTTAGACTTTCTAATTTGGGCCTAGTTCCCTACTAGAAATTGACGGTTTTAGGGATTCCGAGGGCATAAAGTGACCAAACGAAGGGCTGTAAAGCACGGCATGTCCCTCTGACCGAGACGCTCGTTTTGAGCTATCATACGTTCTATTCTATAGCTGGGTCAGAAAAAAAGGACCAAAAAATCAAAAAATAAATAAAATAAGAAAAGACTTGGGTTGCAAAACACCCAAAAATACTAGGTGAGCAGCCTTCACGGGCCCTCACTGACACTTCTAGGGGATCCAAGTCATATGAACCTACGATCTGGAGGAGTGTTAGAGCACGAGCATATTGGTAGTGCCTCCATTTACGCAGGCACCCATTATTCCTCCACCCTAGGTTCTGGACCTTCGGCCGGGACTCAAGGTAGCGCGACCCAAGATCCTCATATCGCGTCTAGTGATTCTTCCTCTGACTATGAAGTCATGGAGGGGTATCCTACACCAAACCCTGATAGTTCAAGTCAAGACATGCATGCCATGGGCCCACGGCCCGAGTCCAGCGTGTTTAGCCGCTTAAAAGAGACCCTTAGTAGAGCTACTCGCTCCGAACATGTGGTTAATGAAATAAATGAAGGGAGTGGGGAAGTAAATTCGTCATTCATGCCTAAAATGGACCCTATGCTTCTTGAGAGTGTGCATGTGAATGTTCCATCCACTGCACCTCCTGATCCTTTAGGACTATCTCCCTCTGAGGTAGGAGTCTTGCCGAAGTACAAGAGATCGAACGCTATATGCAAGCAACAAGGGAGAGGGAAATTGAGAACCTACGAAGGCTAGAACAAAGTTGAGACCTGAAAGCAAAGGCTCCTATGACAACAATCATGCCAGCCGAGCAACCGAGTGCTCCCAAGGTAGCAGTCACGGAGGGGCAAGCTATGGGGAGCAATAATGCTTCCACTTCAAGGGAAACCTCCAGCACGCCAGGCCTAGATGGGATATTCCTAAACGAAAATTGGGAGTATGACCTACAAGCAGAAGCTTTAACTGATCGGTACATAGGACACACCTATCATGTGGGTTGGTTAATTGTTCTACAATCCACATCGGGTGCTACTAGCATAGATGAGCAACAACAGAAAGTTTGTGATGTCCTCCATAGGATTGTCGAGTTAGAAAGACAGAACACAAGGATCAACATGCCCTCAACAGGCCTAATGAGATTCTTGGATACGGGAAAGGCCAACTAACCAACCCTATCACAAATGGAGACTCCCTCAATGAGCCCCATTGATCCTCCATATGTTGTTTCGCCAGGAGCCTCAGTACAATCTGAGCCCACAAGTGGCAGCTTTACCTTCCCAGATCTAGCTCATCTTTCTCTTAATGAAACTACGGCTACCATGCATATCCTAATGGTGAGCATGACAAGAAGTACACCATGGAGTTCATTTGTTAACACTGCGCCGATGCCTAGTAGCACAGTGCCCCCAACTATACCTACATGTATGTATCAATCATGTGCACCTGTCGTACCTCAGCCTCATGTAGCTCCTACACCTCCTATTATTCCAAGAGCTTACAATCCACAATGGAATTATCCAAGCTCTTATACAAGTGGAGCCATGCCATTTAATAATAACATGCCATATCAGGCACCCCCTATGCCTAGGGCCACGCCTGTAAACTTTGGACCACCGTCTGGTACACCACCATACGAAATATTGAAGGAGTACGAGCGGAAGTGCGACGCGAGAGAGAGTGCGAGAAGAAGAGCACGACGATATGGTGAACTCTCTCTATTGTAATGTGTAGAGCATAGTGAGTTCTTATTAGGTTGTTACAAAAGAATATGTGTACATACCTGGCGGCCCGCCCACTTACCTGGGCGACCACATTGGGCTTTATACCCCAACAACCTCCCACTTAAAGTCCAATGTGGTACTTTAAGTGTGAGAGAAGCTACTATACAAGCTAATATACAAGAGATGTAGAGAAGTGATGTACTACCCTACACCTAACTGCTTGCGAAAATGCGCAAAGCTCTCTAAGGGAAGTCCTTTTGTAAGTAGATCAGCAGGATTTTCTGTGGTGTGAACTTTGACAAGCTGAAGTTGCTTATCCTCGAGCATTTCCCTGATGAAATGATACTTCACATCCACATGCTTTGTCTTTGAGTGATAAACTGGATTGCGAGCCAATTGTATAGCACTTTGACTATCACAATATAACACAGACATCTCTTCTTTGATTCCCAAATCTGTTACTAGTCGATTAAGCCAAATTGATTCTTTGCATGCCTCTGATGCTGCAACATATTCAGCCTCTGTAGTAGACTGAGTAACACAATCTTGTAATCTAGAACGCCATGATACTACTTCACTAGCCAATGTAAAGACATACCCTGACGTAGACCTTCGATTGTCTAAGTCACCTGCATAATCGAGTCTGTAAAACCCTTTACACTTAGCTCATGACTCCCATAGCATATACGCATACTCTTTGTAGCTTTCAGTTATCTCAATATTCCTTTCACTGCCTCCCAATGTTTCTTGCCTGGGTTTGACATGTATCGACTTACTACTCCCACTGCAAATGCAATGTCTGGGCGAGTAGCAATCATTGCATACATCAAACTACCCACTGCAGACGCATATGGAATCTTATCCATTTCAGCCTATTCTTCCTCAGACACAGGACAATCTTGTTTGCTAAGTTTCACATATGGTGGCAATGGAACACTCAGTGCCTTTCCCTTCTCCATATTGAAACGTTGCAAAACCTTGTCAATATACTCTGTTTGAGATAACCAAATCAACTTCTTTGATCTGTCTCTCTCAATGCGCATACCAAGTATATGACTTGCCTCACCCATGTCTTTCATGTCAAACGATTTTTCCATCTTTGACTTCAAAGCTGAAATTTCTTCCAAGTGCTTGCCAGCAATCAACATGTCATCCACATACAAAATAAGGATCAGCCAACTACCATCCTTAGCCTTCTTTGTATATAGATAGTGATCGAACTCACTACGTTTGTAGCCTTGAGAAAGCATAAACTTGTGGAATTTATGGTACCATGCCCTTGGTGATTGGTTTAAGCCATAAAGACTTTTTAACAATTGGCATACCCAATCTTCCTTGCATTTCTCAACAAACCCTTCTGGCTGCTGCATGTAAATTTCCACATCTAAATCACCATGCAAGAACGCTGTCTTGACATCCATTTGGTGCAACACCAAATCTAATATGGAAACCAATGCAAGAAAGCATCTCAATGTAGTCATCTTGACCACCGGAGAGAAGACTTCATCAAAGTCAATGCCTTGTTCTTGCTTAAAGCCCTTGGCAACAAGCCTTGCTTTGTACTTTGGCTGACTATCATGAGCGGTGATCTTATACCTGTAAACCCATTTACAAGGTAGAGCCTTTTTGCCCTGTGGTAATTTAACTAGCTTCCATGGCTGGTTTTTATGCAGAGCTGTCATCTCTGACTGCATGGCCAATTGCCAATTCCCGAAGTCCTTCATTTGCATTGCTTCCTTGTAACATGAAGGCTCATTGCAATCAGTCGACATGACACAGTTCATAAATGGAACAAACCTATCAGGAGGTCGCGTGACACGTCCAGATCTACGTACAATAGGTGGCTCTCAGGCTCAGCCACAACCTGTGGTTCCAATCTATCATGTCCTTGCTCCTCTTGAGCCCTGACATTTTGTCTTGCACGTGCAGGTCCATCTTCTTGGAAGACAACTCTTCTAATCTCCTCAACCCTCTCTGGTTTAGAATGATATTTGGAATCATTAAAGTGAACATCATTGCTACGGACAACCTTTCTGGATTTGGGATCCCAAAGTCTGTACCCCATCTCACCAGAATTACCATAGCCTAGGAAGATGCACTTTCTACTCTTTGGCTCAAGTTTGTTCCTAAATTCCTTTGGAACGTGAGTATATGCCTCACAGCCAAAGACTCTGAGATGCTTGTATGAGGGCATTTTGCCTGACCATACCATCTCTGGCACTGAATCCTTCTGCAAAACCTTGCTAGGAGATCTATTTACAAGATGAACAGCTGTTGATACAGCTTCAGCCCAAAACCCATTTGGCAGCTGTGCATTAGACAACATACTTCTGACCTTCTCTTGTATGGTCCTATTCATCCTCTCAGCAACACCATTTTGAGGAGGATTGTAAGGAGCAGTAAGTTCACGTTTTATACCTTTTGACTCACAAAAGTCCTGAAAGGCCTTTGAAACATACTCTCCACCATTGTCAGTGCGTAAGCATTTAAGCTTCTTGCCACTCTGATTCTCCACAAGTGTCACAAACGTTTTGAAAACACTAAACGCTTCATCCTTGTGCTTGATAAAGTAAACCCATACTTTCCTCGAGTAATCATCTATAAATGTCATAAAGTAAGAAGCTCCCCCTAGAGATAGGTTAGGCATAGGTCCACACAAATCACTATGAACAAGTGCCAACTGTGTATCTCTTCTACTTCTTCTATGCTTATGTGGCTGTTGTGTTTGCTTACCATACAGACAATGCTCACAGAATTCAAAATCATTAAATGAAAAGCCAGGAAAATAACCAGAACGAGACAAGATTTCCATTCCCTTCTTGGACATATGTCCTAACCGTCTATGCCACAAAGAAACGTTCGGCTGCTCGGTTACATTGATTACATTTTTAGAGACATTTGATACATAAATCATGTAAAGTCCTCCAGACTTTATTCCATGTGCTACTGTCATAGAACCCTTGGATATCTTCCACATGTTCTGTCCAAAAGTGGTGACGTAGCCAGCATCATCAAGTAAACCTGTGCTGATCAAGCTCTTTGTAATTGCGGGAACATGTCTCACATTCTTCAGCGTGAAAGAAGAGCCATTTTGAAACTTCAATTGAACATCTCCAACACCTAAGATCTCACATGTCTGCCCATTGCCTAGCCGAACATGATCTTTAGTGGTCACATAAGAGGTAAACCACTCCTTGTTTGGAGACACATGAAGTGATGCCCCTGAGTCTATAATCCAGTCACTCAGTGCATTTCCATCAGATGTTGTAAGAAGAGTTGAGTCCATTGTATTCTTCAAGAAGTAGATGTCTCTTGACACTAGACTGTCATCCTCTGCAACAGTGTTTGTCACATTTATTTCTTGAATCTTCACTGAGGACTTGTTCTTCTCACCATGGTCTTCAGCTTTCTCTTTGCCTTTTTCTGTTTTCCATTCTCTGCAGTCTCTTTTCATGTGACCCTTCTTGCCACAATGGTAGCATTCTATGTCACTCTTGCCTTTAGCACTGCGGGACTTGCTACGAGACTGATTCCTCTTTCCACCTTTGTACTTTTCTTTGGTCCTTCCCCTGACAACTAAGGCTGTTCCTTTGCCTTTGTCCATTGTCTTTCTATTTGTTTCTTCAGTAAGCAGACTTCCTTCTAAACCTGCTATGTTCAAACCATCTGGAGGTGCATAATTACTCAAAGCTGTGCGAAAAGTGTCCCAACTTTTTGGCAATGTGATCAACAGGAACATAGCTCTAACAGGTTCATCAAACTTGACACCTTGAGCTGACAACTGACTATAGATAGTGTTGAATTCATTCAAATGATTGGACATAGGTGTCCCTTCTTTCATCTTCAAGTCAACAAGCTTCTTAAGCCAGTATACCTGTGAAGCTGCACTCTGCTTCTCATAAAGATCACTCAGCTTTAACCATGCTTGATAAGCCGACATCTCGTCTGCTACATTGAAGTAAACGCTTTCTGCCAAAGTCAGCATGATGGTAGAAAGTGCCAATTCATCCATTTAGCTCCATTCATCTTCGTCCATATCTTCTGGTTTTATCCCCTTCAGCTTTATAGGTTTTATCTGCTTCTTCTGTACCAACACGTGCCAAATCTGCTTCTTCCACAATGGGAAATTGGTTCCATCCAGCTTCTTGATATTGTAAAGAGCAGTGTCCTGTGATCCAGCCATAGCTACGCTTCGCAATTGTTTACTTTCTTGGGAAAAATTCGGCAGAGTTTCCCCTGTAAACTAACCTCTGAACCAATATCAACCTGTCAAATGAACCAAGAAAGCTTCAGATTCTGCATAAATTTCGGCAGAGTCTCCTTTGTAAAATGGCTCTGGTGTACTCAAAAAACATTGTCTCTCTGACACTGTAAGCTGTGGGTAAACCTGTCCTGCACCTGTACTGTCTCTGACTGTCCTGTCACTGTCCTATAAGCATAGACTGCGACAATGCCTCAACGACAGTAAAGCAAAGATCCAATCCCAACTGTCGAACTCACAGTCAATACATCCTAGCTGCCTATCTAAGGGTGCTCGAGGGATCGCTCCAAGACCTGTATCACCGAAAGGATCTCAACATTCGAGAATCCCCCAGCTCAATAAAACCTCACTCGACCCTCAACAAAGGCTGCAGTAAATCTGACAGTACATAGACTTCCCACAAAGTCATACATCCACAAATTTCCCACTGTATGCTGTAACCGCTGCGACGGTTGTTTGCTGCGTGACTCACAGCCAGCAAACCCTCAACAGACATACATCATCTCTGACAATACATCCCATGTGGAAGTACCTGCAATGTCAGGATGAAATCTGGAATATCAAGCAGCAAACACAAGCTACCTGATGAACTAGTGGATGTTGCCTACAGTCTGTGTGTAGATGCGCCCGTGTCGTATGTGACACGCCTCCAAGAACTGTGAGCCGTCCTTCATTGTGTAGACAGCCACAAATCAACACTCTTGGAGTGTCGATATCCTCAGCACCTGCAGTCGTAGGCCAAAACCCCAAATTTGCAGAGTCAGATATGCACCCACAGAGACCACGTAGTCGAAAATGGCATGCGCAGACCTTTGTCGAAGCCGAACGGTGGTCGAGATGTCCTCAGAATGAAATTCTGACAACACCGAGCCCTTTGGGCTCGCCCACGAGATTTGGGGCCGTGTCTTCGCCTGTCAAATTTCACTCCAATCTGAGTTGGTGACTCTAGCCTCTTGCATTGCTGCCCCGAGCCTCGATCTGAGCTCTGATACCAGTTGAAGGAGTACGAGCGGAAGTGCGACGCGAGAGAGAGTGCGAGAAGAAGAGCACGACGATATGGTGAACTCGCTCTATTGTAATGTGTAGAGCATAGTGAGTTCTTATTAGGTTTTTACAAAAGAATATGTGTACATACCTGGCGGCCCGCCCACTTACCTGGGCGACCACATTGGGCTTTATACCCCAACAAATATGGGACCCAAGAGCCGCGCGTATGCCAAGGCCAAGGCCAACTCCCATCTCACATGTGGTTCCAGGAGCACATACACCCATTATACCTGCTCAAATAGGAGATTTGGCAGCATTTGCTCAAACTATCGGTCGCTCTATTGCGGAAAACATGCGTAGTGCACCTGATAGAGAGCCTAGGAGCAAGGCAGTTCAAGTAGCTAAGCTCACACAGAAATTCAATGGAGACGGATATGCTAGAAATCATATGGAAGTCTTTGAACATGTGTGTGATTCCTTGGAAGAGCACAATGAGCTACATAAGTGTAAGGCTTCGAGTTTGACCCTAAGCGGAAAGGCTGGAGATTGGTATAGAACCTTAAGAGTAGAAGAGAAAACGATCTACTCTACTCTAGGAGACTGTTCTTAAAAGAATACATACGAGAGGGAGTACTTTGGGGTGTAGCCTATCAGCTCCAGAAAGCCCAACGAGAAGAAGGTGAATCCGTGAGAGACTTCATTAGTCGCCTAAAGAATTTGAATTCTCGATGCAATACAAACGAGCGATTCAACAACAACCAATTGCTCGATAGATTCATTAGGGGACTACGACATGAAAGTATCTATAATGGCCTAGTCATTAGAGGTATCATTACTTGGGAAGCAGTCACCATGAATGCAATCCAATTGGAGGATAATTTAATGATTGCAGGAGAAAGAGTGTCTGTCGAGCCGAAGTCTAGTAGCTCGCAAGCGTCAGGGCATGAACCAATGAAGATAAAGCCAATTGTGAAAGAGCAAACGATATCTGAGATGACTTTGGCAGATCTCACCAAGGCCATCCAAGAAAGCCTTAGGGGTAATCGTGCTCCACAAAACACTCATATGTATCCAAGAAGGGAGCAACAATGGTGCTCAATTTGCTTGGGCCCACATACTACTAGTGAATGCCGTACTTTCAGAGTAAAGTTTAACAGGACTTGTAACGCGTGTGGTAGGTATGGCCATCAAGCGAAGGATTGCCTAATGCTTAAAAGCATCATGGAAAATAGACCGCCTATAGCTTGGGCAGACTCACCTCGAGTTCCTGCATTGATGCCTACCCCACCCATGGAGCAACAGTTGCCATTACAGCACATGGTCCCTAGAACCCAAAATCTGGTCCAAACCACGCCGTTGCCACCTCCAATGCTAGGACCGCAACCCCCTCATCCAAGAGTTACACCTATGAACCAAATAGGTTGCGAGTCATCTAATACTTATGTAGATTGCGAAGAGGACATAGACTCTAGTATCACCTATGGAGTCGACATGCTTGAGGAGTGTCCCATGTACTATGTGGAAGACCATTGGGGACAAATCAAACCGGTATATCAAGCTACTGCGCTAGCAGCAAGAGGCCAAAACATTAATAGTTTTGCCAGGAGACCACCTCTTCAGTGCTACGAATGTGGTGGACCACATCGAGTAGCTGAGTGCCCCATTAGAATGCAAAAGAATGCTACACTAATGCAAACAAGTCAAGGGAGTGCATTGGCAATGCCAATACTCACTTGTAATCATTGTGGCATAGATCATTTGATCGCACACTGTCCTAACAATCCAAACGCACCGAAAATCACACCATTGAACATAATAGAGATTGTTGATGGGACACCACCAACTATAAACATAGCACCAGTGAATGCACTCACACGGTCGATGCTCCAAAAGCAAAATTACATCCTCGAAGAGAGAGATGCTGCATCCATTGGCCGAGCGAGAAAGAAGAAAACACGAAGAAAGAAATCCCTTAATGCTTCTAGCTCAAAACCTAGTTCAAAGACTAACATAGGGACAGGAGAGGATCCCGTGTATATGAATGACCCTGAGGATGACTCAGATTCGATAGAGACCACGGAGACCAAAACTATCACTACAAAGGAAAAAGCGAGTGAGGAGGATCACGAGAGGGAATTACGACAAACACCAAAAGAGTATTCAAAGTTAAACTACCCAGTTGCGAACCCCCAAGATAAGCCGCGAGAGACAAAAAATGAGGATTGCAAGAGAAAGATTGGAACCTATCCAAACCCAACAGTGGAAATTGAACGAGTCCAACAACTGAGGGGTTTGGTGGAAGAAACTCAACGAACATTAGAACCTGAACCCAAACATATCCAGATGTCAGACACAGTGTTTCCCACACAAGTTCAACCTCACAAGAACTACAGGCCGTTAGCTATACCCAGTATCATTCGGGAAGAGAGTGAGGGTAGGACATCTGAAAGTGGACACACACCTTTCCTACTAGAGAGAATGTTTGGTGAGGGAATACCCGACCCCCTTGAGGAAGTGGAGATTCCATCTTCACCATTCTCTTGTCAGGGTCCTACGTCCCACAAGATGCCATTAAATGTTGCCAAATTGATGGATTTCATGTCTTCAGAAGGTAGAAACACCATCATGTCCAAACTATATAAAGACCCCGAGCTAGTCTGAGCTCTTCGAGCCTTCCTCAATGGAGAATTACAGGCCGGATTACCACAGTTTGCACATATGAACAAACCTGACTCGGTAATGAATGATGAGGAACATTTAGCACCACCATCTGACCTAGCGGGACATGAATCTGTAATTGAAGTACCCGTTAACAAGTTGGGGCAATACTTTGAAGGTGATGAATCTAATGCTACTCTGCCAATCACTACTAAAGGATTAACTGTAAAGGGAGTCCTTGACGGTGGTACGGGAGTCACCATGGTGACAAAGAGTTGTTGGGAGTCTATGGGGCGACCTCACCTTGAAGCCACAAGCATAGTGGTAAAAATGGCTAATGGATCTATTGTTACGTCTATTGGAATGCTTAAGGATCTCAGGATCAAGGTCTTGGGACACAAGGTAAGGCAGACTTTCATTATTATGGATTTTTCCAAGCATCCTATGTCATTTGAGATGATCTTAGGGCGTCCATTCATGAGGGAAGCAAAAATGGTGCATGACTGGTCCAAAAACCACGTCTACTTACAGTTCCAAGACTCTGTCATTCGAGTTGATCTTTTAAGTGGTCGAACGAATCCTCTAGGAAATAAATTCATCATTGATAATCGATCAGACACAACAATTCACTCAGCTCCATTATAGTATTGTTACACGTGTAACGAAGACACGGATATTGGGGAGAACTCTCCTTATATGGATATCCTACCCGGAATGGCTGAGTCAGATAATGTCGATTGGGTACACCTAGCGGCAACTATAGATACATGGGGAGCTAGAGGAACAACCTGGGTAACACCAGATGGGGAAGAGATACCACACATTGCACCAGTAAACATGTTAGGTGTAGCGCATGTAACATCCGATGATAAGAAAGAGGCACACCTACCTGAGAGTGAAACCGATGATTCCTCAAAGGCTTCAGGCCAATACACATCAGAAACGGAATCTCAGGGAGAAATGGATTCAGAACCTGAGGAAACATCGAGTGAGCCAAGTATAGAAACTGAACACTCATGGTCTAGGACGACCATCTATGGTAATTTATATGAGAGTGAAGAAGATACAAGCGAAGACCTATCAAGCGAGTTGAGTTCAAACATTTACCAAAATCAAAACCTTAACAAGAAACAAAGGTCATATAAGAGACGATGATATCGAGCAAATGTGAGATCTAGGATAAACAAGGAAAGATCTACTGCAGAATGGCTTAGCTATCTAGGGGCATGTGATGCTCATCGAAAGCTAGTAGACAATTGGGGTGAACATCTCCAGAGTGTCATGTGGTGCAGCCCGCGACCCATTGACCTCGCTCAATTGGAGGTTACATAGCCGAAATTGAATCGAACTATAAGAAGACGTCAAAACCGAGAGTTAGCACAACAACAAAAGGAGGCAGAACTAAAAGAAAGGTCTCCGTCAGGACAAGAGCCTGCTGATTTACATACGGCTCCTGAAAATTTTAAATCTTATACCACGGGGGAGCGAAAGGTTGTGTATGCCAAAGCCCAACGAATACCTACCAATGGAAGCAGTGGAGTCTATGATGGTCCAGCGGTAGTTAAAGAGATAGAATTAGCAGAACCAGGTGAGGAGTCTAAACCAGTCTTTATTGCTCAAGACCTTACCAAAACTGAAGAGGTTGTACTTAAGGAGCTCCTCAAGGAATACAAGGATATCTTTGCTTGGACATATCATGACATGAAGGGCGTTCCACCTTCTGTGGTGCAACATACAATTCCCATGATCAACACTGTTAAGCCCGTCCAACAACGACCCTATCCAATGAATCCTAAGTACGCCAAAATTGTACAAGAGGAGATTGAAAAACTTATCAAATGTGGATTCATATACCCTATTGAGCACTCAGAATGGGTTTCTCCAATAGTCATTGTGCCAAAAAAGAATGGGAAACTAAGAGTGTGCGTGGACCTCAAGAAAGTTAATGCAGCCACTAGGAGAGATCATTATCCCTTGCCATATTCAGAACATGTGCTTGAAAGAGTTGCGGGCAAGGAAGCTTATAGCTTTTTAGATGGGTACTCTGGTTACAATCAAATCACAATTGCATTAGAGGACCAAGCTAAAATTGCTTTTATCACAGAGTTTGGAGTGTTTGCATTTCGTGTTATGGCTTTTGGCTTAACGAATGCCCCTGCTACATTCCAACGATTAATAAACACTGCGTTTAAAGAATTTCTAAGGGAGTTTTGTGAAGCTTTCCTAGATGACCTTTGTATTTATTCTTCTTGGGAGAAGCATTTGTTATATCTACGAAAAATATTTGAAAGGTGCAGATTTTATCGCATCTCATTGAACCCTTTGAAATGCCAATTTTGGGTTAAGCATGGAGTCATTCTAGGGCATATAGTGTCCAAGAACAGGATATCCACAGATGAGAGTAAGATTAAAGCCATTGCCGATTTTCCACCACCTACTAACTATAAAGGAGTTCAAAGATTTATGGGCCATGTTGGTTATTATCGAAGGTTTATTTTAAACTTTGTCGAGATAGCGCGTCCATTGTACAAGCTTCTTATCGAGTTTCACTGGACGGAAGAATGTCATCAATCTTATGAGTTATTAAAGAAGGCCCTAACAAGTGCTCCAATCTTGCGAACACCTGATTGGAATGTACCTTTTCATGTGCATATTGATGCATCAAATTTTTCTATTGGGTGTGTTCTAACTCAACCAGGAGAACATAAATTGGACTACCCTATTAGCTTTGCAAGTCGCCAATTAAATGATGCCGAGATGAACTACACTACTACAGAGCGCGAAGGTCTAGCTATGATTTACGTAGTAAAGAAATTTCTCTATTACCTTCTTGCTACCAAGTTTGTGTTTTATGTTGATCATCAAGCATTGCTATATTTGGTAAACAAGCCGTGTTCCACAGGTCAAATTACACGATGGTTGTTAATTCTTCTTGAGTTTGACTTCACCGTTGTTGTGAGGCCTGGGAGGAAACATGTCATGGCGGATCATTTATCTCGTATCCCTAATGGCGAAGCTCCTACGGGGGTTGATGATGAATTTCGTGATACTCCTTTGTTCATTGTTGAGACAACGCCTGAATGGAGTGAAAAGATTGTTAACTTCTTAGTTAATGGTTTTCCACCCAAAGAACTGCGAAAAGATATAGCTCGAAAATTAATCAGGGAATGCGAACCCTATTGCTTACTGGCTGGAACTCTCTATAAGAGAGGAAAAGATGATGTTCTTAGACGCTGTGCCCGCGAGGATGAGTATTTATATATTCTACAAGAGGCACACATGGGCGTAGCTGGTGGTCACTTTTCAGGAAAGTTGACTGCCCGAAAGATCTTACAGTCAGGCTATTGGTGGTCCACTCTGTTTAAGGATGCATCACTTTTTGCAAAGGGATGTGATGAATGCCAACGCTTCAACAAGCCACAAAGAAGGGATAGGATGCCTCTACATCCCATCAAGGTAACCCAACCATTTGAAAAGTGGGGCTTAGACTTTGTAGGACCGATTAGTCCGGCTGCACGTAACACGCAGTCACGATATATCATTGTGGCTACCGACTATGTAACCAAATGGGCTGAAGCAAAAGCAACACGAAAGGCGGATGCAAAAACAACAGCTAAGTTCCTCTTTGAGAACATTATCACACGTTTTGGATGCCCCTTTGAACTTGTGAGTGACAATGGAACTCATTTTATAAATGAAGTAATAAAAGAACTCACATCAAACTTCATGATATCCCACCACAAGTCTACACCCTATTATCCCCAAGCAAATGGCCAAGCTGAGAGTACCAACAAAACTCTCATCTCCATTTTGACAAAGACAGTTGAGGCTCATCGCACTGATTTATATAAATAATCACGATTATTTACTTCTGACAATTTTTTGCAGATTTTTGGTTAACTGAGCATATACACATGTTTATCACATCAATATAAGCCTATGAATCAAATTTCAACAAGTTTGGACAAATTTTTCCCAAATTATACTCAAGATTCAAAAGTCAATACAGACTTTAGTTTTCACCCAGTTTTTTGCCAGTTTAGTGATCCAAATCTTTTGGGCCTTTACAAAAGTTGTTTGTACACATGCAATGAGTCAATGGTATGAACCTTGGCCAATTTAGAGTAGAAAGTTAATAATCGTGATTATTAACTTTAGGCTTGAAATGAACACTTTTTTGCAATTTTCTCAAAGACAGTCTTTATATGATGTTTTTTAAGCCTATGAATCAAGTCAAAACTTAATTTGGCCTAAAATGTAAAAAAAAGTAAATAACCTGAGTTTTGGCCAACTCTTGAAATTTTTACCTCGAAGTGTCTTTGAGCTTACCCACTGGTTCGGACAACTCTCAGGCTTACTCTCCAGTCGGATTGAGTGGATTCGAGTCTTTTCAAGCTATTTCTAACCGTAGACCTGAAATTCTACAACTTCCAATAACAACTCACACTTGATTCTTTCAAAGAGAGTAGTGTTCTGAAATCCACCTCGGATCCTACTTACCCTACTCCTAGATTCTCATGCAATGGGGTTGTCGTTTTCTTGTGTTTTTTATGTTTTTTAGAGTCTTGATCTTAAGACTTGTCTCGTCTACCAATCATTCTACAAATCTAAATCTACAATCCTGCAATCCTAAAGGTACTCAGCAAGTACGATTACTTCCAAGCTACCTCTACACAGCAAAAGACGACAATCTTAAGTTATGCGATTTCTAAAAGAAAGTTTTGAGCTCTATGCGAACCTAGAGGAAGTTAAAGGACAACTACACAAAATGCTCATGTTTTTCCCTAGTTTAGGTCTCTTCGTTCCCCGGCAACGGCACCAAATGTGGGACGCATATCTAACCTCACCATCCTAACTTATTATAGTATTAGCGAGAACCACGATTAATTTGTCAAACCATGGGACGAAGCTGACTTGTCTAGTGCATAGAGGCTACAAGAGGTTGTCAATCTCTTGGAAAACAACTAACAACTCGTATCTAACTCAAGCTACACTCAAGTGACCGAAGTCACCAAAAGCCAATCGCTCATTGGCAAGCAGATCACATCTGTTACAACATCAAATGACGTCCAAACGTAATGAAACTTCTATGACAAGTTTACAAGATCTAAGCACACATGCCTATGGTCTCAAACCCCACTTTAGGTCAAGTTCCATAATTGCGATTATTAACAGCAATGGATTTTTGACCTAATTGTTTTCGATCCAGAATGCATCTAAATGCTTAGCAATGATGCCCCAATACCCCGCCTATGCTTACTTTTTGATTTAAAAGTGTAAATTCCTAGTTATGATGAAATTAGGCCATGGGTCGGCGACGCCAAAAGCTATGAACTACGGTGAATGGCTTACATCAATGCTAGAGCTCTTACCTGCGGTTGTAATGCAACAAACGGATTCGCAATGTGACAACGGGAGAGGGAGCAGGAAGCGCGAGAAGGAGAGGAGTGAGCATCGTTAGCTCACGCTGTGTATTTCTTATCCAAAAACTTACAAAAATTGGCTTTTATACCTTAGACAAGGTTTTTGGGTGGTCAAAACTAATAATCTGGAGTTCTACCAAAGCTGGGAAATGACTGGCTGATACAATCTGGAAGCTTGTAGCCCCGGCTCATTAATTACAAGGTTTATCCGAGAAAATAGGAGTTACAATATTTTCGATTTATAAAAAAAATAAATGTTTTACAAGGGGAACGGTGCAAAAATGGTGTCCGTGTTAGCTTGCTGCTAACAGCTGCTTTGACTGCAAAGTTATCCCCAATGGACAACATTTTACATAACATTTTAGGGCTTCCTTCATACAATGGCAGGTTAGAAACTTGGCTCATTGGCACAAAATCTGAATATCTATCATCCTCTTCATCGCACCTTCTTGTATTTACAGACCCCGACAGTGGTTTGATGGAAACATATTTCCATTCTTCTATGTGTAGTCTATTTTTGCATCGTCTCCATAGCCCACTCATACATGGATCACAGAAGCATGAAAGGGTTCGAAAGCGCACATCACATGGGTTGTCCTTTGAATACCCATCAGCAGAATGAAATGAGCGGGAGCCCACAATGCGCTCACAGTTCCATTGGAGATCATGTTGCACATCATCCACACCAATAAGCCAGAAGACTCTCTGTGTAGTACACCTGTGAGACTGACTCTTGGCTGAAATGTTGTGTTCAAAAAGTTCACCACATTAGCCGCACACTTCATAGGCTAGCCATCTGGTTTCAATTCCTCATGTGTCAAGGTTCTCTTGATGACTACCCCTGCCCCATCATTCTCTCCTTTTCCATGCCCGGATGCTGAGAAGTTATGCATCATGTGCAAGCCTGTCTTCTGATAATAACTGGCCACAAAATAGTAAGGTCTACGAGCTTTGAATTGTGAAGCTGCACCATCTAGCCACACCCAATGGTGCTGCAAACAATGTCCTTGCTGTTTCAACCACCTGTCATGAACCAAGAAACAATGTTGTACAAACAATGTATCATGCTGCTTGTCATTGGATATGTAAAAGTGTAGCGTCTTTTGAACACCACTTGATGCATTTCTTACATAAGTGATGTGCACAAGTATTGTGACTTGGGTAGAACACCAATGCATTGACTGAATCTCATTTTGAATTTTAAAAGAATAATTCTCTACAAAGTCAATAATTGATACAACAACATTGCTAGGAAACTTGAGCAAACAATCCTTGAATTGTTGGGCTTTCCAATGAAATACAAAGTTGTGCTTGATGAAGCCTGTGAGGTGGGCTGAAAACAGACTAAGAAAAGTAGCACTTTTCATCCATCGCACAATCAAGTCCTTTCTCTTCTTCTCACTTCCACCTGCATCAAGTTGTCCTATTCCAACATCCATGAAGACCTTCATAGACACCTCCCTACTATGCTCTGCTATCTCATCTGGACAAAATGTCAACTTTCATACACCACATTGGGAGCAGTCCCCCATCAAGCATTTCTTGGCATGGTATTCACTATCTCTTGGCCTTGGGCACATGATGTATTCCACATACTAGTGATGTGCTGACATACTACCTAGTTTGCAAAACACTCTCCTATATCATCAGTTCTACAGCACACGGAGCAATTGCAAAGGTGACCTTTCCCATGATGACCAAACTTGTTTTGCCGCATCTGATTAAAAGCCTCTTTGAAATAGAGTATCTGCGCATGGGATACACAATAGCAGGTATTCCGCTCTTTCAACTTCCAAACAAAGTACGACTTTAATGCCTTAAAGCATCTAAGAGACACGACCACTGTGGGGTGAGTCCTCTTGAATCTTTGGTATAGCCCTACCTGTGGAACCAATACAATAAGTGTTGAAAATTCCAACTTCATGCAAATGGTAAAATGCCACTAATGTGCAGTAGTACCAAAATTGGTTGTATACAGTACCAAAGAATGTATTGTAGAATCAAAATTGGTTTTAAACATTACCAAAGATAGTAATGTACCAAAATTGGATGTACACACTACCAAAGCTTGTACTATAGTACCAAAATAGGTTGTAAGCAGTACCAAAGATAGGACTGTAGAATCAAAATTGAATGTAAAAAGTACTAAAGATTGTACTGTAGAACCAAAATTGGTTGTAAACAGTACCAAAGATAGTAATGTACAAAAATTGGATGTACACACTACCAAAGATTGTATTGTAGAACCAAAATTGGATGTAAACAGTACCAAAGTTAGTATTGTAGAACCAAAATTGGATGTAAACAGTACCAATTTTAGTAATGTAGAACCAAAATTGGATGTAAACAGTATCAAATATTGCACTGTAGAACCAAAATTGGTTGTAAACAGTACCAAAGATAGTACTGTAGAACCCAAATTGGTTGTAAGCAGTACCAGAAATTGTGCTATCTATCTTCTTTTGACTCATTTTAGAATCGTTTGCAGAAGAGTACCCATATGGGAACTTTGCAAATGCTTTGGTGATAAACAAGAATGTTTTGGTGACTATGCAGGGAATAGTTTTGGTACTGCACAAAGACTTTGGTACTACACAAGTAGGCTTTGGTAAAATAGAGTGAGGCTTTGGTACTAAAGATTGAGGCTTTGGTGCCTGTAGGGATGAAAAAGGTACTATATAGAGGCTTTGGTACTGTACAGATAAGCTTTGGAATCACTAGTATGCAGCAGACTACCAAATTTGGTACTGCACAGGGGCTTTGGTTCTTTACAGGATAGCTTTGGAACCACATAGGAGTGCATTGGTATTGTATATAACCTTTGTAAGGTACTGCATACCACCACTACCATATAGCAGACTACCAAATTTGTTACTGCACAAGGGCTTTGGTTCTATAAAGGATAGCTCTAGAACCACCCGAAAATGCACTGGTTCTGTATACAACCTTTGTAAGGTATTGTATACCACCACTACCATATAGCAGACCACCAAATTTGGTACTGTCTTGACCGAATCAGCCTTAAGAATCACCAAATAAATTACAATTGCTAAGATTTGTTGGTACCTGAGAGTCATCGAGTAGATGTACAGGATGTTTGATAACACTTTTCCGTCCAATTGTCTTCTTACATATGTCCTTCTTGTTTGGTGATGCACCAAATCTCTTGTTTCATTAGTGATAATGGTTCCTTGTGGCAATTGTCTCTCACAAGCACTCAATGGAAACACTTCATCCTCATCTTTATTCTCTAGCCTTGAAGTTGCAGCAGCTATATTCCTTTGATGAACACCCAGAACACTAGCAATTTTGGATTGGTTTACTGAGGCTACACTTGTGCTATTGTTCAATATCATCGCCAAAGAGGTTCTCGTAACAAAAAGCTCACTTGCTGAGTGTGGGACCTTAATTTGAGCCAAAGTGTTGCGCACACCCGATAGAACAGTGTCTTCAACATTGTTGAAATTTGATTTTTACAGCTCGGAAAATGTCTGGTGGTCCAATACTTATTGAAATATTTCCTTTTGCTCATTCCTTGACAACCCGAGTGTTTGCTTGCACCAACATCATGCCACCGCTGCACAAATGTTCTTCCTTGACCTGGCTTTCGGTAATCCAAGTGCAAAAGAAGGATGTCGTTCTTTCCTTCTCTGTTAGCGTTTCTTTGCAGCCCAATAATCACGAAGAAAAGCTTGATTAGTGACACATGTCTCAATGGAACTGGCAATGGGATGGTTTTGTTTCTGTTCATCCATGCGTGATTCCTCCTCATCAAGCTCGTCGAAAGAGAGTAGCTGTCACCCGAGCGGTAAAATCTTGTAGTATTGTCCATTGGCAAGGAGCACGTGCACACACACACACACACACACGCACGCACACACACCCACATAGAGAGAGAGAGAGAGATGCAGCAGTGGTCACTAAAAATCAATTAAAACCAAGGTTTTGTGTGCATATTTCTGGTGCAAAGAGTGAGAGAGAGAGAGAAAGAGATGCAGCGAATGGTCAACCAGGGCTCAACTTGCTGGTGGAGAGAGAGAGAGAAAGAGAGATAACAAGAGAGTAGCCCAAGTTCGGTGGCTATGGAGCACGGAAGGTGCACAGGAGCAACAAAAGTGTGTGTCTAGAGAGAGAGAGAGAGAGAGAGAGAGAGGGAGGGAGAGAGAGAGAGAAGGTGCTGTCGTGAAAGCCAATAACCATAATGTGGGTCCAACGCTCTCCCCCCACTTCCTCTCTTGGAGTGGCCCCTCCAAATAGTGAAACGTCTAAAAACAAAGAAATATATGGCCCCTCTCCATTTCCAATTAAAAGGTCCAATTTATACACAAGTGAACCACCAAGCCCATGTTGTGTCAAGGACAGTCCTTTTTGTACCACCATTGCGTGCTTTTAGCCATTTAATGCTAACTATTGCTGCTAACACACTGTCAAACACAGTACCCTGCACACTCACAGATAATCAAATCTACTTCTCACTAACAGATCTACTAACACCTGCTTATAGATCTTGCAAAAATAACAAAAATAGTACAATGCAGCACTAACAGAGTTTACAGTCACTTAACAGTAGCTAACAAAAACGTGCTAATCTGCCCATTGCAGCCACTTAACAATTCTCACACAAACACAACATAAAACAAAAGCAGATGGAAGAAAGGCTTCCAAAGGTAGCACTCAGTGCTCCTCAAGCCTAATGCAAGGCATTTCCCTGAAAGTGGAATAAAAAATGTACTCTTTGCTGTACGTGTCGAAGTTGGGAACTTGCCTGTGCACTGTGTGTGAGCCTCGAAAGGTGCAAACACACAACTAGAAGAGCCTAGCAAGCTCAAAGGGGTAGGGGTGTGTCACTCACTGCTCAATGCTTCCGTCATGAAGGATCCTATGCTGCAAAGAAGAAGGATCCGCCGTCAATGCCACGCTCAACCGCCTCACCGCCGATGCTGTCGCAATGCTCGATCTCTCTCTCTCTCTCTCTCTCTCTCTCTCTCTCTCTCTCTCTCTCTCTCTCTCTCTCTCTCTCTCTCTCACACACACACACACACACACACACACACACACACACACACACACACACACACACACACACACACGCACGCACGCACGCACGCACGCACGCACACACACACACACACACACACCTGTGAGCACACGAAGGAGAAGGAGACAGAGATGGAGAAAGAGTACTTCTTAGCTTACACCTTAGAGAATCCGGATTTTAGGTCAAAATAGACCTTATATAAGAGTTTAACCCATTCACACATGGGCGCCCACAGTGGCCGATCAAAGTAAAAATAGTATCAAATGAGATATGTGGTGCGTCTCTCATCGGCGATCACCCAAGCACCTATAGGACTGAAAAGCCCGGTCCCTGACTCAAAACAATGTGATATCCGTGGATGTTACTTGGGCCGACTTCCATTTGCCAAGGTCAACACCAAGCAATGGAGAGCGTTGAGAAGTCACCAAGCCTTCTATTCGCTCGATGCTAACTCCACTGTCGCATGTAATAACTTTAACACCAAGGTCGACACCAAGCGATGGGGAGCATTGGGCAGTCACCAAGCCTCCTATTTGCTTGGTGCTGACTCCACTCACATGTAATGAATTTAACACCGAGGTCAACACCAAGCGATGGGGAGTGTTGGGCAATCGCCAAGCCTTCTATTTGCTCGGTGCTGACTCCTCTATCGCTGTAATGACATCACCAAAAAGGGTCTCTGTCATCGGGGTTAACAATCCCACTCTCTTACTCACATGAACCATCCAGGGGGGCACTAGCAAGGTCGCTAGTGCACCCTCCCTTCCCTTCATTTAAAAAGTTGGGGGCCCTTTCAGGGTGCATGGGAGCAAGCTCCTACTATCGTGCCATGTCATCAGCCACACTGCCAACCACCGCGATGACTCGGAGCGCCGTTGATTGCACCCGCCACGGTCAAAACCGCCATCATTACCGGTCGTGCCACTGGGTAATGTCAAATGCAGGACCCCTAGGGCATCACCATAGCTACACGCAAGGGAGAGGCCACTCTCTCCACACGCTTCACACCCCATATGGGTCACGTTCTAGGCTATATAAGCTGCCCTCCTGGTGAGCATGCCCGCATGTGGGAAAATTTGCCCGCCTTGTGGCAACAATTCGTTGCGTGGCCCTCAAAGCCCTCCAAATTTTTTTAAAAAGTTTTCAAAGAGGCCCTCAATGTGCCAATCTTTTCTCTTCTCCAAGTCCCTGCCTGGTGACTAGTTTCCCAAGCCTAGAGATCCCTCCAAAACTCCCCCTATCTGACTTCAAGCCACAAGTACCTTGCCGCATTTTAAGATTCCCGGATCACAAACCGAGGACAAAAAAACCAGGAAAACCTAAATGACACCTTCTCTCCAGCACTTGTCGCCCAATTCATCCTGTTGTTTCTCACTAACCGAGAGTCTAATTGTTGTGCCGTCAAATCTTGTCGTTTCCACATGGTGCCCTACCTTCCCAAACCTTGTAAGGGCCCAAAAATGCGGCCAAATTGCCCTACCACTAGCCCCCGATATATATTTAACTGACCATAACTTGCAATCTAGAGCTTCAATTAGCAATCCAATAATACATCCATGATCACTAACTTAAGCTCTTCACGTGTATCCACTGACACAGGCTCTAGCCATCTGTCCCCGGGGACTACACCACCTCCCAACTTTGAAATGCAATATCTTCCACACCGAGGCTCCGTTTGAGGAGTCGTCTGGACCAACTTCTAGAGCACATCGATCACTACATTCCAAGACACTGATAAAGCATTTTGGACACTTGAACCCGCCATCCCAATTGGCCCATTTTGGAGCCGTTTTGGCATGAAAAGACACATTAGGCATACATTTCCCCTACCTTCTAGCTTCCCAAGACCTTGATACCTATTTAAAACCTTTACTTTGCACTTGTGCACACCTCTGGCACTGCTTAATACTTCTTCTGGCCTCAACCAACTTTGTCTGTACCAACATGTGACCACCCCTCATTTGTACACGCCTTATTCTTTACTAAATATAAGAATGAGGGGCTCTCTCACAGATTGTGGTGAGTAGCTCCACCTACATGGTGTGCTCTCTTGATTCTCCTCCTTGTTTGGATAAAGGTGGTGTGCCTCTTACCGCGGTCGGATGTGCTAAAGGTGTTTGATCACTTATCAATTGTGCATACCTTATTCTTTACTAGATAGAAGAATAAGGGACTGTCTCACACACAATGTGGTGAGTAGCTCCAACCAAATCATATGTTGTATTTCTCTCTCTCTCTCTCTCTCTCTCTCTCTCTCTCTCTCTCTCTCTCTCTCTCTCTCTCTCTCTCTCTCTCTCTCTCTCTCTCTCTCTCCACACATGCATCACATTTGTGCACTCACAAATGGTATCAAGGCGCATCACGGGGAGCACGACAACATTGAGAGGTTTGAGGCGAGGACTTGCTCACCCTTGGCAGTGAAGAGACACAATGGGAGCTTGTGAGCTTAGCTGAGAGTGATGTATGCTCTTGTGTAATTTTAAAGGAAAGTGTGGAAGATAGTATGTAGGTAAAGGTGATGTCCTAAAAACTATGTGCACAGCAGCACTGCTTTCAATTTTGTTTTTCTCCTTATAGATTGCAAATCTGAAAATTTTGCCCATGGTGCCTCTTTGTTTTGACATGCTCTATAAGTTTCTAGTATTTTGTTTTTGAAATTCCTCATCGTTTCGCTAATATACAGTTCAATTGATTGTATACAAAAATTTTAGGTTTTTAGCTTTTGTGTAGTGTACGAATATGATGCACTTTTGAAAGCATGACAAGTGCTCAAAGTTAGGTGCATAAATTCTGAGGTAGAAGATGCAATTTTATCTTATATAAAGCTTGAGATTTGAGGTTTTTGGTAGATTTGGGTAAAGAAGAAGCGGGTAGATTTTTTCATTGGATACTCATTTTTGATCCTGGCAAATTTATCACCATTGACACTACATGTGGAGCTTTTTCCATAGGTCTTCATAGGACACTTTGGAAATGATTTTGTGCTTTGATTTATGGTCTTTGCAGATGAATTTTCATATGGTTATGGCCATGGTTGATATCCATTGTACATACATTTCGGAGAGCACTTTTGAGTGCCGGTGAGCTCCCTTGAAAGCATTGTTTCCGCATTAATCAATTTTTTCGTTTGCAACTTTTTTGGTGCTTGTTTATGGACGGTCACTCTGTTTGTGTATGTTGAGTGCAGATTTCCATTCTTTGCACATTGTGAGCCATTTTAGCATTACTCTTTGGCATTGAGTAGTGGTTTTGGTTTCTGGTTTTTTGAGTCCTCTTTTGGTGACTAAAATGGTCGAGGTTTACTCCCATTTTGCCATACTTTTGGTTGAAAGACTTTTGGTCAATTTGTAGTGTTGAGATGTGCGCTCCTTGCTGCACTGTCAAAGCAAGGGCCTTGCCTAACACTGTGTGCGAGCCATAGACATCTCCAAGCACACAACTAGCTTAACTAGTAAGCTCAAAAGAGGGCAATGGTGTGTCACTCACCGCTCTATGCTCCTGCCGTGGAGGATTCCTCGCCGCGAAGAAGAAGGAGACGCCGCTACGTCGCAATCAACCGCTTCACCGCTGTCGTGCCGCTGCAATGCTCGATTGCACTCTCTCTCTCTCTCTCACACACACACACACACATGAGGAGGTGAAGAAGAAGAAGATGGAGATGGAGATGGAGCAAGAGCACTCTTCTATTGCACAAATGAGAGAATGAGTGAATTTTAGGTTTAGTTGGCTTTTATATGAGCTCACCCCATTCACACTTGGGCGCCCATGCTTAGCCAACTAATCCCTTGAATGTCCCGGTTAGAGTGCGCCTCTCATCGGCGATCACTCTTACCCTTTTCCTATTGGTCCGACAAGCCCGGTACCTGACTCTACCAAATACATAATACACGTCCGTCGTAGGTGATGGGGTGTCCGTGAGCCGTGAGGGTTAACATGTGCTCCTTGCCGCACTGTCAAAGCAAGGGCCTTGCCTAACACTGTGTGCGAGCCATAGACGTCTCCAAGCACACAACTAGCTTAACTAGTAAGCTCAAAAGAGGGCAATGGTGTGTCACTCACCGCTCTATGCTCCTGCCGTGGAGGATTCCTCCCCGCGAAGAAGAAGGAGACGCCGCTACGTCGCGCTCAACCGCTTCACCGCCGTTGTGCCGTTGCAATGCTTGATCGCACTCTCTCTCTCTCTCTCTCTCTCTCTCACACACACACACACACACACACACATACACACACACACGAGGAGGTGAAGAAGAAGAAGATGGAGATGGAGATGGAGCAAGAGCACTCTTCTATTGCACAAATGAGAGAATGAGTGAATTTTAGGTTTAGTTGGCTTTTATATGAGCTCACCCCATTCACACTTGGGCGCCCATGCTTAGCCAACTAATCCCTTGAATGTCCTGGTTAGAGTGCGCCTCTCATTGGCGATCACTCCAACCCTTTTCCTATTGGTCCGACAAGCCCGGTACCTGACTCTACCAAATACATAATACACGTCCGTCGTAGGTGATGGGGTGTCCGTGAGCCATGAGGGTTAACATGCCCCCCTTCCTGATGTAGATTCCGTCCTCGGAATCTATTGAGTTGAAGCTCGTTCGTCGAGGTGGAAGAGCATTTGAGATGAATGTCCTTAGCCTTCTTCAGTCACTGCAAAATCAAACAACATTGGCATAGTAATTGCATTCTCATAAGTGAGTAAAAAGCATATGCAGTTGTAGGTAGACAAATTGATTGGTAAAAGAATTTCAAACAATTTGTCAGCAATGAACATTAAATTGCAATGTAATCAAATGCATAAACACATGTAAAGGTAAAAAATTAAACAAGTCTAGGGTCGCTAATTTGACGGTCGAAAGGCACTAGAGATCGAATATTAATACCATGGATAAGCTTCTTAATTTTCTGTGGTCAATTAAGTTGTTTAATCGCGAGAGCCAAGTATTCATGTTCGAGGGCTGACTATAGGCTATATCTAGAAGACCTTGTAGTTAAGCTACCATAAAAGGAATTTCTCATGAAATAATCGCCTGACCGATTACTTTTTCTTTGACCCCCCAAAGTCTTTTCACAATGATTCAATTTGAGGTGTGTGCTTATTTTGTATGCCTTGGGTTTTTTGCTTTTCAAGGAAAAGCGCCCACACTGGGAACCTTCAGGGCTCTAGTACCATAGGCAATACATGTGAGTGAAGTACCAAATCAAGCTGAGATTTCTCTTCCAGCTTAAGATTTTACAGTGTGGCACTTTGATTTTTTGTTTGTTCATTTTCAGCATTTTAATTTTGTAACTTTGGGGGGTCATATAACACTGATACACCTTCCCAGGCTCATCACACTAGTTAACTCCCTTTATAATACTTAAGCTAAAGGTCAATAGGGTAAAGCCCACTAGAAAGCCCTAGTACATTTCACACAATGCTGCCTAAATCGGATTAAGAACCTAAGTAACCGTTGATTATTAGGAAGGCATTCCCCATGGTATTAAGAGAAGATCTCTAACACCTAACTTGGTCAAACTAGCTTAGTCGGACTGCTTGATTTTTAAACCTAGACAAGTGATTATGACAAAAAATTACATTGAATTAAATGTTTGATACTAAGCAAATGCGGTGAATATTAGGCTACCAATCACAATTAAAGCAGAGAATCATAGATGCAAAAAAGATAAGGGGCAATGCTAATGGACAAGAACCACCTGTTTGTGTCGATGGTCGCGCTTGATTTGAAGAGTGAGTCGAGATAAAGATTCCATGAAGGTCCAAATCCTATCAATAGCAACACGCTCCTGTACACACTAGGAAACAAAAGGAATACCTCCAAGAGGCACATTAGTGGGAAAAGGTACCAATACTTATTGAACACAACAAAAAACATAAGGAACCCTAACCTAATTATTTGCACTCCCCTAGAGAGTCAAGGGAATAGGATATTGTAGAGGTTGGGGGGAAACCCTAAGGCTAAAACCCTATCCTCGTCGTTGAGATAAACAAAGTCATCATCCATGAGACCATATGTGCCATCCGTGTAGTCGTGTAAATTTTCTTCTTCATCATAGGTGCCCATGTTTACTAAGAAGGTCACTAGACGCCTATAGTCATCTTGGTCAAAAGGGTAGGCTTGTGCAATGGGAGAAATGCTCTCTACTAAGTATGGATCAGACGTGGTCAAGAGACGTATCAGCCATTCTCACTCCTCAAAATTTCTCTCACATGCTAGCGTACCTATCAAATCCCATTCACATGCAAGCACTGGAAAGACCATGTGAAATATTTGTGAAAAGTAACGAGGGTACCTCTCACCCAAGGCAGGAGTGGATGACTCTAGCATACTAGCCATATCTGTACACGCAAATAGATGATGGTTAGAGTGCAAATATTACAAGGGTCGTGTTCTTGTGCATAATTTGTTTTTATGATTTGTGTTATGGCTGTTGCTCTTTTACTTTTTTATCGTGTTTTTGTGAGTATAAGGCTTTATATATACATTCCCTAAGATTGGAGATTAAGAGGTCAGGGAGAAATGTTGAGAGGGAAGCAAGTGAATGATGGATGTCCACAAACACTCCCCCCTTCCTTGGGTAGATCATACCGTTTGAAATGATGTCGTTACCCTTTGAAACCAATTGTTCCAGTTGGTAATAGGTGAGGATTTTTTCCAGTAGTTTTCTATTACCCTAGGTGCCTCGTCAAGTTGCAAGGGTGGTAAGGTACTCTCCCAGGATCGAACTTGAAGTGGTTCATCAGGTGATTCTTGAACACTGGGAGGTGTGGATTCTTTTGTAGCTTCATGGAGGTCCACTACTATAGATGGAGGCTGTGTAGAAGCTTTTACCTCTATGGATGTATTACATGAGGAGCTAGAAGCTTCATGGAACTCCCCCCTTCTTGAGCTAGGTGGAATAAATTGGTTTTGCTTTGGAGCCCAAACTAGCTCTGAACTAGGTGTGTAGCATTCTGTGATCTTTCCCTTCCCACGGTCTGCCATTGGCTTTAGCGTTACACTGTTTGACTCATATGGGTTTGTTGTCGATAGGGAAGGACACATTTTATGTTTAGGTACCCAAATTTGCTCATTTCCATCATAGTAGCCTTGGGCTTCTAATAGTTGTTTTGGAATCCATCGTGATTTGGTCTTGACTCTTTTAGGGCGCGCTCTTGGTTTTCCGGGGAAATTTTTTCTTGGAATGGATGGGAGGGTTGAGGTAGTTGGAAGTAAGGCCTTGGGGACCCATTGATATGTACTCTTAGGTCGTGCAGGTTGAGTACTTGCAATATTACTGCTTGCTGCAACTACAAGTGTTGAAGTGCTAGGTTCATGGGTAGCTGGCAAAGACGAGTTAACCACCTTGGCTTGTGAATGTTGGCTATCCTTCAACTTTGCTAGAGTTTGCAACGTAGGTGACTTTGCTTGAATGATAGGGGTAAGAGTCGGTGGTCGCGTCGTGACACTACCAGTATCCCAATCAATAGTGCATTTGGTTGCCAACATCCACGTGTGTCCCAGGTTTACGTTGCCTTCCATAGCTCCCGCGGGCATGACTAGAAACCTCTACACTATGCTTCCATTGTCATAGACAATAGGGGTCTGAAGGCCTCCAAGAATAGTAGTTTTCTTTTTATTAATGCCCTTGACTTGCATCATACTCGGGGATAGGGTCGGTTTCCCTAATTGACATCAAACTCCATAGGATAACAAATTGTGTTTAGCTCCCGTATCTAATAAGGCATTGTATAGTACTTTCCCATAGGGGCTATTTAGCTCAATTGGGTATCGTAGGGGTGGCTCAGATTCTAATGAGTCGTCATCTGTGTCCTTGAAAAATGCTTGCGTGATTCCCAGATTAGCCTCTCGTTGGCGTCTAAGACGTTGTTGTCGTTCTCAAGCCTCAACTCTTGCTTGGATTTTTTTAAGCTCTGCTTGTTCCTTGGCAGCCTTCTTTTGATGGATGGCTTGCAACTCTTCCTGGCTTAGAGGATCATAATATCTTTTGAATTTACTCCCATTAAGGAATCCAATGGTTTCAACTCCATTTAGAGTCTCCACACGAATGGTACCTTGAGGGGTAATTTCACACACTCGATATGGTCCCTTACCAGCGTATTTCAATTTCTTCTTTTCATTACGTACCCCGTACATAAGAACTTTATCACCAACCTTGATGTCTTTATCCTTTAAATGGCTATCAAACCACTTCTTTCTCCTATCCTTTTCCACTAAAGCATTTCGCACAGCTAATTGCCTTTCTTCATCTAGCCTTTCCAGGATATATAATCGCTCCACTAAGGGGTTACCATCCCAACCTTCTTGAGAAGCTACTCGAAGACTAGGAATGACAAACTCCCATGGCATAAGTGCTTCTTGGCCATACACCATTTTAAACGGTGTGCAATTAATAGCAACTTTATACGCAGTACGATAAGCCCATAAAGCTGATGTAAGCTTTAGGTCCCAATCAGTTACTAGGAAATCAGGGCATACTCGAAGAAACCTCCAGTAGAGTGTCTACCGAAGAAAGCGGGAATCAAGGCAATTCCTTGCACACAATTCCTAAAGAAGTCTTAGACACTTTTTCAGATTCAACATCCGAAATGTCTTCTTACTCGACTCACTCAGAAACCGGAACGACAGTGCGCTATAAGCATATACTATCTTTTTACAAGACTAACGGTCATGGAGCCCAGGTTTACTTGGACCCTAACGAGGAGTATGCTATTCACATTGATGACCATGGTATTGAGTTCGAAGAAGAGGTTAGGGCAAACAAACAAGGAAAAATGTACATGGATCGAAACGAAACTCAGTATTTATAGGTCGAAAACCCTGATGTGATATACAAATGGGGGTTATAAGTAAAAACTATAATCCCATATATGTCAGCAAAAGAAGGACCACCAACTTTAGAATTCGAGGGATACGATCAAGTAGACTTGAAGCCTTTGAAACGTCTTAGTACGGATAATCCTAGGATCGGAGTTTATTGTTGGGAAGATAGAAACATAAAAGATCTTTTGTGGACTTCTCATGCCAAACCAGGACAATTAACGGCCATGAAGATCATCTATATCTTCAAGTCAAAGATAAGGGATCAGCAGATCTACCAACCTACCTGTTTAGAGATTGTTACAATAACAACTTTGTTATGATGACTCCTGAGGAGGTAGAACAAACCAAATACCAAGGGTATTCCATACGGGATTGGATATTGGGGCAAGGACCAGAAACAATTCCAAGAGAGGAACACCGTGAGAGATCATCTGAGAGTTATGTGAAGAAACTAGAAACCACCTCATCACGTAGAAAACCGGGTGACACTAAGGCCAGTCCAGGGCTACATGAGTCACTATTTCCAACAAACTAGTTTGAAGGACTCGGAACGAGACCGACTCCCAGAAAACCTGGAGTTGAACCAAACAGACATGTCAGACCAGCTGACATACAAAAATGGGTTAGAAAATACAGTGGATCAGGGGTCCATATGACCACTTAGCAAGCTTTAAGCAAGTGCTAAGAGCAGAGCGTATATTCGATTTCCATACTCAATTTGAGGGGTTTGGAATGACATTAGAAGGAAAAGCTTTGACATGGTATTCCACCAAGGTCAATCATGGACTTGAACACATTAGCTCAAGGATTTGTAGCTGCTTGTTCCAAAACGGGGATTAAACATAATACGGTAGCTCAAATCTATAGCTTTAAACAGAAACATGGTGAGTCTGTTAGGGATTGTGCAACTCAAATGAAACAATACATTGCCAGATGCCCAGAGATGGAGATACCTGCAGAAGAACGACTTGTATTTTTGTTTTTGGAAGGACTGCTAAACAAAGAACTTCATGATATACTCTATAGTAAAAAGCATACAACCCTAGAGGCGTGTGTGTCTGATGCGATTGACCTAGGAGACAATTGCGAGATCTTCAACGAAGAAGATGTCCCTAAGGATAACCAAAGTGAGAAAACAACATCCACAAAACCAGCACAAGTGGGAAGGGCTGCTGCTGCGGCACCACTCTCAACCATAGAAGATATGCTAAAACGGATGAATGACATGATGAACAATATGCAAAAAGCACCTATATATGAGAGGACCAGGACAAGCGATACCTCCATAGCGACAATCAATTAGGCCACAAAAATGGTGTGCAATCGAGGGTAAATGGACCAACCATAAGACCCACGAGTGCTACTTCAGGAAACTGTCATAACTATGGTGCTGACGACCATTGGAAGAACGAATTTCCAGAGCCTGACAAAAACCTCAAACCAATTGAAGCCTATTGCATACAATGTCGCAAAAAGGGAGGACACTTTCTGGAAGATTGTCCTAGGAATCCTTTGAACAAGGGAAAAACTATCGTAAACATAGTCCAAGTGATGCCTAGTAGCTCATCAAAGAGTGAACCGATTGTTCCAACCAAGGTATTCACTAGAGCCCAGGCAAAGAAAAAGAAACACAACTCCTCTGATGATTTGGAGAACACAAAAATTTCTTCTCATCAAAAGGAGTAGAAGCAAAAGATATGAGATGAGAAAACAAAAACAACGGGTTGAAATCAAAGAGAAAGCAAAAATCCTAGCCCAAGACAAGTTGAAAGAAACTGGCAGTGAATTCAAGGAAACAACCGTGAAATTTGGAGGATCCATTCTGGTCGATAAAATTTTTGAGCCTATTAATGATGCCTTGGAAGCCTACCAAAAGCAGGACTTAAAGCAGGCCAAAACATGGAAAACAAGTGGAAAAACTATCCATCTCCAGACATGGAAGCAGCGAAGCTGGAAGCTTATCAAAATTTGGTAAGAATCACACAAGAAATGCTGGATAAACAAAAACCCAAACTTGAAATTATTGCAAAACCTAAAGAGCTTGCGGTAGAAGAAGCGAAAGCAAAATCCGATGTGGTGGTAGAGCCCCACCTCAAAACAAATGAACCAGTGCTTATAGTGCCTGACAGCGAAGATGCCTTAGACGGAATTCCATTCGTAGAGAAAGACTGGCTAGGACACTTATGGGAAAAAGTGAGAGAGATCAATGATGGAAGCCTAACTTTAAAGTCAACTCCTATAGAGGAATTTTGGTAGGATAACCTACCTTCTGATATGAACATGGATTTACAATCCTTGTACGGGGATTGCGGATCGAAAGCTTCAGGAATGTCTAAACCATTGACATTAAAAACATTACCTTCTTACTTGGGAGATAACGAAGATGAATCCATCCTTTGCAAGACCACTCAAGTAAAAAGAGCGGAATAGACCCTAGAAGTAGACAACGTTCATTCAATCATATCTACACCCATCCAATGCACTCTTACCTTGGGAGGACTGTTGAAACTCAGACCATACTTGTGGAACGATTTACAAAAAATCCTAGAGAAGGTGGGGATAACGGGGTTAATCTCTAAGAATTTGGAAAATTTGAAAAATGAAATGGAAAACAAAGAGATTCGATCAGTTCCTATGAACAAGGTTGGAGAATATTATGAAGAGGAAGAAGGGAACACCACCCTCCTAGTGAAATATAATGACATTGAAACCATGGCAATATTGGATAGTGGAGCTGGCATAGCCATAGCCACTAAAGCAGTATGGGAATCCTGGGGACATCCAGCCATTAGACAAACTCAAATGAAATTGCAGTTGGCTGACGGACACATTGAGAGACCACTAGGGCTGCTTGAAAAAGTGATAGTCAATTCTTGTGGAATTAAATATCAACACACTTTTGCCGTAGTAGACTTTGGGAAAAAACTCAACTATGAAATCATATTGGGAAGACCTTTCATGCGACAGGTACAGCTTATCCAAGATTGGGGAAACAACTATCTGTACTTGAAGCAGGTGGGATCTATAACAAGAGCCAATCTAAAAGATCACACTTCTAGAGATGTCTTGAAAACACCCATCCAAGAGTTTGATTCAGTCTCTTCGGCTGAAACTAAACTCCCATCCTCGTTAAACAAAGACACTCCTATTTGGATGTGCGGAGCTTCAGAAAATGCAAGCTTAAGACGAGAAGAATGTATCCTAGAAAGGGATTGCACAGACGAAGCCTACATACCTGAACCCTTTCCAGAGCATTTATTTTTGAGTCATTCGAGTGGACTCAAATTTTAGCGACAATGGATATATGTGTGAATACGTCTATGCCTACTCAATTTTGCAATGAGGATGGCTACGACATAATTCCCATCCAAATGATGTCAGTCCTCAACATTGAAAACGAAGATGAGGAAACCAAGGACTTGATGAAATCTCAACAAGTCTTTTCAGACCTCTATTACGATGCAACTGATGAGTTAGATGAACACTCAGCTACCTCAGAAGATTCGAAGTCAGAAAAAGAGCATACAAGATCTAAGTTACTCTTAAAGGGAGGGGAGGAAAAGTTTTTTGACTTTCCAAACTAGAAATCAAGAAGACAAAAATGGTATAGACGAAAGAGCGACACCAAAATTATGAAAACACGACCTATGCCATCAGTCTCCACTAAAACACAATTCCTGATGCAGATAGATGCTAATGATTATGTCAAGGACAAAATAACTGGCAAATATCCTTCAAACAAAAACTTAGAAATGTCTTAGACATAGAGAAAAACAAGGAAGGGTACTCAAGAAAAATCTTAGGATAAAAAACCACTCATGACCAAAGTGGAGCGGAAAAAGAAATATCAAGAGTTGAAAAAAGCTCTAAAGAAGATATACACAACCAAAATGGAAACCAGAGAAGAGGATGGTAAGGATGTAATGCATGTTCCATCCCATTACAAAAAGTATACTCTCCAAGATCGGAAAATCATATTTGAACAACTTGTTAGGGAACTACGGAAACAAGGCAAATCTTACGAAGGGCCTGAAAATGCTAAAAGAGTAGACTTGGTTGAACCAAGAGAAGAGCCTAGACCTGCTTACATTGCGAATGACTTAACAGAAGAAGAAGAAAAGCTTTTGCTGAGCTTGTTAAAGGAATACTGAGATATCTTCGCTTGGTCTTACAAGGATCTCAAGGGTGTTGATCCAGAAATCTGTCAACATACTATACTCATGAGAGATGATGTGAAACCAAGTAGAAAGAGACCATACACTTATAATGAAACATTTGCCAGGAAGATCAAAGAAGAGATTGAAAAACTAAAGGAAGTTGAATTCATTCACAAAATTGAACACACAGATTGGGTGTCTCCAATTGTGGTAGTACCTAAGAAGAATGGGAAATTACGAGTGTGTGTTAATCTCAAAAAGATGAATGCAGCTACCATTAGAGACAACTTTCCTCTTCCGATAACTGAGGATGTTTTAGAACGAGTTACAGAAAAAGAAGCTTCAGCTTCTTAGACGGCTTTTCGGGATACAATCAACTATTGGTTGACCCAAAAGACCAGCATAAAACTGCTTTTGCAACAGAATGGGGTATATTTGCCTATCGGGTTATGCCGTTTGGGTTAACTAATGCTCCAGCCACGTTTCAGAGGTTGATGAGCCATGATTTCAAAGAGTATCTTTGGAAATTCTTAGAAGTATATATGGATGATCTATGCATCATTCGTCAATCCGGGCTGATCATTTTGAACACCTCAAAAAGGTATTCGAGAAATGTAGACTTTATAGGATTTGCTTAAATCCTGAAAAGTGCATATTCATGGGAAGACAAGAAAACATTCTTGCACATATAGTGTCTAAAAATGGCTTAGCTACTAATATTGAGAAGATTCGTGTCATTGCTAAATTACCTAGACCAACAACATTCAAGGGGGTAGAAGCCTTCATGGGACATTGTGGATATTACCGACGGTTCATCTACATGTATGCTATAATTGCAAAACCCTTCTCTACACAAAGGGGATGCTTGCTCAAGGATGCTCAAAAGAGCATGAATAGGTGTAATTCTTCCATGAATTTGCTCTATTGTTCATTCTCTTGCTTCGCTTAAGTGAAATTTTGCTTCTAAGCTATGGTTTTTTTCATGTTCAAAAGCTAGGCATCCTAAAGTTTCAACACTTTGCTTTGTGGAAATTAACTCATCAAAAAATTAGGTTTTATGTGTGCTAATCATAGGTAATTGGCCTTGATCTTAGGTTAATGTAGGTTCATTTCTCATTAGTCCTAGACTCTTAGTGATAGTTTTAATACTTCATTCATTTTTGTCATGACCTAGGGCTATGATTAGGCTTTAGTCCTTTAGTCCAATTGCCCTTAGCATCTCAAGTTGGAAGAATAAAAATGTGCTAAAAAATGAATCAATGAAACAAAAAAGTGTCAAGAAAAAGTAGCAAAAATGCTACTAGACACATGAAAAAGAAAGTTCTATGTTATGTTATGTCTATGTAAGGCCTAGTGCCTTATTGGCACTTGTCAGGTGAGGGGAATCACTTTGGCTCGCTTGGTCAAGGCCCTAAACCGATGCCCTGGGCTGATAGGGGTTAGCCGTCGCCTTGGTAGGCTAGTAGGCTTTTGGAACACCTTCTTGAGGGTTCAAGGAGCCAAGAGTCGCACCTAGACTTGCCTTGGGGTGGTAGCCTTGTGATTTTGCTTTAATTTTTTCAATGAATGACATATATAAAACTTCCATGAGCTTCAAAAATCTTTGGCAATGTACTAATAGATTAGGAGCTTTTTTTATAGCCCATAGACATGATAGACTTGAATGATTTATTAAAATTGTTCACATAGTTTTTAGGCTAGTAGGTTTATGAACTTGCATTAGCCTAGGGTCATAATTGATTGCTTGTGTTTCATGCATAAAACTGAAATTTCAAGTGGTTTAATCTTCACAATAGTTTAGGTGTTTTTTTTGCTTTATGTTGTTTAGTTTTTTACTATGATTGACCCATCTTCTAGAAGCAAAAAATCACTTTGCATGATTGTTCATTTGTGCTTCATATTTTATTCATTCTTGGTGGCCTTTGATGCTCATTACTTGTTCTTATGTTTTGCAGCTCAACATTTCTTCCATGGACTTGCTTTCTACCATGTCACTGTGTCTTGCTTCACCAGCACACGAGGACGTGCGCCAAATTAGGAAGGGGGGAATGTTAGTAGCGGCTAACACAGGCTACACCAATCATACACCAAGTTGTAGATGTGCCATAGTGCACAATATTTCCTTTTCATTGTATAGGGCTTGGGCTCATGTAGGAGTTCCAAAGTTGTATGAGTCTAAGCTAGAGAGCTCCACTTTATCCCATAGTTAAAGGGTTTGAGGCCCAAAGCTATAAAAGAGCCCTATGTTTAACGAGAAGTCATTCTTGGGTGAGGACTCCTCTTTGTAGAGTGGATGGTCATGAGGCTCATGGACTTTCTATGCCCATGTAGCTCTTGATTTCTAATAATCAATTACTCTTTCTTTCTTATTAGTCTTCTTTGCCTGATTATGTGGAGTGAGATTGTATTAGTGTGATGGTAGATCTCTAATCCATTTTTGAGTTAATCTATTCTATCCACACCCTTGCCCATGGTGTGTGAGGGCTATGCCTTCCTTCTCTTCATTTCTCTCTACAAGGTGCAGTTAGTGTGTGTGCATATGTAGTCATATTGAGGGGTTGTGCCGGAATGGGCATACTAATGTAGAGTAGGTATGTTAGTTGCATGCTTGTGTAGTTGTGATTAAGAGTTGTGATTAAGAGTTGTGAATAAGAGTGATTGATGTGAGAGGTTAATTTCAACTACATGATTGTGTGCAAGTGATTAGTGAGTAGGAATGTGTTGTTGATTAGAGGAAGCCCCTTTCCATGGCTTCTCTCTATGATGAGAAGAAGGATCCCTTGAATCCTCTATGTCTATACATCTTAGGCTTGTGCTTCCATGCCCTAGCCGGGTTGCCGATCCACGATTTGAAAATTTTGTGGGTTGCGATTAGATCATGCTACAACGCCTCCCTACACAGTGATTTCCCCACAAGATGGAGGGGATTGATATACCTTGTGGAAGAGGAACCTGCAATTTTCAAGGAGTCTTGGGTGCACATGATTCAAGTAGATCTTTGCATTCTTCTAGTAGCTTTGCTTGAACACCGTCATCCACTCATTGTGAGGGAGGTCTTCATCCCTAAGATCCTTTGCAAGCACCCCTCGATACTGAGACCATACTCTTTGTGAAGCTCCTCGGCTGTATAACAGAACTTGGTCAAAATAGGGTATTCTTCCATTTTGTTTTTGCCTGCAATGTGGAAACACAAAGCTCAAATGTTATACATGCCCTCCGTCTACCAATCCAAAATACCTAAGCATGCTTCCTAAATGACCTTCTATTGACAACATTTCAACAATGTCAAACTAAACCCTACACCCTAAACAGCCCTTTGGTCACACAAATGTTCTTTCCAATGAACAATTTGGTACTGACAAAATTTGAGGCTATACAGAGTTATCATTGTACAGTACCAAATTTGGTACTGTAAAGTACCAAATTTGGTAGTGTACAGTATCATATTTTGTACTCTAAACTTCCTCATTTTCTTAGTAAACCCTCTTGTCCTAGAGGGTATGATAATAGGGATACAAGAAGACCCTTTTGCATAGATGCATAGATGAAACAATACATTCACAATTGTTGAAAAATATCATGAGATTGTGTTCGGCTGAAGGCACATATGCTTGAATCATGAATGCATGCAATGCGAAAAAAGGATAGAAATGCAAAGCTCCTGAGCAAAAAAAATATTGACTTACATGCAATGCATAGATGAAACAATACACTCGGAGAATTGTTGAAATTTTTCATGAAATTGTGTTCGGTTCAAAGCACATATGCTTTCATGAATGCATAATGCAAGGCTCTTGAGCAAAAAAAGTACATAAACTTGCATGCAATGACCTTACAACCCTTTGTTAAGTATGGAGTCTGATTTACCCCTTGTAATTTTTTGTGTTAAAAAATGCACATTTGTGAGGCCCCCATTATGAGGAGAAGCCATCGTGCGTGAAGAAAAATAACTCGCCGAAAAATAAAATCACTCGCCGAAAACCAAAATTTTAACGCCCAATCTCGAGCCTAAATCTTGAGAGTGGCTTTGCCGGAATATTATGGCCAGACAGCGGCCGGAAAGTGGTCGGAAAACGACCGGTCGATTGGCCGGTTGGCCGGTGGCCGGTGGTCGAAATTCAATGGCGGATGGCGTATGGCTGAATTCCAAAGCGGACTTGTCTTCTCAAGGGAGGCCACACATGGGCAGATTGGAGGGTCCGATTTAGACTTATCTACACAAGGGCGGCTACACATGGCTGCCTCTCATGAGAGAGGGCAGCCCTTTTGGCCTATAAAAGGAGGCCATTTCTACACACATTCGATAGAGTGTGAAGTTGATGCAACAAGGTGAGTGTGAGGTGGTGAGAGTGAAGCAAGGTGAGAGCTCTATTAAGGGTATAATCGCTTTGTAAACTAATTCTTGTTTTGAAGTACTAAAGCCATTGAGTAGCTGCTTTCCCATGGACGTAGCCCACATTGGGTGAGCCACGTATATCGTGTGTACTCTCTCTCTCTCTCTCTCTCTCTCTCTCTCTCTCTCTCTCTCTCTCTCTCTACTCTACTCTATAATCTCTTGTGTGTGAAATATATCTCTCTCCATTAAGTAATCTACTCAAATATCTATTTAGCTACGTCTTATTTCCTAACAACTGGTTCAAAGCAAGGTTTGCTCGTAGATAAATTATCTCAAGGAAAGGATTCCTTGAATTGGGTGGGAGTTATGGCGGAGGAAGGGAAGCTCAAGATTGAGAAGTTCAACAGCAAAAACTACCAACATTGGAAGATGCAGATTGAAGACTATCTCCACCAGAAGGACCTCTATTTGCCACTAGGTGGTCTTGCAAAGAAGCCCGCAACGATGGCAGATGAAGCATGTATTGTCCTCGATCGAAAGACACTGGGAACAATCTGGTTAAGCTTGGCCTCAACAGTGGCCTTCAATGTTTCGAAGATGAAGACCACGGAGGAACCATTGGCATCCAATAAGGTATTTCTCATGAAGCGCTTGTTCAATCTAAAGATGGCAGAGAATGGTTTAGTTGCAGAACACCTAAATGACTTTAACACAAACATAAGGCAACTTCGATCGGTGAAAATCAATTTCGATGATGAAGTGTGAGCTCTCCTTATACTATCATCTCTACCGGATAGTTGGGACAGCCTTGTGATGGTTGTAAGTAATTCTATCTCTTGCACAAATACTCTTAAGTTTGATGATATTGTGGGTGTTCTCCTAAGTAAGGAAATGTGAAGGAGAAGCACAAGAGAATCATCAAGTGTTGCAATATCAGTGGAAACAAGAGGAAGGCCTAAGGAGAGGTTCAAAAACCAAAAGGGTCGTGATCGCTCAAGGCGGAGCAAGCCACGCACAAAGTCAGTTCTTGAATGTTGGAACTACGGCAAGAAGGGCCACACCAAGAAGGATTGCTAGTCCAAGAAGAAGAAGGAGACAAAGTCTCAAGACAACAAGCCAACATCGGAGGCCAATGTGGCAGGTAAAGTAGAGTAAGATGCTCTAATTCTCTCATTAGACAATGTGTCTAATTCCTGGATAGTAGATTCTAGGGCTTCATTCCATGCAACACCACACAAACAACATTTCCAAGATTACACCAAAGGTAATTTTGGGTATGTATACTTGGGAGATGATGAAGCTTGTGAGATTTTCGGCAAAGGTACAAGTTTTGTCAAAATTGCTAACGGAAATGAATGGAAGCTTAAAGATGTTAGGCATGTTCCTTCTCTTCGCAAAAATTTGATCTCTACAGGACAATTGGATGATGAAGGTCACAACATTGCATTCGGAAACAAATGGTGGAAGATCTCAAAGGGATCTTTGGTGGTTGACAAGGAATCGGTACACTTTACTTGTGTACTATTGGCACGCAATCTTCAGCTTGTGCAGCAACTACAGAAGTTGACAGAGCGGTGTGGCACTACCAGCTTGGGCATATGAGTGCCAAAGGAATGCAAATCCTTCAAACAAAGAAGCTTCTACCAGGTTTTAAAGAAGTGGACTTAGAGTTCTGTGAAGATTGTGTTTATGGTAAACAAAAGAGGGTAAAATTTCAAAAATCAAGAAATGAAAGAAAAAATAAGAAACTTGATTCTGATGTTTGGGATCCTGCAAGTACACCATCACTTGGTGGCTCATTGTACTATGTAACATTCATAGACGATGCGACTAGAAAAACATGGGTTTATGCCATGAAGAATAAGTCCAATGTATTTTCCTTATTTCAAAGGTGGAAAGCCTTTGTGGAAAATGAAACAGGTACCAAGGTTAAATGCCTCAGTTCCGACAATGGAGGTGAATATTGCAGCCAAGCTTTTGAAAGCTTTTGTGCTAGCAATGGCATTCGGAGGCAAAGGACAACCTCAAGAACACCTCAACAAAATTGGATTTTGAAAAAGATGAACAGAGCAATCATGGAGCGAGCACGAAGCATGCAGCTACATACAAGCCTACCGCTTGAGCTTTGGGCGGAAGCTGTAAGTACGTTTGTGTACTTAATCAACCGATCACCCTCAACGGCATTAAATGGGGGAGTTCCATAAGAGGCATGGACAGGTAAACCGGTGAATTATGCATTTCTAAAAGTGTTTGGGTGTGAGGCTTTCATGCACATAGATAGAAGCCTAAGATCAAAACTAGATGCAAAGTCCAAAAAGTGTTTCTTCATTGGCTATAGAGAAGGTGACTTTGGGTATTGCCTATGGAATCCTGGAGATGGTAAAATCTTCAGGAGTAGGGATGTAATTTTTAACGAACAAAATATGTACAAAGATTACTTGGAAAGAAAACAAACAAAAGAAACAGGTAATGAGTACATGGAGCTTGAGGACGGTGAAGACTCAAGGACTGCAAACGGTGACAATGTGCAACAACGTCAACCAAATGAGGAGCCTCAACCTATTCCATGAAGATCTACAAGAGCAAGTAGACCTGCTGAAAGGTTTGTTCCTTCCTTCAACCATCTCTTGATCTCGGATTCTAGAGAGCTGGAATCATACAAAGAAGCTATGCAACACAAATCCAAAGAAGAATGGACGAAGAGCATGCAAGTGGAGATGGACTCACTACATCGCAACCAAACATGGTAGTTGGTTGAGTTGCCTAAAGGTAAGCGGGCACTTCAAAACAAATGGGTGTACAAGCTGAAGGAAGAAGAAGGTGGGAAGAAAAGATACAAGTCTATGCTTGTGGTAAAAGTGTTTTCTCAAAAGAAAGGTATTGACTTCAATGAAATATCTTCTCCTATTGTAGTGATTTCTCATGATTTAAATCTCAAGGAACTGGATGTAAATATGGCATTCCCTCACGATGACTTAGAGGAGGAAATCTACATGCTTCAACCAAAGGGGTATGAAGTAAAAGGTAAGGAGAAAATGGTTTTCAGATTAAAAAAGAGCTTTGTTGGGCGTCCCATCGTTGCAATAGCTCCAATGATCAACAAAATTATCAATCCGGAGGGATGAGCTACCCGGCTAGGGCATGGAAACACTCACATCGTTGGTGAGCTAATCGTGGCAACACAAATGGTTAACTCTAAGAGGTGAGCTTCTCGGCCTATGGAGGAGCTAAGCCGCAATGAAGGGCCATCTCCATATCCACTTCTCTTCACCTCTAATCAACCCCATCACACACACTACGATTGCAAGACGTACACAACACTAATCCTATCATGCAACACACTAATTGCAAGCACACACACATAGATCTACCGAGCACCACACTCCAATCAAACCTACATGCACAAACAAGAAAAAGAGGGCATTCACACAAGATTAGAGAGGGATTAACCACTAATTAGTTAAGATCTAGTTAATCTAATCATCATAGGCAATCATAAGAAGTAAGAGAGAGGCATAGTGAAAGAGAATGAATCATTGATTAGTGTTAATCAAGTCTCATGAGCAAGGAGAAGTTCAAGGACTCCATAGCCACACACCTCAAGAGCTCTCACCAATGAGTGCTCTCAACAAATGACTTGAGAACCCTAATTTCTTTTACACACTGCCTTATATACCTAGGTTAAAAATATGCAATGTTCGGGCTCCCAAGGCCTTTAGGGCTCACCACTTACTGAATCTGCAACCTAAGCACAGTAAGTGACCTATTCTTTACAACTTGGAACTCCCATTGAGCCCGTAACACATTAGAAATATTACAATGGCTTGAAATAAATCGAGAATTTACAATACGTGACCATTTTAGGAAATGTGAAAAATGTGTAACTCTAATCTTTCTTGCTTCTTTGCATTCATCTTCGATGTACATTCGTATGTCTTCGTTCTTTAGCAGCTTCTGTTAACTGACATTGACTCAGTTAACATTCCTGTAAGGTCTCTACTTTCGAATTTCACACAAGTTCTATTACGCAGTTGAATTTTCTTTAACCATCACTCATTATTTAAGATATTCAAGTTCAAATTATGAATTGTAGGTTGAGAAAACCTAGAATTTAAAATTTACGCTACAAAATTCTGAAATGTTTAGCTATATGAATCACTAATTAACTTATTGCAAGACTTATTTATACTGATTGTAAAATTTTCTTTTACTATTGTAAAGTTAATATAAGACTGTAAAGTTTAACTTCAAAATGTAAAGTAAATTATCATTAAGGAAATAAATAAATTATTTATCAAGACAAAAGAATACACAGGGATAACAAATGAAGACACATGGACTCACCTGGACTCACATATGAGGGGACAAAGTGGGACACACTGTCACATGAAAAGGAGAGGCTAGTCTTGACTAATCTTAATGAGGGGGGGCTGTGTGGCCTTATCTTTTGATGATAATGACAAAGTGGTCAAGCTGATGGGTACCACAAGGGTACCAAAAACGCGGGTATGATTTAAAAAAAATAAAATAAAAAATTGGACGTTTTCTTTTCTATTATAAATAGAGCATCCATGCTCACACTTTTGACATAGAGATTGCCTCTGTAGCGCTCACGAAGTGCTGCCACTTCTCTTAGAGAGAAGGCGTCCACAAACCACTAAGAGAGCAAAAACTCTAGTGGACTAATAAGGTGCGTATTAATTAAGCATTCAATTAACTTTAGGAATGATGTATGTGTGCTATCTCTTACTCTAATCTCTCTAATAGATTAGTAAGATTCAATTAGCTATGTGTGTGTGTGTGCTATCTCTTACTCTAATCTCTCTAATAGATTAGTAAGATTCCATTAGTTTTAAGAAGGATTTGTGTGTGTGTGCTATCTCTTAATCTAATCTCTCTAATAGATTAGTAAGATTCAATAGATTAGTAAGATTCAATTAGCTATGTGTGTGTGTGTGCTATCTCCTACTCTAATCTCTCTAATAGATTAGTAAGATTCAATTAGCTATGTGTGTGTGCGTGCTATCTCTTACTCTAATTTCTCTAATAGATTAGTAAAATTCAATTAGCTATGTGTGTGTACGTTCTATCTCTTACTCTAATTTTTCTCATAGATTAGTAAGATTCAATTAGTTTTAAGAAGGATATGTGTGTGTGGGTGTGTGCTATCTCTTACTCTAATCTCTCTAATAGATTGGTGAGATTCAATTAGCTTTAGAAAAGGATGTGTGTGTGTTCTCTTTTACTCTAATCTTCTAATGGATTAGTAAGATTCAATTAACTTTACAAAATATGTGTGTGTATGTTTTCTCTTACTCTAATCTCTCTAAGTATACCTACTCTCTCTAGTTAATATATCTTCACTATTAACTTATGCATAGTTAATTGAAAGTTAATACATAAGAGAACTCATCATATTCTTATTATACATTATGAAATTATCATTTAACAATTTTATTGTCAATTAGATTAAGTAGAATTTTTAATAATACTAAAAATTGATTTAGTTAAAGTATAGAAATGGAAGTTAGAATTGGATTAGAAATGTCATGCATAAAAGTAATGCAGTCCTAAACTTTCACTCGTAGGTTACACACTTAATTTTTGATTAATTACGATTAGCAAATATTTGATGTATAGAAATTAGATGTAGAACACCAACACTAAGTGTGAATCCGAGTTGGTGAGGATTCAAATTACAGACTCTCTTTGGAAACAAGGAGATTACTAGGGAAATTGACCAATTTAATGTTCTAAGTGTATAACATAAGTGTAGTACAAAAAAATGGCTCCAAAGCGTGCTTGAACACAAGGCGCTAATGATCATGAAGCCGATACAAGCAACGGGGGAACTCCTGCCGAACATGCTATGTCTCCACCAATCGGAGCTATGGAACAAGTTAGTATTGCAGTTTCAAGTTATGCATTATTGCATATGCGAGACCATATGAATATATTATTTACCTTATGAAAAGAAAACACGGACCGAAACCACGGGGCTTAACCCCAAGAAACTCGGCATATGTTTGACAAGTAGGAAAGATTGTTTGGTTAAACTGGTTGCTATAGGCAAGAATGTTTGTCCAAAACCTTCGGTAGGGTTTCTCTCAAGTCTCTCTACTTATTAGCGTTGGTATTATGTGGCAGTTGTCGAGGCGTGAGATGACGCCCAGGATGGCACCGCTGATGCTGTGGTGGGAGTACACCCAGATTAGCCCAGTTGGATACTGCAGTTTTGTTTTGCTGTGGCGTGAGGATGAGGCCCAGATTGGCACCATTGTTGCTGTGGCGGGAGTACATCCAGATTATCACAACGAGTACTTGTCCAGCGGTATGGAATGCTCATGAGGACAAGGGTTTATATAAATAATGTATATACCGATCGGACATAATAGCGCCAGTAGAGATTCTTGAGTGAACCTAATCCAAGGGTTGTTGGTTTAAAATTGGACGACTTCTTGTTTGACTATTGTTTGTAATACTGTTTGAATGGCTGTTTTAACGAACCAGTATCATAAATAAAGTAAAGGAACATATATGTTTAAACAGTGTGGTAGTAATTAGATAAAAAAAACAAGGGTGAGTGTGGTGTGGAAAGTGGGAGAATGATACCCCGATGGTATGATTCTATGGACGGGTGGACCCGATGAGTCGGGTAACTTTCCAACACTAGAATTGTTTTTTAAGTCATAAATCTTAAAAAAGACAAACCTTGGCGGCTGTGCTTCTGAAACATGGGGAAAAAAGCGCACAGGTTGGTCACTCTAAGATTTATACTTTTAGGTAAAATTGATTATAGATAGTTTTTAGATAGGGTTATGGTGGTCACGCTCCGCCATAGCAAGATAGGACCAATCCTTCACTAACGGTTCATGCCCGTGGCTACGTAGTAGCTAAGGCAATGTCCGTTGGTTTTTCCTTCTCAGGATTGGAGACCTATCAAAGGTACTCCGCTCCTCTCGACAAGGGGCAGGGACCTCACACTGGTATCAGAGCTTAGGTTAAAACTTGGGGAGATTTTTAGATTGATGGTTGGATATTGAAGGATGCGAATGTTTGAAATAATAGAAGAACCTAGAAAAATTGTTTTAAGTTTTTATATGGTATTAAAGACTGAACTTTCCTGGTACAGGAAAATGTTCATTCATCCTACCAGAAATTCCAGGTGTTCACCATCATGTTTGAAAATGTATGCCAATCACCAAATTATCAGTTTCGAAAAAGGGTGATGATGATTTTGGATAGGGTGTTTGCACCACCTATCCCAAGGGTGCATAGAGGATGGGGCATCAACTGGAGTCCATTTGGAGGAATCTATACCATCGATGCTGACAAGATATGGTGCATGGATACCAACCTCAAGAAACTTCAATGGGCAGAGGAATTAAAAGTCATCGAAGTTTATCTTTTCATTGGTACTAAGAATCCGGATGCTACCATTACCTTGGGAGGAGAAAAGATATCTCGGACTCAATGGGTCTATAACCAAGTTACAAAAATTATCCATGGTGGTAGGATTCGACCCATATGTGTATCTCGTAGCTTTCAAGGGTCAAAAGAAACTTATTATTTTGATCCTTTAGCCTATCCTTTTGTAGTCACTAAACTCAAAATATAGAGACATTACAATCCTTGTACCTACTACCAACCTTGGTAGCAAATAATGTGTATATAAATAAAGTTTGGATTAATATTATCTTTTGTTTGTATTATTGTCTGATCAAGACTTTCCTTAAAGTGGATTAAAGTTAGAGTATCCAATAAAGTTTCACTTAATCTATATGGTACAGAGTGCGGTGTACACATCTCTTCAAGAGAAAAAGCTACTTCTCAAGCAAGCTAAACTTCCCTCTTTCAAAGGGGAAGGAGCCCTAGTTGAGCACGATGCAGAAGTGTGGCTCAAAGAGATGGAGGATTATTTTGCTGCTGTTGCTGGTAATACTCCCGATAACCAAGCAATGTTGGCTATGTTTCATCTCACGGGGGATTCCAAGCTTTGGTGGAAACAACACTGCAAAGATAATCAAGTAGCTCAAAACACTCAAACTTGGGAAGACATTAAGTATGCTGTCAAAGGACGTTATCTTCCACCTGCACACGAATCCCTTAAGATGAATGAATTCTTCAACTTATGTCAGTTTCATCTTACAGTGGAAGAATACTACTCCAAATTTGTAACTCTTAGGCGCTATGCTCCGCCAATGACCGCAGATCAATAAGTAGCCTATTTCTGCCAAGGGCTAAATGCTCCTTTAAATACACGTCTAGAAGCCATGAGGCCTGTAAATTTGCAAGATGCTCTTTTAAGAGCTAAACCCTTAGCTAAAGAGATGTCAAACTCTCAAAGGGTACGAAATGGAAATACAAGGAATGCTGAAAGAAGAGGACGGCCTATGATGTGGAACCAAAGGCAAGTTCACCCAGTTCACCAAACTCACCCAATAGTTGCAGCTTCAGCAAATGGAGCTCAAAATACATATCTTAGATGCTATGAATGCAACGAGCTAGGACATTTCAGGAATGTATGTCCTAGGCGAGTCTCCGCAACAAATACACCTAATCGAGCTAGAGGACGAGGCCAAATAATAAATCGTGGAGGAAGAAATGGAGGACGAGGTCGAGGGCGCGGAATGGCTGCCAAAGTCAATGCTATCATAGGAGAACCAACATTGGGAGAAGAACAAGAGGAAAGAGAAACTCTACATGCTGCAATTGATAACCCAAGAGCAAGACAACAATATGCTGTCATTCAAACACCTGCAAATCACCAAGGTGAAAAATTTGAGCTTCTTATTGATTGTGGAAGTACTCATTCTTTCTTGTCACCTAAATGTTTAAGGAGGTTAGGACTTAATCAGCACCCTACAAGAAATATGAGAGTTGAATTAGCCAATGTAAAGGAGGTGTTATCTCAGTACACTGTAGGAAAAATAGATTTCAAGTTGGGAGAATACTCTACTTTCGCTACTTTTTGAACCTTACCCATAGGAATCTATGACAGAATTCTTGGAATGGATTGGTTAGCCACTCATAATGCCAATATCCATTGTGCCCAAGGAAGTGTTACTTTTGTGGACAACCAAGGTCAATAAGTCACTATTCAAGGCCAGAATGGACGACCAAAAGCTTACTTGGTCAAAGCTAATCGTCTTTTGAAAGGGTTACGCAAGGGTCAACAAAATTTTGTAGTCAAGCTAAACAAAGTAGAAAAATCTTCTTCCAATCCTGAACCAATGTGGCTAGAAGAATTTTCGGATGTTTTTCCCACTGAACTTTCTGAACTACCACCACCTAGGGAGGTAGACCATGAAATCAAAAATTTCCAGGTAGTGAACCAGTCTCAAGAGCGCCGTACAAGATGTCACTTCCAGAGGCTATAGAACTCAAGGAGTAGCTCAAGCAGTTGATTGAGCAAGGGTTTATCCGACCTAGTACATCTCCATGGGGTGAACCTGTTCTCTTCCAAAAGAAAAAGGATGTCTCTCTTCGACTTTGCATAGATTATAGGGGCTTAAATCAGGTTACCATCAAGAATAAATATCCAATTCCTCATATTGATGAGATGTTGGACAGATTACATGGAGCCAAAATATCACAAAGATCGATCTTCGATCTAGCTATCATCAAATTCGAATCCAGGAGGCTGATATCTCCAAAACAGCTTTCAACACTCGTTATGGTCATTACGAATTTACAGTGATGGCTTTCGGATTTACGAATGCTCCTGCAACTTTCAATCGTCTGATGCACGATATCTTTAGAGAATTCTTGGACGATTTTGTCCTAGTATTCTTTGACGATATCTTAATTTATTACAAATCAGAAGAAGAGCATGAAGGACATGTTAGGAAAGTGTTAGAGCTTTTACACCGAAATAAGATGTATGCAAAGTGTTAGAGCTTTACCCCTAAGGTCTGTTACTTATGGTTTATCATTTCACCTAAAGGAGTCTCTGTTGACCCTGACAAAGTCAAGGATATTGTGGAATGGCCTCAACCCACTTCACAAACCGAAGTCAGAGGGTTCTTAGGTATCACAGGGTGGTACAGGATCTTTGTAAAGGACTATGCTCTTAAAGCTGCACCACTAACCAACTTGCTAAAGAAAGGATCTACGATACTTTGGGAAGAAAAACATGAATCTTGCTTTAAACAGCTTAAGGAGTATCTTGCTTCAGAACCTCTCTTAAAACTTCCAGATTTCACCCAAGAATTCGAGGTGATCACAGATGCTAGTAACCTTGCATTAGGAGGAGTCCTTACTCAAGAAGGAAGGCTTGTAGCTTATACTTCTCGAAAGCTTAGGATTCATGAAGTTAATTATGCTACACATGATTTAGAATTGCTAGTAGTTATTCACGCTCTCAAGCTATGGAGACATTATCTATTGGGACAAAAATTCCAATTGGTAACAGATCACAAGAGCCTTAAGTGGATTTTTACCCAACCTAACCTTAACATGAGACAGAGGAGATGGATAGAGCTCATGCACGAATATGATTTTGATATTGAATTTAGACCAGGTAAGGATAATGTTGTGGCAGATGCCCTAAGACGTAAAGCTTTTCTGGGGGCAATTTCCATGGCTAACAACCCTATTTTAGACAAGGTCTCGGATGCTGTTGTCAGAGATGCAGATTACCAGATGCTTGCTTGTATCCTACCTGAAGAGAGGGTATCATCAAATCATTCTAAACCTCTATATTACTCCTTAGAAGATGGGAAAATTTACTATAGGAATCGACTATGCATACCTAAGGATTCTACCCTAAGGAATGCTATCCTATATGAAGCACATGATGGCCCAACTTCAGGACATCCAGGTTATGCCAAAACCATCAATGCAATTCGCAGAAGTTACTATTGGCAAGGTATGAAGGGTGATGTCCTTCGCTATGTCAAGCAGTGTTTGTCTTGTCAAAGGATAAAGGCAGAAAGACTAAAGATGCCAGGTAAATTACATCCTTTAGATATTCCCCAAATGAAATGGGAATGTATTAGCATGGACTTTATCACCGGGTTTCCTTCTGTTCAAGCTGGCTATGATTCAATCATGGTCATAGTAGACTTGCTTACTAAAGTGGCTCACTTAATCCAAGTCAAGACAACCTTTACAGCTTCAGATATTGCTTGTCTGTTTGTGAAGGAGGTTTTCAGAATTCATGGTTTACCCAAGAGGATTGTCAGTGATCATGATGCCAAGTTTACTTCAAATTTTTGGGTATCATTGTTTCAAGCTATTGGAACCCAGTTATGTTTTAGTACTACTTATCATCCGCAAACTGATGGCCAAACTGAAAGAGTTAATCAAGTAATTGAAGACATCCTCAGAGCCTACTGCAATAGAGAACCTCGCAAGTGGATTCAATACCTAGCCTTGGTAGAGTATGCATACAATTCCGCTACTCATAGAAGTAATGGAATGACACCTTTTAATGCTCTTTATGGTCAAGAATGTTTATCACATCTTAACTTTTCTGACCCCACTATAAGGGTAGAGGCCTCAAAGAAAATGCTTGAAGAAATGGAAGCTCAAACCAAAGCTATTCAAAGCGATATTCAAGCGGCTCAAGATCGACAAAAGAAGTACGCCGACTTAAAAAGATCTAATCGGATTTTCAAAGAAGGTGATGAAGTTTTCTTACGAGTAAAACCCAAAAAGAGCAATCTGTCTCTCGGAAGATATAAGAAGCTTAGCTACCGATATTGTGGACCTTACGAAATAATCAAGGTTGTAAGTGATCAAGCTTATAGACTAAAACTCCCTTCTCATCTCAAAGTGCATGATGTATTTCATGTAAGTCTGTTAAAACCTTATGTATATAACCCTGACCATGTCCTTGATGATGAGCAAATCATTTTACCTGCTCAAGATGCTCTACAACTCCAACCTGATACTATCCTAGAAACTCGGGAGAGAAAGCTTAGGAATAGATCCATCAAAGAACATCTTATCTTATGGAAGGATTTCCCTATAGAAGATGCTACTTGGGAAGATGAGACATCCCTTCTTAAGGATTACCCTTCACTGTTCTTGAGATGAGGGCATCTCAAATTCTAAGTTGGGGAGATTGTAAGGTCTCTACTTTCGAATTTCACACAAGTTCTATTACGCAGTTGAATTTTCTTTAACCATCACTCATTATTTAAGATATTCAAGTTCAAATTATGAATCGTAGGTTGAGAAAACCTAGAATTTTAAATTTACGTTACAAAATTCTGACATGTTTAGCTATATGAATCACTAATTAACTTATTGCAAGACTTATTTACTGATTGTAAAATTTTCTTTTACTACTGTAAAGTTAATATAAGACTGTAAACTTTAACTTAAAAATGTAAAGTAAATTATCATTAAGGAAATAAATAAAATAATTATAAAGACAAAAGAATACACAGGGATGACAAATGAAGGCACATGGACTCACCTGGACTCGCATAGGAGGGGACAAAGTGAGACACACTGTCACATGAAAAGGAGAGGCTAGTCTTGACTAATCTTAATGAGGGGGGGCTGTGTGGCCTTATCTTTTGATGATAATGACAAAGTGGTCAAGTTGATGGGTACCACAAGGGTACCAAAAACGTAGGTATGATTTTTGAGAAAAATAAAAATAAAAAATTTTAAAAAAAATATTTTTTTTGAAAAAAAAATGTTTATTTTTTATGGAAAAAAAATTGAACGTTTTTTTTTCTGTTATAAATAGAGCATCCATGCTCACACTTTAGACATAGAGATTGCCTCTATAGCGCTCATGAAGTGCTGCCACTTCTCTTAGAGAGAAGGCGTCCACAAACCACTAAGAGAGCAAAAACTCTAGTGGACTAATAAGGTGCGTATTAATTAAGCATTCAATTAACTTTAGGAATGATGTATGTGTGATATCTCTTACTCTAATCTCTCTAATAGATTAGAAGGATTCAATTAGCTATGTGTGTGTGTGTTATCTCTTACTCTAATCTCTCTAATAGATTAGTAAGATTCAATTAGTTTTAAGAAGGATATGTGTGTGTGTGCTATCTCTTACTCTAATCTCTCTAATAGATTAGTAAGATTCAATTCGCTATGTGTGTGTGTGTGCTATCTCCTACTCTAATCTCTCTAATAGATTAGTAAGATTCAATTAGCTATGTGTGTGTGTGCGCTATCTCCTACTCTAATCTCTCTAATAGATTAGTAAGATTCAATTAGCTATGTGTGTGTGCGTGCTATCTCTTTCTCTAATTTCTCTAATAGATTAGTAAGATTCAATTAGCTATGTGTGTGTGCGTGCTATCTCTTACTCTAATTTCTCTAATAGATTAGTAAGATTCAATTAGTTTTAAGAAGGATATGTGTGCGTGTGTGCTATCTCTTACTCTAATCTCTATAATAGATTGGTGAGATTCAATTAGCTTTAGAAAAGGATGTGTGTGTGTGTTCTCTTTTACTCTAATCTTCTAATGGGTTAGTAAGATGCAATTAACTTTACAAAATATGTGTGTGTATTTTTTCTCTTACTCTAATCTCTCTAAGTATACCTACTCTCTCTAGTTAATACATCTTCACTATTAACTTATGCATAGTTAATTGAAAGTTAATACATAAGAGAACTCATCATATTCTTATTATACATGATGAAATTATCATTTAACAATTTTATTGTCAATTAGATTAAGTAGAATTTTTAATAATACTAAAAATTGATTTTGTTAAAGTATAGAAATGGAAGTTAGAATTGGATTAGAAATGTCATGCATAAAAGTAATGCAATCCATAAACTTTCACTCGTATTTTACACACTTAATTTTTGATTAATTACGATTAACAAATATTTGATGTATAGAAATTAGATGTAGAACAACAACACTAAGTGTGAATCCGAGTTGGCGAGGATTCAAATTACAGACTCTCTTTGGAAACAAGGAGATTACTAGGGAAATTGACCAATTTAATGTTCTAAGTGTATAACATAAGTGTAGTACAAAAAAATGTTCTAAGTGTATAACATAAGTGTAGTACAAAAAAATGGCTCCAAAGCGTGCTTGAACACAAGGCGCTAATGATCATGAAGCCGGTACAAGCAACAGGGGAACTCCTGCGGAACATGCTATGTCTCCACCAATCGGACCAATCGGAGCTATGGTACAGGTTAGTATTGCAGTTTCAAGTTATGCATTATTGCATATGCGAGACCATAGGAATATATTATTTACCTTATGAAAAGAAAACACGAACCGAAACCACGGGACTTAACCCCAAGAAACTCGGCATATGTTTGACAAGTAGGAAAGATTGTTTGGTTAAACTGGTTGCTATAGAAAAGAATGTTTGTCCAAAACCTTCGGTAGGGTTTCTCTCAAGTCTCTCTACTTATTAGCGTTGGTATTGGCAGTTGCCGAGACGTGAGATGACGCCCAGGATGGCACCGCTGATGCTGTGGTGGGAGTACACCCAGATTAGCCCAGCTGGATACTGCAATTTTGTTTTGCCGTGGCGTGAGGATGACGCCCAGATTGGCACCGTTGTTGATGTGGCGGGAGTACGTCCAGATTAGCACAACGAGTACTTGTAGAGTGGTATGGGACGCTCATGAGGACAAGGGTTTATATAAATAATGTATATACCAATCGGACATAATAGCGCCAGTAGAGATTCTTGAGTGAACCTAATCCAAGGGTTGTTGGTTTAAAATTGGAGGACTTCTTGTTTGACTATTGTTTATAATACTGTTTGAAGGGCTGTTTTAACGAACCAGTATCATAAATAAAGTAAAGGAACATATATGTTTAAACAGTGTGGTAGTAATTAGATAACAAAAGAAGGGTGAGTTGGTGTGGAAAGTGGGAGAATGATACCCCGATGATATGATTCTATGGACGGGTGGACCCGATGAGTCGGGTAACTTTCCAACGCTAGAATTTTTTTTTAAGTCATAAATCTTAAAAGAGAAAAACCTTGACGGCTGTGCTTCTGAAACATGGGGAGAAAAGCGCACAGGTTGGTCACTCTAAGATTTATACTTTTAGGTAAAATTGATTATAGATAGTTTTTAGATAGGGTTATGGTGGTCACGCTCCGCCATAGCAAGATAGGACCAATCCTTCACTAACGGTTCATGCCCGTGGCTACGTAGTAGCTAAGGCAATGTCCGTTGGTTTTTCCTTCTCAGGATTGGAGACCTATCAAAGGTACTCCGCTCCTCTCGACAAGGGGCAGGGACCTCACAATTCCCCCCTTCCTATTTTAGTGCCCGTCCTCGGGCACTGTTGAAAGGTGTTCGTGGAGGCTGTGGAAGGTTTTTGATTGGTTGTTGATGGGCTGATTGTCTTCATTTGTCATTGAATTTGTAGATGAGGTTCTTCATTTTTCGTTGGATTTGTTGATGAGGTTCAATTTGCTGCAGCATCTTCATTGGTCCGAATATGTCTGATGAAAGATGATGTTGCATTTGTCCATTGTAATAGCATAATGATTGATGAGGTTCTAAATTAGGGTCTAATACCTAGATGACCAAAGGGAAAAAAACCCAGTGGAAAAAAAGTACCTTTGGGATACACGCATTATTGGAGTACTTATTAGCATGGTAAATATTAATAAAGTACTGAAGGAGTTAATTGCTGATAGATATGGAAATAAAAAGGCAGCAAATGTAAGAGGATAGCATAATGGAACATTGGTTTGCCTGTTGTAGTCCACTCAAGGTGCATAGGTGGAAGCAAAAAAGAGTGTCTAATGCATATGTCCATTGGTGGGACATCCTATTTATGCATACACAAAAATGCATGGGAAACAATATGTTGTGCAAGAATGATTTTGAGGGGTTATTCAAAAAGATGGTGTAGCTATAAAATCATTTGACATGGCTTTGCAAGCTGGAACCCATTTAAGAATGGTTTTCGTTGACGAGGATATGTGCTCTCATCTTACTGTGCATTGTGCGTGAGTGTTGGACTCTACCACACTCCACCACTTGTAAGTTAATAGACTTTGACTCTTATGCTCATCTCATCCAGCATGAGCGACATGACTTAGATATGCTCAACTCTTCCAGCTTGAGTGTAAGCCTAATAACTACGACTCTTAGCACAAAGTTTAATATGAATTGAAGCTTTGGAACTAATGCTTTTCTCATTTTATGGCTCAGCAGCCCGACTCTGACTATGCCAAAGAGTGTTTTTTGCACCCTGGAAACTTGATTTTTCACATTCTTGTGCTTACTACAAACATTTCTTCAGGTAAAAATAAGCTTGAATCCTCAAAAAGAGGATTAGTGAAGGACCAAGCTGGCATTGAAGGTTTCTTTTGCCATACTTGTTTTATCATCTTTGAATTTGCATCGCGTTGGTTGTGTTGTCCTTCTTTGACTGTGAAGACTCCCTTATCTGTTTGACTTTCCAAATAGGCATGGTGATAGGAGTCTTTGATGTTGTTGTAGGCCTCTGTTGGCTATCGTCATCTGGCTTTTGACTAGGAACATTGAAAGACTTAGGAATCCAAATCTCTTGATGACCTTTGTATCTTCTTTGTTGACTTTGCTTCGCTCTAGGTCTTGTTGATTTCTTGATATCTTCATGCAGGTCTGGTGTAGTTGTAGTTGGCTTGTGATTAACTGGTAGCCAAATCTCTGTATAGCCTGTGTAGAATCCTTGTCCAAGAGGAACATTCTTTGAGATCTGTCTTTGTTTTGTATCCTCTTGAGAGTTACGATAGACTTCAACATCTTTCGATGTTGTTTTGTTGCATACTTGCTTCTTAGGTATCCTAGGATATTGTCGAAGTTGAGACCTTGTGGGCCTTCTTTCCTGGGAGGGACTGACATTACTTCATATGCCCTAACCTGCGGTTTTGGAACCCATATCTGTCTATTACCTCCATAGTAATCCTGTTCTTTTGAGCTCCGTTGTGATGCTATCCATCCCATGTGTTTGTCTTTCTGTGTTGATTTCTTGTCTTTAATCCAAACCGGATCATTGACTTTGACAAAACTGCTTGGAACAAACACTTGCTTGACTTTCCTTTGCTTTCTTGAGTACTTTGGCTGATATACCTTTGCTTTTTTGGGTGTCTCCTTAGAGGGTTCAATTGACTTGAAGTTTTGAAAGGTTGACTTGCTTGAAGAAGTTGATCCATGAGGGTTCTTTGATGTTGAGGCATATGTTGTCACACCTTCTTTGCTAATTAGTGGAAGTTCCACTTTAGCTTTACCTTTGTCTGCAAGATTTGTCTTCTTTACCTCTGGTCTCGGTGGCATTCTCGTCTCAATACCTTCCGTGGTTGATTTTTGTTCTATTTGATCTGCACTTGCTATTGCCCGATTTGCTTTAAGCTATTTTGAAGTTCTGCTCGATGGAGATGAATCATCTTCAATAAAATTTTCTTTGATATCAATCTCCATTCTAACTGTGCTTGAGGACCTTGTGCTATCATCCGCGGGTGACCAGACTTGGTCTTCATTCTTTGTTGTCAGTGATGACTCCGTCATGTTTGCATTCTGTATCTTTAAGACCTTTTGGTCCATTGGCATTCCCATTATAATGTTGTCTGGCATATCCTTTGCTATGATCACGTGAAATTGAGCTATGATGATCTGTGAACTTACTTCAATGGTGATGGATATGATTCCCCACCATTCTGCTTGTTTGTTTCTTGATATGCTCACAAATTCAGGAGCATCTTTCAGTTGTGGTTGTCCACATCTTTTCCAAGTGTGAAAGAACATGAGGTTCTTGTCTACTGAAAATCTAGCTTTACTTCACTTGACAACTTTTCATCGTTTTCATCAATGATGTTGCACTTGATCGTCTTAGGATTTTCTTTTGTATTGACTTCTTTTGCAATGGCAACATCCTTTGGTTGGACTTTATCTTTAACTTCTTTGCTTTGATCACCTGTTTCAATCGATGTTGACTCCATTGGCTGTGATACTGCACTTTTTTGCAATTGATGAGCATTGTGCACCTGCATCTGAGTAACTCTTGATCTTAGAAGATCCACTGTACTTTCTGGTAGAATCTATCTCTTCGGAGGAGATTTTGGTGGTACCTTTGTGTAGCTTTCTGGACTTTAGCTCCCATTGACTTTGACTTTTTTGTTACCTGTTCTAGAAGCTTGAGGCTTTGCATCATCTTCAGATAGTCTTTAACTTCAGTCGGGCCATCCGTAGGGGTTTGTACATGATCATGATCTTGCTGATATTCATTACCATGTACATCTTGATATGCATATGTGAGCTTGATCACATGTAACTGTTTGAACACTATGGGCTTTGTCGGCTTTTGACTTTGACTTGTGGAGATCAGTTGAAACTTCTTTCCTTGATAATCTTCATAGAAGCATTTGTATGCAGATTCTGATGGAATCTGGGTCAATTGGAAACTTCCAACAACCATATGATCTTCCAATGGTTTCTGCTTTGAAGAGGTCTGTTGGCTAGAAGCTCTAGGGCTTCTACTTGGTGTAGCATTTTCTGGTACTAGAGCTGAGCTTGATGAATTTGCAGCTCCCCCCTTCCTAGGGTGATCACTATAGCATGCTTCATTTTGAGAGCTCAAAACTGTCTAGCTCTGGTTGAGTCTCACCTTTTGGGATTGTGAAGGTTCACTTTGGGTAGCACTGTTGATGTTTGGCATTTGTAAACCTTCTACCTAGTTTCCTATGTATCTTCGAGAAACATGACAAATTATTCCCCAAGTCTAACTATAGATAGCATTATCTTTTCCTTGATATTGTCTATCCCATGGGTCTCCTATGATTTGAGCTTCTGTGGTTTCAGGACCCAATACATCATATCTACGACTGTTTTGATCAAAGTATATATTTGTTTGGTCACAACATCGAAGCTTGATTTCCAATGGAGGAGAGTTTGGCTCTGAATAAATTTCTGGGTTCACTTGGATAACATCCTTCAACTCTAGAGAGGATTGGCTATAATAGCTTTTTTTCTCAGAAATGAACCATCCTTTTTTATCTATCACTAGACGCACTTCTATGAGCTAGTATGTGGGCCGTTCAAACACAGGTTGATCCTTTTTGTACAGTTTCCTTTTTGGTCTACATAGTGTGCATATGAATTATGTGTACCATACAAAGCTAACATCATTCTGTTTGATGTGTCCTTTAGACTCATGAATGATTGCACACTTGTGTCAGTGGATGCAAAATCATTTGCAAATTTCACATTCTTTTCAAACTTTGGTGATACATCGACGCCTTTACTAAATTCATGCAAGAATTTTTTGTTCAAAGAATCAATTTTAAGCTTTTCAGGTGCCTGTGCATCTTTATGCTCATTTTGAACTTGCAATGCTTTTACTGGTGCTTCTAATGGTAATGCAGAATCATCGGATTGCATTAAAAGTGACAAGGTAGATGCACTTACATCGAGATTCGCATATCCAATTTGATATGTACCTTGCTTGGCGGTTGATGTATCCCTGTTGTCAGGACTTCTTGGACAATCTTCAGCAAAATGTCCACCTTTTCTTCCACAATCTGAGCAATATGCCATCACTGGTGGTATTTCAACTGGCTCTGTCATGTCAGGCTCTTGCTGAGAAGTTTCTGCTTCTATGCTTGCCAAGTTGTCAGCATCTTCTTTTAAAACACTGAGCATCAAGCTATAGAATGCTCCATCTTGACCTTTGTACCATCTTTGACTTGGTTCTCCAATTAGATTGGCTTCAATTGGTTGATCTGTTGGATCTTCCATTATTGGTTTTCGACTATAGATCTGACCACTGTAATCCATGTACAATGACCCTGATTGCATATGCACTAAATGGATGCTTTGCGGACTTGTGCAGATTTCTAGATAACCACTTGGGTTGATTTTCTGAACCTCTATCTGCACTTCATCTTTAAGTTTGCAATACCTGGCTCCACTGAAGTCTGTGAACATTTGGGAGGTCTCTGAATCTGGCTTTACTCTGATCAATAGAATCTTGGCTCCTATGTTGCTTTTACTGCTCATAAGATACCTATGACCTTCTATATTTGTGTACAAAACCTTATCCCCATTGTATCCATATAGCTGCAAAATTTGCTCTGTTGCAGTTCTGCATGTGTTGCCATTGCTACTAGCATGCTCTGTTGTACTTGAACTCTCGGTTGGATTTGAGTCCATGTCGAATGGTTCTGTAAAAACTGTCTGCTAGCAGATCTTGGTATTGATTAGCATAATTTCTTCTGTCCGGCTTGATAAAATTGCTTGTGTCAAAGCACTTTTGCAGTTGACTGCTCTTCAGAATCGCAAGAGTTGATTACTCTAGCTTGACAATTTCAAAATTAATTGCAACATTTTGAAACGATGAAAAACTGGGCCTTGAACAGATTAAGCTACAATCCACCGTGATTTGTGCATTCGTCCAATTTGGAAGCTAATTTACAGCGCAATTACTCGCACTAGCCAATTTCTAGCAAGCAGAATTTTCAAAATTTGATTGTCGCTTAATCGGCTGTGAGTTGGTCGATTTCTCGTTTTTTTTTTTTTACTGTTTGCTTGATTTTTTCTTGGCCGATGTTCTCAATTTGTGCTCGCTTTGCGGTGCACTTCTCCGGCTTTGCTTTTCAACTTTTGATTTCTCGTTTTGATGTTCTTTGCTCGGCATGTGATTTTTTTGCTTTTTTGGGTTTTTTCAGGCACTTTCTGGCTTTCTCTATCTTTTTCTGGCACTTCCAACGAGTTCCTTTTTATTTTTCCTAATTATTTGTGAAATTTTAAATTTTCTATTTTTTGATATTTTTACGTTTGTTTTCTTTTAGAAGTTTTTAGTTTTTCCTTTTTTTTGGGATTTTTTGAATTTTTTTATTTAATTTGATTTTTTGGAGGATTTTGGATTTTCTATGAATTTTTTTGTGAGATTTTTGGGTTTTTTAATATTTTCTATGTGCTTTTTATTTTTTTGTGAATTTTTTTCTGTGAACTTTTGATTTTTTCTAGAATTTTTTAAGAAGTTTTTAAATTTTTATGAGTTTTTTTATTTGATGATGATTTTTTATATTTTCTTTTTGAAATTTTTTAATTTTTTGACTAATATACAAATAGATGAGAGAAGAAAAAAGAAAATGAAATGAAATGAAATGTAAAGGAAAAAATAAAATTGAATTGAAATGAAATGAAAATGAAAAAGAGTTGAAATGAAATTGAAAGAAACAAAATGAAATGAATACACTACAAAAAGTCAATGACAAAAAAAAACAAAATGACAAAAGGCAAAAGGCAGCCGTTGAGTTGAGGAAAGACTGGTCCTTGTTTTTTTTTTTTCTTCTTCTTGTAGATTAATCAAGTGTGTGTGATGGGGTGAGTTCACGCAGAGAGAGAAGAAGAAGAAGAGGATTTTGAAGCCGACAAGCAATCGTAAGGATCTAGTCGAGGAAGATGTTTTCTACGCCGCAAGGCATGAGCTTCAAGTTCGAATCGGCTTTCTTTTATTTATTTTTTCATTTTTTATTTTTAAATTTCCAAAAATGCCAAAAATAGCCGAAAATTAACTGAAATTCCACAAAATCACCAGAAAAGTCCAAAAAACTTCCAAATTTTTTAGGAATCTTAGAAAATCACCGATATTCACAACCGAACATTTTTGATACGCAAAAGCACACCGAAAATAGCAGATTGTTTTTGAAAATACCAATTTCGACAAAGTTATCCACCTGGTCCCCAGAAATAGCAAAATGCTCCAAACTTGACCACAGAGAACACAAATGTGAAAAAAAAGTGATGCAATAAATTCGCACACACAAAATAGCTCATAAAGATCGCAAAATCAATTTTTTATGGAATTATCCAAAATTAATGCAAAAATTAGCAAAAATTTACAAAAATTATCCAAAAAATACCCAAAAAATTTCCACAAATTCTCCACACATTGGAAAATGGTGCAGCCAAATAAAATTTCCAAAATCACATCAATTCAATTGCCATTAATTTTATCAATAAAATCAAAACTACGCAATTAAACCGATAAAATTACCGACAAAAGTAGGTCAAAATTTGACGCAATTAGAGTGTGTAAATCACTGTTTTGAGCACAAAAACGTAGAAATTCATCATTACACACATCAATTATGCAATCAAAATATGAATCGATCATGCAAATTTAACACTTTTTTTAGGCACACACACACTAAAAAATTGACAATTTTTACTAATCTTTAGGTGCGCACACAAAAGGGTTAAATTTGTAGGATTTGCGATGTGACTTCACAAATCAATAGTTAAGCTTGAGCACAACACCAATCAATCATCACAATTCAAAAATGATAACGCACACATTGATTTCTAGGTGCTCAAACATAGGCAAAATAGTGCACACACACCTAAAATTAGCATACACACACCCAATTAGAATGCACACACACCTAAAATTGACCATCTAAATATGCAATCAACTTAATTAGGCACCCAATTAGCAATCCACAATCATCAATTAGCAATTGAAACTTGTCAAATCATACGCCGCCAATTCTTAAAAATTTCGGCATTACGACGGCGTGAAAACGGAAAATCGCAAAATTCTATATCCATAACATCAACATTGCATTGCATCAACATAGCATAGCATTACATTGCATCATGGTGGGATATCTACACAATTCTACACATCTCTAAATTCTAGGGAGGTTGAGAATACCACCTTAATTACCTTTCCATTGAAGCTCAATCGAATGGTCGAATGCTCCAATCCTTCATAGCACATTAGTAAGTTAGCAAAAATTAATCAAATTAGCAAGGGGTTAGTGAGAAATTAGAGTGTGTAAACACACAATTGGCAAGATATGGTCACACATTAGGGAATTATGAACACAATGCTTCATGCACACATTCAAAATCCACAAAAACATAAACACACAAGTGAAATTAGTAGTGAAATTAATGAGGAAACGCATTCGTTTATACCACAATTACACTAGCATAGGCCATCGTCCCCGGAAATGGCGCCAAATTTTGGGTGTCCCATTGTTGCAATAGCTCCAATGACCAACAAAATTATCAATCCGGAGGGATGAGCTACCCGGCTAGGGCATGGAAACACTCACACGGTTAGTGAGCGAATCGTGGCAACACAAATGGTTAACTCTAAGAGGTGAGATTCTCGGCCTATGAGGAGCTAAGCCACAATGAAGGGGCAATCTCCATATCCACTTCTCTTCACCTCTAATCAACCCAATCACACACACTACGATTGCAAGATGCACACAACACTAATCCTATCATGCAAGCACACATACATAGATCTATCGAGCACCACACTCCAATCAAACCTACATGCACACACAAGAAAAAGAGGGCATTCACACAAGATTAGAGAGGGATTAACCATTAATTAGTTAAGATCTAGTTAATCTAAGCATCATAGGCAATCATAAGAAGTAAGAGAGAGGCATAGTGAAAGAGAATGAATCATTGATTAGTGTTAATCAAGTCTCATGAGAAAGGAGAAGCTCAAGGACTCCATAGCCACACACCTCAAGAGCTCTCACCAAAGAGTGCTCTCAATAAATGACTTGAGAACCCTAATTTCTTTTACACACTGCTTTATATACCTAGGTTAAAAATATGCAATGTCCAGGTGCCCAAGGCCTTTAGGGCTCACCACTTACTGAATCTGCAACCTAGGCACAGTAAGTGACCTATTCTTTACAACTTGGAACTCCCATTGAGCCCGTAACACATTAGAAATATTACAATGGCTTGAAATAAATCGAGAATTTATAATACGTGACCATTTTGGGAAAACGTGAAAAATGTGTAGCTCCAATCTTTATTGCTTCTTTGCATTCATCCTCGATATACATTCGTATGTCTTTGGTCTTTAGCAACTTCTGTTAACTGATGTTGACTCAGTTAACAAGCTTGTATGGTTTAAAGCAAGCATCAAGACAATAGTACTTGAAGTTTGATCGATGGATGTTGGATCATAGATTCACAACATGCAACTCGGATCACTGCGTCTACACGAAGAATTTGGGAGATGGGAAGTTCATCATCCTAATGTTGTATGTTGATGACATGTTGATTGCAAGTGCTAACATGCTGGATATCAAAGACCTAAAAGAGGAGCTCTCTAAATCTTTTCCAATGAAAGATTTAGGTGCTGCAAAGAGGATACTTGGTATATCAAGGGACAGGACGAAGAAGAAAATAAAGCTATCTCAAGAAGATTAAATCAAGAAGATACTAAAAAGGTTTGCAATGCAAAATGCAAAACTAGTTTCTACACCTTTAGCTGGTCACTTTAAACTAACCAGGGATATGTGTCCAAAGACACAAGAGGAGATAGCCTATATGTCTAAAGTTCCATATGCTGCAGCGGTAGGTTCTCTAAAGTATGCTATGGTATGGACAAGGCCAGATATTGCACATGTAGTGGGAGTTGTGAGTAGGTCCATGGACAACCTAGGTAAAGAGCACTGGCAAGCTGTGAAGTGGATACTTAGGTATCTAAAAGGGACAACTATAAATTCTTTGTATTTTGGAGGAACTAATATTTTTCTAGAAGGGTATGTTGATGCAGATATGGTGGGTGACAAAGATACTCGAAGGAGCACTACTGGCTATGTCTTCACGATTGGAGGCACAGCAGTAAGCTGGGCTTCAAAGCTGCAAAAAGTGGTCTCACTTTCTACCAGAGACCACTTTCTACCACGGAAGCAGAGTATGTAGCAATGACAGAGGCAAGCAAAGAAATTATGTGGCTTCACGGATTATTAGAAGATCTTGGATTCAAACAAGACAATTGTGTCTTGTACAATGATAGCCAAAGTGCTATCCATCTTGTGAAGAACTCGGCCTTTCATTCAAGGACAAAGAAAATTGAGATGAGATATCACTTCATACGCACTCTTTTGGAAGAGGGACAGCTAAAGCTAGGAAAGGTGCATACAAGTGAAAATCCTGCAGACATGTTTACAAAGATGGTCAACAAGGAGAAGTTGAGCTTTTGCTCATCTTCAATCGGCATTCAAGAATAAGAAGCCAGGATGGAAAGCAGTCATAGGTTTGGTTTGGAGATCAGTCTCCAAGTGGGAGTTTGTTAAGTATGGAGCATGATTTACCCCTTGTAATTTTTTGTGTTAAAAATGCACATTTGTAAGGCCCCCATTATGAGGAGAAGCCATCGTGCGTGAAAAAAAATAACTCACCAAAAAATAAAATCACTCGTCGAAAACCAAAATTTTAACATCCAGTCTCGAGCCTAAAGCTCGAGACTGGCTTCGCCAAAATATTATGGCCGGACGGCGTCCGAAAAGTGGTCGGAAAACGACCGCTCGGTTGGCCGATGGTCGAAAGTCAATGGCCGGGGGCCGGGAGCCAAATTCAAAAGCGGACTTGTCTTCTCAAGGGTGGCCACACATGGGTAGATTGGAGGGTCCGATTTGGATTTATCTACACAAGGGCGGCTACACATGGCTGCCTCTCATGAGAGAGGGCAACCCTTTGGCCTATAAAAGGAGGCCATTTCTACACAGATTTTATAGAGTGTGAAGTTGATGCAACAAGGTGAGTGTGAGGTGGTGAGGTGAAGCAAAGTGGGAGCTCTATTAAGGGTATAATCCCTTTGTAAACTACTTCTTGTTTTGAAGTACTAAAGCCATTGAGTGGCTGCTTTCCCGTGGACGTAGCCCACATTGGGTGAACCACGTATATCGTGTGTACTCTCTCTCTCTCTCTCCCTCTACTCTATAATCTCTTGTGTGTGAAATTGATCTCTCTCCATTAAGTAATCTACTCAAATATCTATTTAGCTACGTCTTATTTCCTAACACCTTTGACATAGCTACCTCTCATGAAACAAAATCAAATCCTGTGGACATGGCAGGGTAGAAACACCAACCGCTTGTTTTAGTTGAAGACTGATTCTTGTCCTCAGCAAAAGGTGCTACAGACTTTCCTGATTTCTCCACAGAAATGCTCACCTTGCTAGCCCTTGTGTTCAGTGTGTTGATGCTTCGAGGAGACTTTGTGCCTTTGAGGGGAGAGGCTGCATCCATTGTCCTGGGCTTCTTGCCTTTGTCGGGTGAACCCTTAGTAGAAGCAGACTTCCTCGTGGGCGTCCTCATTGTGTCGCGGGAGCTGCACAAGGGAATCCTAAAGGTGATGCCTGAGACCTTTGTGACAGCGTTGGGCAGTCGAGAACCACTACGAAAGCCACTAGTACTACGCAGGAACACATGCTACGTCACACGATTTCAAACATGCAAAAAGTCCAATCCATCATTGGCCCCACCCACGATGTCTCTTTAAATGGAGTGGTCATTGGATTTTTTATTTTTACTAGCTTCCTTCCTACAACATTTAATTTTAGAGGCCGAAAACGCGGTTCCCTCCAAAACAACCTCTTGCTTTTGTAGAAGTACCAACTAGGTACAAACAAAAAAAGGTCCTTTTTTTGTACCACCATTGCATGATTTCAGCCAATTATCTGTGTTAGGTGAAAAGAGGTTAGACAGAGCTTGTAGGAGCTGCTGTGTGTGGATGGGAGCTTAACGTCCATGCGTCCACATTATCCTTAGAAAAAGTATTTTTTGAAAAAAATATTTTTAAAAAATTCTCGGGATATTTGGCACTAAAAAGAAAACTCAAAACAAAAATTTAAAAAACCTTATCTTAAAAGGAAGGGATTGAAATCGAGATCTTTTCCCAAGCCCAGGCCCAGGCCTCAGCCCTATGATATACTATACACACCACTTTATATATAAAGACTAGGACCTCAAATGAAGGGAGGCCATGTGGGACAAGTTCCTCAAGTCCTCCACCATCCCCTTCACACCCACCCTTTGGACTTACTAAATCTAGCCCTCTCCCCACCTAAGAAAAGACGAGTTTTAGGATTCTGAGGGTTGTACGTAATTGAATCAGGCACTGTAAAGCACGGCACGTCTCCCTAGCCAAGATGCTCCTTTTGAGCTATCACACACCACATTCCGTGGCTTGGTTAAAAAACAGGACCAAAAATAACAAAAAAATTGGATTGTAAACACCTAAAAAAACTAGGTGAGCAGCCTTCACAGGCACTCATCAACATCTCTAGAGTGTTGAGTTTTTACATGCATACGCTCTGGTTGTGTGCTAGAGGACGAGCACATAGAGAGTGTCTCCGTTTACGTGGGCAATCATTATTCCTCCACCTTAGGCTCTAGGCCCTCAGAGAGAACCCAAGGTAGTACCACTCAGGACCCACATATTGCATCTAGTGACTCTTCCTCTGACTACGACGTCATGGAGGGTTACCCGATGCCTAATCCCAATAGCTCAAGCCAAGACATGCATGTCATGGGCCCACGGTTTGGGCCGAGCGTGCTTAGCCGCTTGAAGGAAACCTTTAGTAGAGCCACTTGCTCCGAACATGGAGCCAACGATGTAAATGAGGGGGGTGGGGAAGTAAATTTGCCATTCATGACCAACGTAGACCCCATGCTCCTGGAGAGTGTGCACATGAATACTCCATTCATTGCACCCCCTAACTCTTCAGATTTATTCCCTTCCGAGGTTATATTACCTGATGGTAGAAGCCTTGTTGAAGTGCAAGAGGTTGAGCGGTATATCATTGCGGCTAGGGAAAAGGAAATCGAGAGCTTACGTAGGGTAGAGCAACAAAGAGATTTAAAAGCAAAAGCCCCTTTGTAAACATCCATGCCATGCAAGAAATCAAGTGCTCTTGAATTACCGACCACTAAGGGTCAATCCATAGAGAGCCACATTGCATCTAGTTCAAAAAACACCCTTAGCACCTCAATCCTAGATGGAGCATTCCTAAATGAGAACTGGGAGTACGAACTATAAACGAAAACTCTAACCGACCTATACACATGTCACACCTATCATGTGGGTTGGTTAGATGTCCTACAATCCACAACGGGTGCTACTAGTGTAGAAGATCAATAACAAAGAGTTTGTGAGGTCATCCATAGGGTTATTGAGCTAGACAGACAGAAAAAGGGGATCCACATGCCTTCATCGGGTCTCATGAGATTTTTGGATATAGGGAAGGCTAAACAACCAACCTTACTGCAAATGGAGACTCCCTCGGTAAGTCCTATCGATCCTCCATAGTTGTTTTTCCAGGGATCTCAGTGCAATCTGAGCCCAGAAGTGATAGCTTTACCTTTCCAAGTCTATCTCATCTTTCCCTTGATGACACCACGGCTACCATGCCTACCCCAATGGAACTCATTTGTTAGTAAAGCACCGCTACATGGTAGCTCAATGCCGGAAATAGTACCTACAAGTATGTATCAATCATATGCACCTATAGGTCCTCAAACTCATATAGCACCATGGACCTCATTTGTTAGTAAAGCACCGCTACATGGTAGCTCAATGCCGAAAATAGTACCTACAAGTGTGTATCAATCATATGCACCTATAGGTCCTCGAACTCATATAGCTTCTAACCCTTTCATTGTTTCAACAATTTATGCTCCACAACCACAACACCCAAGCTCTTATTTCAATGGGACCATACCGGCTAGCATTAGCATGTCACATCCGACGTGTGCTATGCCTAGGGCCACACATATGAACTTTGGGCCACCACATGGCACAACACCGTACCAAACTTGGAACACAAGGGCTTCCTATGCGCCAAGCCCAATGCCAATACCTACTCCACATGTAGTCTCTGGAGCACCTCCACCCGTGGTGCCTACTCACTTAGGTGACTTGGCAACATTTGCTCCAGCTATCGATCGATCTATTGCTGAGAATATGCGTAACACGCCTGATAGGGAGCCTAGAAGTAACGCAGTACAAATAGCCAGGCTCACACAAAAATTTAGTGGAGATGGGGATGTGAGAAAGCATATCGAAGTGTTTGAACAAATATGTGATTCCCTAAGAGAACACAATGACCTACATAAGAGTAATGCTTTAAGCCTAACCTTAAGTGGAAAGGCTGGGGATTGGTATAGAACCCTAAGGGTGGAAGAAAAAACGATTTACCATACTCTTAGGAGACTATTCTTGAAAGAATACATACGAGAGGGAGTGCTTTGGGGTGTAGCACCTCAGCTCCAGAAAGCCCAACAAGAGGAAGGAGAGTCCGTGAGATACTTTATTAGTCGCTTGAAGTATTTGAATTCTTGTCGTAATCCAAATGAGCACTTCAATAATAACCAATTGCTTGATAGATTCATTAGAGGATTACGACATGAGGATATCTATAATGCCCTAGTCATTAGAGTTATCACCACTTGGAAAGCAGTCACCACCAATGCGATCCAATTGTAGGATAATTTAATGATTCAAGGAGAAAGAGTATCTGTTGAGCCTAAATCTACTAGCTCGCAAGCATCCGAGCATCAGCCAATGACCCTTATTGTTAAGGAGCCAAAGATATCTTATATGACTATAGTAGATCTCACCAAGGCCATTCAAGAGAGTCTTAGAGACAATCATGCTCCAAAAAACAATCATATGTATCCAAGAAGGGATCAACAATGGTGCTCAATTTTCTATTGTCCGCAAGGTACCAGTGAATGCCCTACGTTTAAAGTAAAATTTAATGGGAATTGCAATGCCTGTGGGAGGTATGGTCATCAAGCTAAGGATTTCATAATATTTAAGCGCGCGATAACCAATAGACCAACCTTAGCATGGACGGACACACCTTGAGTGCCTGCATTGATGTCGGCCCCACTTCTAGAACAAACGTCACAACACATGGTCCCTAGGGCCCAAAATTTTGTTCAAACAACACCCTTACCACCCCCAGTGCTAGGACCACAACCACCACATTTGAGAATCACTTTTGTGAATCAAGTGGTTGTGAGTCATCTATTGCTTGTTTGGAAGGTTGTGAGGAAGATATAGACCCTAATATTTCCTATGGGATTGATGCGCTTGAAGAAAGTCCACAATATTACATGGAGGACTATTGGGGACAAATCAAACCTGTCTATATCAAATAGCTGCTCTTGCACCCATAGGCCAAAATATCAATTACACTGCCAAGATACCACCTCTTCAATGCTATGAGTGTGGGGATCCACATCGTCTAGCCGAGTGTCCTATTAGGCTACAAAATAATGATACACTAATGCAAACCAATCAAGCGAGCACGTCTACAATGCTAATACTCATGTGTAATCGATATGGCATAGATCATTTGATTGCCCAATGTCTGAATAATCCAAATGCGCTAAAGATCACGCCATTAAACTTGATTCAAGTTATTGAGGAGTCATCACAAAGTACACTTGTGGTACCAGTAAACATACTCACAGGATCGATGCTCCAAAAACAAAATTATATTCTTGAGGAGAGAGACACCGCATCAATTTTCCAATCTTAGAAGAAGTAAACACGAAGGAAGAGATCGCAAAAAGCAACAAAGTCAGACCCCAGTTCAAAGACCAACATAGGGATTGGTGACGACCCCGTTTATATGAATGACGCTTAGGAGGATTCTGATTTAGGTGAAACCATGGAGATCAAAACGACCACAAGGAAAGAAACCAACAAGGAAGATCATCATGAGCCACAATGGCCAGGACCAAAGAAGAAGATAGGAACTTACCCAAACCCTACAGAGGAGATTGAGCGAGTCAAGCAATTAAGGAGTTTGGTAGAAGAGACCCAAAGGGATCTAGAGCCAGCACAGATCCAGGTTACAGACACAATGTTCCCTACGCAACAACAACCTCACAAAGTCCATAGACCCCTAGCCATACCTAGTGTCATCCAAGAAGAAAGTGACTTAAAGTCATGGCAAAGTGGGCGTACACATTTCTTGTTGGAAAGAATGTTTACAGAGGGACTACCTGACCCTATCAAAGAAATGGAGATCCCATCTTCCCCACATCAAGGGACTGAAGCCCAAAAGGTGCCTTTATATATTGCCAAATTGATAGATTTCGTGGCTTCTAAAGTTAGAACCACCATCATGTCCAAGCTATTATGGAGACTCCGAGCTATTCTTAGTTGTTTGAGCTTTCCTCAATGGAGAACTGAAAGTCGGGCTACCACAATTTGCACAGATGGATGGAGCTAGGGAAATGCCAATAGAGGAGGAACACTTAATTCCACAACCCAACCTAGATGAGAACTCTGTTGTGGAAATATATGTTAACAAGTTGTGACAATACTTTGAGGGTGTTGAATCCAATGCAACCATACCAATCACTACCAAGGATTAATTGTGAAGGGAATCCTTGATGGTGGCACTGGGGTTAGCATTGTGACTAAAAATTACTAGGAAACTATGGGGAGACCACACCTTGGGACCACAAACATAGTAGTAAAGATGGCCAATGGGACTATTGTTAAACCTATTGGGATGCTAGAAGATCTCAAGATCAAGGTCTTTGGACACAAATAAGGAATACCTTCATTGTTATGGATTTCTCCAAGCACACTATGTTATCTAAGATGATCTTAGGACGTCCTTTCATGAGGGAAGCAAAAATAGTGCGTGACTGGTTTAAAAACCATGTCTACTTGCAGTTCCAAGATTATTTTATTCAAGTGGATCTTGTTACTGGTTGAGCACATCCTCTAGGAAACAGATTTATAATTGATCATATATCTGACACCACAGTTCACTTGGTCCCATTGCAGTATTGTTACACATGTAAAATGGACACTGATGTTGGGAAGGATTCTCCTTATATGGATGTTCTACCTGGGATGACTGAGTCTGACAACGTGGATTGGGTCCACCTAGCAATAACCATAGACACTTGGGGAAATAGGGGGATGACCTGGGTAACACCTGAGGGGGATGAAATGGCACAACTCGTACCCTTAAATATGATAGAATTAATTCATATAGCTTCTGAGGACCTACAAGATGAAGGTTTGACTGACATTGGAACCAGTAGCATCTCACAAGACTATAGCCCACACGATTCGGAGTCAGAATCATCAATTGAAATTGACTTTGAGGACAAAGAATCTGAGTTAAATCTTAATGAAAATGTGGGGACAAACCATTTAGGGCCCAGTGGTACCCTAGATGACAATCTATCCAGATGAGCAGAGGACACGAGTGGCAATTCATCTAGTGACTCTTCACTAGAGATCGGTTGTCGTAATCGAAAACTAGACAAGAAGAGTAAGAGATATAAGAGGCAACAATATCGAGCAAATGTGCATGCCAAAATAAATGAAAAGAAATCTACCGTAGAATGGCTTAACTATATAGGGGCATGTGATGCTCATCGTAAGTTGGTAGATAATTGGGTGAATGCCTTCAAAGCGTTATGTGGTGTAGTCCACAAACCATTGACTTTGCACAGCTAGAGGCTACACAGGAGCCGAAGTTGAGACTTACTGTAAGGAGACGACAATATCAAGAGTTAGCTCTACAACAAAAGAAAGCAGAAGTGAAATCACAGTCCACAGAACAACGAGACCCCATAGACTTACACCCTGCACTTGGACATTTCAAATCCTACACCATAGAGGAACGTAAGGTTGTGTATACAAAGGCACAGAGGACACCTATTGATGGAAGTAAATGAAGGAGAGGATCCATGAGCAGGGTGAAAGAGGAAGAGGAATACGCACGCACACTCACACAGACTCCACCATAGCCACACACACAGGTTGGAGGAGGAGAACCAACACGTATTGTGTGGCCCCTTTCTTTCTTCTCTATCTTATGCACTAAGGCACAATACACATTGTACTTAGTGTTAGTGGCTCACAAAAGTGTATATCTATACACTTAGGGTTAGTAGTAGTTAGTGATGGGCGGTCGGCCACATGGCCATTAAACCTAACATTCTCCCGCTTGATGACCAATGTGGGAGACCATAAAAATGGAAGAGAACCACTCTTCACCGAATGCTAAAATTGATGGCTGGAGAGACTTTTAGCGAGTGCATCCACTGTGTTCTTTGATGTAGGAATCTTCACTAAAGCAAGGCTCTTGTTTGCCAGGCATTCACGACTGAAGTGATAATACACATCAATGTGTTTTGTTCTAGAATGAAACACTGGATTGTTAGGCAAGGCAATAGCACTCTGACTGTCACAATGAAGAACTGGTGTACACTACTCCAATCCAAGATCTTTCACTAAATGAGCAAGCCAAATAGCTTCTTTGCATGCCTCACTCAATGCAACATACTCTGCCTCTGTGGTAGAAATGGATGTCCAAACTTGAAGAACGGATCTCCCAGAAATAGAAAAACCAGCAAATGTGTAAATCCAACCTATTGTTGATTTACGATTGTCAACACGGTCTTCATAATCACTATCTACAAATCCTTGACTCTCCACGACCATAACATAACTGTCTATCTGTAGTGCCACTCAAGTATCTGAGAATCAACTTGACAGCATCCCAATGCTTTTTACCAAGGTTAGACATAAATATGTTGACAACTCCCACTGCATGTGCAATGTCAGGTCTTGTAGCCATCATGGCATACATGAGACTACCACAAGCTGAAGCATAAGGAACCTTAGCCATCGCAACTTTTTCCTCAGCAGATTTGGGACAGTTGTGCTTACTAAGTTTCAAATACACAGGCAATGGAGTACTCAAAGCCTTCCCCTTCTGTATGTTGAAACGATCAAGAACCTTGTGCAAATACTCTTTTTGAGAAAGGTACAACAACCTCTTCTCACGATCACGAGTAATGCACATACTCAAAATGTGATTGGCTTCACCCAAATCTTTCATGTCAAATTGACTTTTCAGCTTGTTTTTCAAGTCAGCAATGTCCTTCTTGGAATGACCAGCAATAAACATGTCATCTACATAAAGGATAAGCATAATAAGTTGTCCATTGGGTTGTATTTTCACATAAGAACATGGATCCTCATTACTGCGCTTATAGTTGAGGGAATTCATAAATGCATCAAAATTTTGATACCATTTTTTGGATGATTGCTTCAATCCATAAAGACTTTTCAGAAGCTTACAGACCAAATGTTCCTTTCCCTTTAGCACAAACCCTTCAAGTTGCTGCATATAAATATCTTCCTTGATATCACCATGTAAGAAAGCTGTAATGATATCCATTTGATCAAGCTCCATATCTTCAGTGGCAACCAAAGCAAGCAACATTCTCAGTGTGGTCATCTTGACCACTGGAGAAAATATTTCCTGGTAATCGACACCATATTCTTGCTTGAAACTTTGGCCACTAAACGAGCTTTATAATTGTCAATATTCTTCTTATAAACCCGTTTACAAGGCAATGATTTCCTACCTTTTGGCAATGGAACAATTTCTCATGCTTTGTTCTTTGCAATACTGGACAACTCCCTCTTCATAGTATATTCCCATTGAACCTTATCATTGGCTAGCATAGCCTCTTTGTAACAAGAAGGCTCACCACTATCTATCAGCAAAACAAAATTTACGCCTGGAACAAAACGTTCTGCCAGATGTGAGACTCTTTGAGATCTCCGTGGCTGATCAAAACTCATACTATCCTATGTAGTAAGTGGCTTGGGAGCTGTCTGGACAGGTGGTGATACATCAAAAAATGTCACTTTTTGGAGTTCAACCTCTTTCACTGGCTGTCTATGCATCTTAGTCTCATTAAAGTCAACATCACTACTACGGATCACTGATCGACTTTTCAGGATCCCATAAACGATAGTCAAATTGACCATCTACACCATAGCCAATGAAGATGCATTTCTTGGACTTAAAGTCTAGCTTAGCACGCAACTCCTTGGGTACATGTGCATAAGCTTCATAGCCAAATGTCTGGAGTTTTTCATAAGACAATTTATGTCCTGACCATAACTCCAAAGGTACACGACACTCTAATGAAGCATGTAGACAGCTGGATAGTCACCATGTGGGAACGTGTTCTTAGAAGATGGGCAGCGAATCACTTAGTAATTACTAGAGTAATTACTACAGTAAACCCGAAGTATATAAATAGGGCCCATTACATTGATATCGGGCTGGCAGTTGTAATCACTTGTATTAGCGCTTTGGGCTAAAATTGCACTTGAGCATCATTGGTAATATTATTGGCTATACTTTTTCTCTGTAATCATATGCGTTGTAATCTCAATCATGGTATATATTTCAGTGATACTTCTCAACAGTCTTCTGAATCTGAATCTGAATCTGAAATTTATTCCAGTCTACAAGTCTGACTCTTATTTCAGTATCCACAATTCAGTCTAGTCTCTGATTTCTGTCTAGTCTGTTGTCTGAAATCTTTCCACACTAGTAGTTGAAATCCTTCAACACTGGAATTAGCTGTCTCAAGAGATCAGCTCTAATTCCATTTTGGTGATCACGGTGGCTTGAGCTGAAGCTCGTTGACTGAAAGACTCTTCTCCCAGTTGAAGTTTTCAGCAATGGCACCAAAATCCAATCGTGGCCAAAAATCTACCAATTGTGTGGACCTCATTCCTGAGGATTCTGGAAGAGAGTCTAACCCCAAGCAAGAGAAAATGACTGACACTGAGGCTCAGGAGGAGCATAGTCAGGCTGATGAGGCGCAGGACTCACAGCACTCCAGTCATTCTCGACGCAGACGGGCAGAACGGGAGGCACGAAAGGCAAAGAGTTCCAAGAGTTCTCAGTCTCGCCAGAAAGATGAGCATATCAAAGGCAGAAAGGGAAGTCACCATACTTCTAGCAAACAAAACAGAGAAGATACTGATACTGAGACAGAGACAGAGATTGATTGGGATGCTGACACTGACAATTGCAAGAAGGCTCCCAAGCGTCATTCTGCAGCCAAGAAGAGAACTGGCGGGATCAGCAGTAATCGAAATGATTACACCGCTTCCCTGAAGATTTCCTTTCCCATATTCAAAGGAGAGAAAAAGGATGATCCTGATGTTCACATACAAGCTTTCGAGCAGTATGCTGAACTAAAAAACATTGATGAAGATGATTGGGGGGAATACTTTCCACAAACCTTGAAGGAAGCAATAAGGAAATGGTATTACCATTACCCTGCATGCCAGCTGAGATCATATAATAAATTACTTAAGGCCTTCAGGTTGGAATATTCCGACAATCGAGGAGATGAGGATATTCTCTATGAATTGGATCAGATCAAACAGAGGAAATTGTCAGTCCGCAGCTATGTGGAAAAGATCAAAGAACTGACCAGGCAGTTGCAAGAACCACCGTCTGAGAAGAGATTGAGGGCATGGTCTCTGAATGGATTCAGAAGCAAAAAGTTGAGAGAACAAGAAGTACCAGCCCGTACAAAGAAATTCAATGATCTGGTCCAGCGAGCATTAAAACTGCAACAGCAGGCTAAGAAAGAAAAGAGCCACAAAAAGTGAAGGACCAGTAGCAGTAGTTCGGCTACTGAAGCTTCTGATTCCAGTGCAACGTCCAGCAGCTCCGAGAGCAGCTCCAATGAATGGACAAAGGAAAAATCAAAGAAAGGATCATGGACCAAGAAAATTGAAGAAATGGCTAGGCAGATTGCAGAGATTAGCCACACAAGACAGCCGGTCCGGAAGATGGAGACTTGGTGTTCAAGATGTAAATCCAAGGACCACATCTCCACGGAATGCCCACAATGTACCTACTGCAATGCCTCGAATAATTGTGGCATCAGAATTCACCATTTTAAGAAAGGAAAGGATCTATCAATGGTTGCCTACACTGAACCAGTAAAGGCAGAGCCAATCAAAGTAGCCCAAGAAGAGAGACCAGGTACCAGTGGTACTTGTCAAGGACGTGGTAGATACCAACAAGGAATGGGCAGAGGAAGAGGAAGAGGCAACTTCCAGACCAGGAGCATGAATTGCCACACCTGTGGGAAGTATGGTCATTTTGCAACCCAATGTCCAGATGCACCAGTAACGACTGCTACTGAGGCTAAGGCACCAGAGCCAGTCCCAGTCAGAGTAGTTACCAGGAGCAAGGGAGTGATCATTGAAGAAATTCTAGACATTTCAAAAGTACCAGCTAATCCTAACAACAGCAAGTGGGCCCAGCAAAGGGAAGTGGTGAAGGCCAAAGGTAAAGAAAAGGTGGTAGATGAGTGGCAAGAGCAGCGGGAACTAGCAGCTAAAATCACAGAGGATTTAGCTAAGAAGTTGCCAGAGCAGCCAGAAAGTTCCAAGGCTAGGGTCATTCAGAAGATACCAGCCCAATCGACTGATAAATATCAGTCAGTACCGACCATGACAGAGACCATGCTGGCTGTAGTACATGGACTAGCTGATGAAATGGGAGTGGAAGGAAAGAGTAGTACTAATAAAGAAGAATGCCAGTGTGAAGACACTAGTTCTTCGAGCTCTGATAATCAGTCTGACCAGGAGCGAGAAAAAATTCAGGTGAAAATTTGTGATAGAATCCAGAAGATGACTGTAGAGATGGAGGATATAAGAAAGACCTTACCTGAGGTAGCCAACTTTATCAGACAACGTAGGAAGACTGAGGCAAAGGCCAGAACAGTGGACCTGACGACTGTCCGGGATGATGAAGTTCCACTTATTCAGGTAGATTACAAGGTCAGGAAGTAGTGGGAACCTCTCTCAAGGGTCATACTGAATGGAGGAGCAGGAGTCAACATAATGGGAGCCCATCTTCAGCAAAGAATGGGTATAACTAACATGAAACCAGCACCATTCAAAGTAAGAATGGTAGATCATCGAGTCGTACAAGCGACGGGCATGATTGAAAACATGGAGATAAGAGTTGGGAGGGAGAAATTCAAAACTAGTTTCCTAGTCTTGGATGTACAGGGAGCATATGGAATGCTATTAGGCCGCCCATGGTTAAGAAAAGCACATGATGTTCATGACTACGCAAACCAGACTTTAACCATCGAAGGGGCCAGTGGCAGAATCAAAATCCAGACCAACAACACCAGGAGCTGGAAAAAGGAATTGAGGCCAAAGGAGTTGTGTCAGAAATACCGAGCTAAGAAAATTGACCGAATGCTAGCAGCTATGAACATCTTTCCTTTGGCAGAAATTGATTTGAATGCAGTCCTACTAAACAAAGAACAAGCTGACAAGCAAAAGAGACAATTCCTTGATCAGTTTACTAAAGTCAATACAGGGGAAAGAACCGTTCACCTAACTGGAAGAATAGAGGAACGAGGTGATACTGGTAAAATAGAAGAATCAGTATGTTCTGAAGAGTATCCATTGAATCAGAATAATGATTCAGAGATGAATGGACCTTCTTGGGACTACGCTGAAGACTCGACCAAACGAAAAGGAGGAGGACCAAATTGGTTGCTTCCAGATGATCAGGAAGTAGAGGAGTGGAACCTGGGATCACAGGAAAATCCCAGAATGATCAAAGTCAACAAGCACCTGAAACCGGCAATGAAGGAAAAGGCAAGGAAAATGTTCCGGACTATAAAAATGTATTTTCCTGGGAACATACAGATTTGAAGGGAGTAGATCCTGAAGTCTGTCAGCACCGAATACCACTGAAACCGGAAGCTAGGCCAGTCAGATTGTAAAGATACCGGATGAACCCCAACTATGCAAAGAAGGTCAAGGAGGAGATTGATAATCTTCTCAAGGCTGGGTTCATTATGGAAGTAGCAAGTAGTGATTGGTTATTTCCAATAGTTGTCGTTCCTAAGAAGAATGGGAAATTAAGGGTTTGTGTCGACTATAGGAAACTAAATGCCAAGACCATTAAGGATCCGTTTCCCTTACCTTTTACTGATATGTTGCTTGATGAGATCGCAGGATATGAGATGTATAGCTTCATGGATGGTTATAGCGGCTACAACCAGTTACAGGTTGCTCCTGAAGATAGGGACAAGACCACTTTCATCACTGAGTGGGGAGCATTCATGTTTCTGGTGATGCCTTTTGGCCTGTGCAATGCACCAGCTACTTTTCAGCGGTGTATGATGGAGATGTTTAATGAATTTCTTCATCGGTTCCTCGCCATTTGCATGGATGACTTCACTGTCTATTCAGCTGAGGAACAGCACCTTCTAATCCTAGAGATGGTTTTTAAATGCTTGTGCGCTCCTTGCCTCACTGTCGAAGCAAGGGCTTTGCCTAACACTGTGTGCGAGCCATAGACGGCTCCAAGCACACAACTAGTTTAACTAGTAAGCTCAAAAGAGGGCAATGGTGTGTCACTCACCGCTCTATGCTCCTGCCGTGGAGGATTCCTCGCCGCGAAGAAGAAGGAGACGCCGCTACATCGCACTCAACCGCTTCACCGCCGTCGTGCCGCCGCAATGCTCGATCGCTCTCTCTCTCTCTCTCTCTCTCTCTCTCTCTCTCTCTCTCTCTCTCTCTCTCTCTCTCTCTTTCTCTCTCTCTCTCTCACACACACACACACACACACACACACACACACATACACACACACACAAGGAGGTGAAGAAGAAGAAGATGGAGATGGAGATGGAGCAAGAGCACTCTTCTATTGCACAAATGAGAGAATAAGTGAATTTTAGGTTTAGTTGGCTTTTATATGAGCTCACCCCATTCACACTTGGGCGCCCATGCTTAGCCAACTAATCCCTTGAATGTCCCAGTTAGAGTGCGCCTCTCATCGGCGATCACTCTTACCCTTTTCCTATTGGTCCGACAAGCCCGGTACCTGACTCTACCAAATACATAATACACGTCCGTCGTAGGTGATGGGGTGTCCGTGAGCCGTGAGGGTTAACATGCCCCCCTTTCTGATGTAGATTCCGTCCTCGGAAGCTATTGAGTTGAATCTCGTTCGTCGAGGTGGAAGAGCATTTGAGATGAATGTCCTTAGGGGTCTTCAGTCACTGCAAAATCAAACAACATTGGCACAGTAATTGCATTCTCATAAGTGATTAAAAAGCATATGTAGCTTTAGGTAGACAAATTGATTGGTAAAAGAATTTCAAACAATTTGTCAGCAATGAACATTAAATTGCAATGTAATCAAATGCATAAACAGATGTAAAGGTAAAAAATTAAACAAGTCTGGGGTCGCTAATTTGACGGTCGAAAGGCACTAGAGATCGAATATTAATACCATGGGTAAGCTTCTTAATTTTCTCTGGTCAATTAAGTTGTTTAATCGCGAGAGACAAGTATTTCATGTTCGAGGGCTGACTAGAGGCTATACTTAGAGGACCTTGTAGTTAAGCTACGATAAAAGGAATTTCTCATGAAGTCATCGCCTGACTGATTACCTTTTCTTTGACCCCCCAAAGTGTTTTCACAGTGATTCAATTTGATGTGTGTGCTTATTTTGTATGCCTTGGGTTTTTTGCTTTTCAAGGAAAAGCGCCCATACTGGGAACCTCTAGGGCTCTAGTACCATAGGCAATACATGTGAGTGAAGTACCAAATCAAGCTAATATTTCTCTTCCAGCTTAAGATTTTACAGTGGTGCACTTTGATTTTTTGTTTGTTCATTTTCAGCATTTTAATTTTGTAACTTTGGGGGGTCATATAACACTGATACACCTCCTCAGGCTCATCACACTAGTAAACTCCCTTTATAATACTTAAGCGAAAGTTCAATAGGGTCAAGCCCACTAGAAAGCCCTAGTACATTTCACACAATGCTGCCTAAATCAGATTAAGAACCTAAGTAACCATTGATTATTAGGAAGGCATTCCCCATGGTATTAAGAGAAGATTTCTAAAACCTAACTTGGTCAAACTAGCTTAGTCGGACTGCTTGATTTTTAAACCTAGACAAGTGATTATGACAAAAAATTACATTGAATTAAATGTTTGATACTAAGCAAATGCAGTGAATATTAGGCTACCAATCACAATTAAAGTAGACAATCATAGATGCAAAAAAGATAAGGGGCAATGCTAATGGACAAGAAACACCTGTTTGTGTCGATGGTCGCACTTGATTTGAAGAGTGAGTCGAGATAAAGATTCCATGAGGGTCCAAATCCTATCAATAGCAACACGCTCCTGTACACACTAGGAAACAAAAGGAATACCTCCAGGAGGCACATTAGTGGGAAAAGGTACCAACACTTATTGAACACAACAAAAAACATAAGGAACCCTAACCTAATTATTTTCACTCCCCCTAGAGAGTCAAGGGAATAGGATATTGTAGAGGTTGGGGGGAAACCCTAAGGCTAAACCCCTATCCTCATCGTCGAGATAAACAAAGTCATCATACATGAGACCATATGTGCCATCCGTGTAGTCCTGTAAATTTTATTCTTCATCATAGGTGCCCATGTTTACTAAGAAGGCCACTAGACGCCTATAGTCATCTTGGTCAAAAGGGTAGGCTTGTGCAATGGGAGAAACGCTCTCTACTAAGTATGGATCAGACGTGGTCAAGAGACGTATCAGCCATTCTAACTCCTCAAAATTCCTCTCACATGCTAGCGTACCTATCAAATCCCATTCACATGCAAGCACTGGAAAGACCATGTGAAATATTTGTGAAAAGTAACGAGGGTACCTCTCACCCAAGGCAGGAGTGGATGACTCTAGCGTACTAGCCATATCTGTACACGCAAATAGATAATGGTTAGAGTGCAAATATTACAAGGGTCATGTTCTTGTGCATAATTTGTTTTTATGATTTGTGTTATGGCTCTTGCTCTTTTACTTTTTTATCTTGTTTTTGTGAGTATAAGGCTTTATATATACATTTCCTAAGATTGGAGATTAAGAGGTCAGGGAGAAAGGTTGAGAGGGAAGCAAGTGAATAATGGATGTCCACAAACACTCCCCCCTTCCTTGGGTAGATCATACCGTTTGAAATGATGTCGTCACCCTTTGAAACCAATTGTTCCAGTTGGTAATAGGTGAGGATTTTTGCCAGTAGTTTTCTATTACCCTAGGTGCCTCGTCAAGTTGCAAGGGTGGTAAGGTACTCTCCCAGGATCGAACTTGAAGTGGTTCATCAGGTGATTTTTGAACACTGGGAGGTGTGGATTCTTTTGTAGCTTCATGGAGGTCCACTACTATAGATGGAGGCTGTGTAGAAGGTTTTACCTCTATGGATGTATTACATGAGGATCTAGAAGCTTCATGGAACTCCCCCCTTCCTGAGCTAGGTGGAATAAATTGGTTTTGCCTTGGAGCCCAAACTAGCTCTGGACTAGGTGTGTAGCATTCTGTGATCTTTCCCTTCCCACGGTCTGCCATTGGCTTTAGCGTTACACTGTTTGACTCATATGGGTTTGTTGTCGATAGGGAAGGACACATTTTACATTTAGGTACCCAAATTTTCTCATTTCCATCATAGTAGCCTTGGGCTTCTAATAGTTGTTTTGGAATCCATCGTGATTTGGTCTTGACTCTCCTAGGGCGCGCTCTTGGTTTTCCGGGGAAATTTTTTCTTGGAATGGATGGGAGGGTTGAGGTAGTTGGAAGTCAGGCCTTGGGGACCCATTGGTATGTACTCTTAGGTCGTGCAGGTTGAGTACTTGCAATATTACTGCTTGTTGCAACTACAAGTGTTGAAGTGCTAGGTTCATGGGTAGTCGGCAAAGTTGAGGTAACCACCTTGGCTTGTGAATGTTGGCTATCCTTCAACTTTGCTAGAGTTTGCAACGTATGTGACTTTGCTTGAATGATAGGGGTAAGAGTCGGTGGTCGCGTCGTGACACTACCAGTATCCCAATCAATAGTGCATTTGGTTGCCAACATCCACGTGCGTCCCAGGTTTACGTTGCCTTCCATAGCTCCCGCGGGCATGACTAGAAACCTCTGCACTATGCTTCCATTGTCATAGACAACAGGGGTCTGAAGGACTCCAAGAATAGCAGTTTTCTTTTTATTAATGCCCTTGACTTGCATCGTACTCGGGGATAGGGTCAGTTTCCCTAATTGACACCAAACTCCATAGGATAACAAATTGTGTTTAGCTCCCGTATCTAATAAGGCATTGTATAGTACTTTCCGATAGGGGCTATTTAGCTCAATTGGGTATCATAGGGGTGGCTCAAATTCTAATGAGTCGTCATCTGTGTCCTCGAAAAATGCTTGCGTGATTCCCAGATTAGCCTCTTGTTGGCGTCTAAGACGTTGTTGTCGTTCTCGAGCCTCAACTCTTGCTTGGATTTTTTAAGCTCTTCTTGTTCCTTGGCAGCCTTCTTTTGATGGATGGCTTGCAACTCTTCTTGGCTTAGAGGATCATAATATCTTTTGAATTTACTCCCATTAAGGAATCCAATGGTTTCAACTCCATCTAGAGTCTCCACATGAATGGTACCTTGCGGGGTAATTTCACACACTCGATATGGTCCCTTACCAGCGTATTTCAATTTCTTCTTTTCATTACGTACCCCGTACATAAGAACTTTATCACCAACCTTGATGTCTTTATCCTTTAAATGGCTATCAAACCACTTCTTCTCCTATCCTTCTCCACTAGAGCATTTCGCACAGCTAATTGCCTCTCTTCATCTAGCTTTTCCAGGATATATAATCGCTCCACTAAGGGGTTACCATCCCAACCTTCTTGAGAAGCTACTCGAAGACTAGGAATGACAAACTCCCATGGCATAACTGCTTCTTGGCCATACACCATCTTAAACTGTGTGTAATTAATAGCAACTTTATACGCAGTATGATAAGCCCATAAAGCTGATGTAAGCTTTAGGTCCCAATCAGTGCGATGAGCCTTGACTGTCTTTGTCAAAATGGAGATGAGAGTTTTGTTGGTACTCTCAGCTTGGCCATTTGCTTGGGGATAATAGGGTGTAGACTTGTGGTGAGATATCATGAAGTTTGATGTGAGTTCTTTTATTACTTCATTTATAAAATGAGTTCCATTGTCACTCACAAGTTCAAAGGGGCATCCAAAACGTGTGATAATGTTCTCAAAGAGGAACTTAGCTGTTGTTTTTGCATCCGCCTTTCGTGTTGCTTTTGCTTCAGCCCATTTGGTTACATAGTCGGTAGCCACAATGATATATCGTGACTGCGTGTTACGTGCAGCCGGACTAATCGGTCCTACAAAGTCTAAGCCCCACTTTTCAAATGGTTGGGTTACCTTGATGGGATGTAGAGGCATCCTATCCCTTCTTTGTGGCTTGTTGAAGCGTTGGCATTCATCACATCCCTTTGCAAAAAGTGATGCATCCTTAAACAGAGTGGGCCACCAATAGCCTGACTGTAAGATCTTTCGGGCAGTCTACTTTCCTGAAAAGTGACCACCAGCTACGCCCATGTGTGCCTCTTGTAGAATATATAAATACTCATCCTCGCGGGCACAACGTCTAAGAACATCATCTTTGCATAATTGGCATCTTATCTTATAAGGGTATCTACAATGAAATCTGATGTAAAAACCAAAGCTGCCTATGGTATGAGTCATTTCAAGAACATTGTGAGTCTTAGGAGAATCAACAAAATTGATTTATTCAAGATTTTCCTTGCCCTTTGCATCACTGTTAGTCTTCTTACTCTCTTGAGACTTCTTGTCTCTCTGTGTAACACGATAATCCTTCTTCACATGCCCTTTCTTATGGCAATAGTAGCACTCGGCATTGTGCATGAAACCACGAGACTTGAAGCGAGAATTCTTACAATCCTTGGACTTGGAACGATCATAAGTGTGACCTCCCGATGAGATTGTGCAACATAAGCATCACAACTCTTAGTAGGCTCCATAGATTTCTTGTGAATCTCTTTAGTGAGCAAACTACGTCCGACTATATCATTGTAGAATAACCTACCTTTAGGCATAGAGCTATTGATAGTTGTGCATAACGTATCCCATGAGGAAGGTAAAGAGCATAACAAAACAATAAACTGAATCTTTTCATCAAAATTGAGCCCTTGTGACATCAATTGACTAAAGATAACATTGAAATCGTATAAGTGTCCAAAAATGATGCTACCTTTTTTTTCATAAAAAGCTCAAATAAATTCTTTATCAACAAGTAAACCTTATTACTTACACTTTTTCTCTCATATGTGATACATACTTTATCCCATAAGGCTTTAAAAGTAGCTTCACCAACAATAGTGAAATATAATTACTCGTAAGATGTTAGGAACAAATGAGTAGGCAAGTAGAGATTAGAGTGGTTTACTTGATGGAGAGAGATAATTTTCACACACAAGAGAGATAATAGAGGGAGAGAGAGAGCAGATGATATACAAGGTTTACCTAAGTGTGGGCTACATCCATGGGAAAGCAGCCACTCAATGGCTTTGCACTTAAACTAAAAGTAAGTTACAAAGGGATTAGCAACCCTTAATGGAACTCTCACCTTGCTTTACTCTCTTTCACCACCTTACACACTTTTCACCACCGTTTTGTGTGTAAAAGAGGCCTCTTTTTATAGGCCAAAAGGAGCCTCTATGGGCTGCCCTCTCTTATGAGAGACACCTGTGTGTAGCCGCCCTTGTGTAGACAAGCTCAAGTAGAACTCCCCCATGCGCCCATGTGTGTCCACCCTTGGGTAGACAAGTCCGTTTATAAATCAACCACTGGCCATTGAATTTTGGCAACCAGGCAGCAGGCCATTGACCACCAACCAGTTGTTTTTCCACCACATTTCGGACGCCATCTGGCCATAATATTATGGCAAGTAATTTTTCTCACGCATGATGACTTCTCCTCATAATGGGGGCCTTACAAATGTGCGGTTTTTAGAATAAGAATTACAAGGGGTAAATCAAGGTCCATAACACGATGTAAACAAATAGTGAATCTAGCTTCTTTCATACGAAGCTCAAACAACTTCTTTATCAAGTAAGCCTTATTACTTACATTTTTGCTCTCATATGTGCTACATAATTTATCCCATAAGGCTATAGAAGTAGCTTCACCAACAATAGGGAAATACAATTACTTGCAAGATGTAAACAAATAGTGGATCTAGCTTTAGCATCAAGTGGTCTCCACCATTAGGTATCTATGTAACCATTGTGTAGCAGGGCTACACAGGGCTCAACTCGCATGGCCACCTTAGTGGACATGCTCCAGAGGACATATTCGTTGAGTTCGACCATACTTGGTCCGAGCGCTTGGGCACTCTTGGATTTCCCCATCGATAGTTGCCCAGTGTGACGTATCAACCCGTCACGGTGGGGCTTGGACCAACTTTTCCAAAGAGGTAGCATTCATGGTACATGGTGTCTGTGGCCACCATTTTCAAAGCATTCAAGAATTACCAAACATTACTTCTTTAGTGGCCAGGGCGATCGTGGACCAGGGCCATCGTCCAATGGGCTAGCAAGGCGGCTAGTGGCGAGACTCACCAGTGGCTTCACTAGGCCACAATAGCAGATATTTTTAGCTGCAAGGGGTTGCCTTGGCTTTTTGATTTATACAACATCATGTGGATAGCCTTGAAGTCTAGTTAAGTTTCTGAGATTCTTGACAATCTTGAGAGTCCACTGTGTAACACACTTGGGAGCACTTGCCTTACACTCTAGGGCACTAGCCTTGGAGCGCTTCACCTTGGTTGTCCATAGTTATGCATGTGAGCATTGTAGCCTATTATCTAGTTACATTGTGATTTATAGTTTTGTCTTGTACTTGGCACCCACTGCACTCTTCGTTGCACCACATCCTCTACATCCCCATTATACCTTGTTGTGATAGTCGTGGACTGGGAAAGCTACCCCAACAACCGAGAGATTTAATGATTAAGAAGTGGGTGGAGAAGGCCTTGCCTGTTTCAAGTCAACAAAAGCTTTGAGAAACCTTGTGGGCTGAAGCTACAAAGGATTATTTTATTGTGGCTGCCACCTGAATAAAAAATTCTAGAATACAATTTTCCGGCTCACCGGGTAACTCTTTGCCCGTTGTTCTTAAGAATGACCCCCTACTGTTGACACCTTGCTCGCTCTCAAAAGAGAGCTAGAGATCCTTAACACTAGACTGGTAAAACAGGACACTTTTATGCCCTCGGACACTTTTGTGTCCTGTTAAGTGACCATTTTGTTGGAATTATTTGAAGAGTATGAAAATGAATTTGTAGATTCTATATATCCACAAAGTTGCCTTATGAGTTGAAAAAAACTTGATTTTTTTTTTGGAATATCGATCTCACCATTAACCTTACTCTTGCACAACATTTTTGAACCTAAACTCTGTGAAAAAACGGATCCTGTTTTTGGCTTTTTTTTGCAACTATACCACTCTAAACTTCATGTTTATAGGGTTTAGATTGCTAGAGGATAAGCCTTTGTTGTTCTCGACATGTTTTGACACTTCTAGCGAGAACTAAGTGTTAAAATTGAAAGTTATGAGCAAATTACAAGAATTGCTTAATCCTAATTTTTGACCAAAATTAGCACTTTTATGATTTTTTGGTGGCTTTCTTCATATCCAAATATAATTTTGATTGTGTAAGTGTCATGTATAACATAAAGATAATCTTCCTTGAGTTTTGATGGACCTAATATGCTATATAGCATAGTATATGATGATGGTTGATTTTTTAATTGCTAGAGAATACGAGACGTTTTAGTGTAGCAAGTGTAGCTTTCTCTCACTATTGCTAGTTTCTTAGTCCAATTGTGTGTATTTGGTAGGTAGTAAACATATCTAATCATCAACTATAAATCTAGATAGATATTGAATAGTCTCTACGGGATTCTAGAGGTCATAATGTTAAACCCAGTTTTTTCATGTTTGTTGTATTTAGCACTTCATCATTGTCCCCAAGGTTCCACTTAGTAAAAGATCCATTATTCTTTTGACATGCTCCATGGCCCCTTTTGGATCCAAAGGCCCAAAGGGAACAAAGAAAACATGTATATAGTATTTGTATTGAGGGTGACTATTGAAACTTTGATGATAGGTTCGAAGAATGGAAAAAATGCAACTTTCTTGTACCTATTTTTTTGCCCCTATTTTTTTTTGCCCCAAAAAAACATAGTGAGGAAAAAGTAACCATATGTTTTGACCACCAACCCCTTGAAGTTAACGGGAAAATTTATCTCGTGTCCTACAAAAATCCCCACTCTTATTTATATGCAATAGACCGTGAGAAATGGCTGTTTTGGGCAAAATGCACTGGTCCATCAAATTTGGAGGCTTGTTGTGACCAAGATATGAGAAATTTTACAAATTTTTCATTTTTGCCATATGTAGTAGTCTTTGAACTATAAGCTCATGAAAGGAATTTTCAAAATGAGTGGATCTATTATGGTTTTGGAATTTTTTCCCAAAACCTTGAAAGGACACTTTTATGTCATGTTAGGTTACCAGACTAGTGTTAAGCTACAGAGGGCACTACAAGAGGAAAAGACCTCATTAGCAATATCAACTCGATCATCTTAGCAGATAGATATGGTGGCACATCTCAAAAGCAAGCTAGAAGAACTGAAAGCATAGCAAGAGGCCAGGGCCGAGGTATAGTGCAAAAATTGCAACAACCCCGACCACCCACCTCAGGAATGCCCCATGATGGTCCACTTTCAGTTCTGTGGTAAAGGAGGTCATGAGGCCAAGGATTGTTACCAAATGAAGGATGTCCATCATTTGCACCAAAACTTGGCCTCAGCCATGCACATGAGCACCGCTCCCATGGGACCCTCAATCGGCTCACCTTGGGCTACCCACTTAAGCCCTAGTACATCCCCATCATTGTTACCATATCCCATTGTACCTAATGTGTCCCCATATGTTGGCCCTTTGATACAAAGCTTCTATACCACCCCTAGCCCAGACCAAGTTTCTGCCCCACCGGCACCTCGCCTTCCATTGCCCACCAACGCTTGGCCATAGGTGTGGTGAATATGGTCACTTCCAAACCATATATGCAGCACCGAAGGAGCTCCACCATGCAGACATTCTCTAGACGCCAAAGACCATTACACTAGAGATTGTCCAAAGCAACGTCCATCTTCTTCTCTCAACATGATCTCGGTAAGTTCTCTAACTACTTCACAAGATCCCAGTGTATCCACTTTGCCCTCACCATCCACTCATGTCCTCATTCCTCACCCTTCACCTTCACCTGTTACCTTGGCTCAAGAAATCTCACGCACTACTGGAATACTTACAAGAGCTCAAAGAATAGCCTGGAACATCCCCTTTCCCATGGAAAAGCCTCTGCCTACGAGACCCCCCAAGGAGTCAACTAATTTGCAGTCGATAAGCTACAGAATACAGTTATGCCATAAAAAATTGAGAGTCCTTACACAGAAGCCCTACAAAACATGGAAGCCCAAGCTGTACCACAAGGAAGGCTCCATAGACTAACAGCATTGCCAACTAAGGAGATTTTAAAGACCATCTACAAAAGTTTCTCATTTTATGAACTTCTCCAAATAGACCCTACCTTACCCCTCGTGCCCGAATAGTGGTGGGCACTTGCCCACGCATTCTTCTAAAGATTTAGGTGTCATCGTGGATGGTGGCTCAGATATTAACCTTATGCCAAAGTTCACCATGTGATAACTTGGCTTGGTGCCCACCAAGACCGTCACTTTTATTGTCACTTTGGCCAACCATCGCAAAGTCCGCCCAGTAGGAGTGGTGGAACAACAAGTCCCAATGGTGGTAGAAGACTTCACTTTTTGGCTCAATTTTGTGGTGATTCATCTACCAAAAGTGGATGGTAGCTTCCCCTTGCTTATTCGTAAGCCTTGGCTATGACATACCCACGCACTTCATGATTGGGGTAATAATACGATGTGGATCACCACACCAAGCACATGGCATAAAAAGATTCAACTGGAAAGTGGACCCGACCATCCAGTAGAAAGTCTTCCCTCAATATTGTGGAACAAGACGACTAAAAGGAAGAAGCTAAATTAGTAGAACAAATTCCATAGGACAAAGTAGTCTTGCCCATAGTCCCCAGTGAAGAAAGTGAGCTCCTGGAATGGTTAGAAGCGGCACTCAACCCTATTGTTTTGTAGTCTTCACATGAATTGAGGGAGACACAAGCCTCGAGGAAGAAGTAGATTCTCTTGGTCTAGGAGAGCCCATCACTCATCACATGTGCGGTAAGAAGTCCCCCCCCCCCCCCCTCCAGGTGCAACAAGAAGAGGATTTAAAGCATGATGAAGACATAGATAATTCTTCCTAGTCCAAGGTAGGCAAGGGTAGGTCCAATCCCCCCCCCCCACGAGAGAGTAAGCAGACTAGATCCAATAAATGTAGAGATGACTTGCCTATGGATGAACTTCCTCAAGGATGGTTACAAGAGCAGGCACAAGACTTTTCCATTGATCAAACTCATGCTCATGATGTGGAAGCATTGACTAAAGCTAGTCAGGATGTAGTTGAAGAGTGGAACCCAGACAACTATCAAGATCTAATCAAAGAAGTCAACCTAGGTACTAAAGAAAAACTCAACCCAATTTTGATGACTACATGGCTCTGGGATCATCTTCCAATTACTCAATTTGATGGTTTCCTTCACTACTAGTTGGAAGGATGTCTTTGTCTGGTCATACAAGGACCTCACAAGACTCAACCCAACTGTGGGAGTTCACTCCATACCCCTCCAGGAAAATGCCAAGCATGTGCAAGGCCAAGCATACAAGCTCAACCCTAAGTACGCAGTAGCATTCAAGAAGGAAATTGATAAGATGTTGGCCGCAGGTATCATTGAGCCCATTGAACACACACAATGGCTCTCCCTAATGGTTATCACCCCAAATAAGAATTCACACAATATCAGAGTTTGTATAGACTTCAAAATCTCAATAAGGTCACTATTCTAGATGGCTTTATGACGCTCTTTTTTTAATGCATCTTAGAAGATGTAGCCAGCCATGCTTTTCTCACTTTTATGGATTGCTTTAGTGGCTACAATTAGATGAAAATTTTGGGAGATGATAGGATCAAGACAGCTTTTATTACTCCATGGGCAGTCTTCATCTTCAAGTGCATGCCCTTTGGATTAAATAATGCATCGGGCTCCTGGAACAAAACAACCTACATTGTGTTTGAGCCCTTTCTCAACAAGTTTCTGTGAATTTTTATGGACAATTTTTTTTGCTTCTTGGGCCAAGGCTGTGCAAGTCTAGTGGAATGTTTTTAAGAGCATATGGAGAAACTGGCCCTCGTTTTGCTCATTGTAGAGAGGTAAATCGGAAACTCAACAACGTAATAAGTGTCATTTGATGGTCACCCAAGGCACTCTACTGGGCCATATTGTCTCTGTTAAAGGTCTTGCCCCTAACCCAGAAAAAATTATAGCCATCTTACACATGCCTAGGCCACTTAATGCCAAAGGAGTGCAGAGCTTTGTAGGCCACACTGGCTATCACCAATGGTTTATTAGAATGTATGTTGATATTGCCAAGCCTATGTCTTGCCTCACTAGTCCAGCCCAACCTTTCCAATGGACCTTTGCCAAAGAACTATCCTTCAACTATCTAAAGAAACGCCTCACACATGCCCCCATCTTAGTCACACTTGATTGGCCACTCATTTTTCATGTGCACATTGATGCTAGTATCACAGTCGTAGGCGCAGTCCTTATCCAGCCTAGCAAGGAGTACAAGTTGGTTCGGCTTGTCTGCTATGCAATTCGGCTCCTTACAAAGGCCGAACAAAACTATAGTACCAGCATCAGATGGCCGACCATCTCTCTAGGATTGAGTCAGGGGAGCCAACCATAGGAGTAGAAGACAACCTCCCTAACAACTTTCTTTTTAAGGTGGACACTATCACAAGCTGGTACTCGGATGTTATGCATCTTCTGTCCACATGTTCTTATCCACCATATCTGTCAAGCTTACAAAAGAGGATACTACTGATCAGAATTAAGCCCTACACCATGATTGGCAACAAACACTACAAAAGTGGTCCAGACACATGAAGCCGAAGCTAGTCTAGAAGATTCTCACTCTCGTAGCAGAGGTGGCCACTACCCAGGGCACATCACCACCCATCGCATTCTACACATTGGGTTGTGGTGGCCATACATGTTTTGTGATGTAGGGCAATATGCTCGGTCTTGTGATTTGTGCCAACGGTGTGCTCCAAAACCAGCTCGCTAGGCTAATTGTTCCTTGTAGATCTCTTTGGCATGGCTGCCCTTTCAAAGGTGGGGTATAGATTTTGTTGGTCCAATCAACCTGGTTGGCCAACCAAGGAATAAGCGGTATCTTTTGGTAGCCATTGACTATGCTTCCAAATGGACAAAGGTGGCAGCAACTCTTGACTGCACCTCAGCCACAGTAAAGAAGTTTTTGTATGAAAACATCTTCTACAAGTTTGGCTACCCTATAGAGATCACTAGTGTCCAAGGATCCAAGGTACCCACTTTGTCAATGAGTTGTTGGCCAACCTTTTTGATAGGTACAAAATATTTAACTAGAAGTCATGCTTCTACTATCCTCAGGCCAATGGCCAGGCTGAAAACACTAGCAAAGTCCTTCTATCACTGCTTCACAAAACCTGTCACCTTCACCCAACCTTGGCCAACAATAGTTTTTTGTACTACATGGGCATATAGGACTACTTTTAAAGCCACAACACAACACTCTCCATTCCAGTTTCCCTCTGGCCTAGAGGCGGTGGCACCCTTTGCTAGAAATAGGCTGAGGCAAGTGGCACGGCAGCGAGTGCAAGTCAAGTGAGTTGGGCGGCGAGCAAGCACAAAGGAGGGCAAGCAGCGAGGCCCAAAGTGTGACACACGATCAATGGGTGACACGATGGCTGGCGGCACCCGGCGATTGGCGATCTGTTGGGAGGCAGAAGGGGATATGCAAGCACACTAGGTAAGCAGGGAGTGTGAGGGTTTGTAGGTAGGCAAGGCCAGAGTTGGACGGGCGCACAGGGCTGGTTCGATTGGGATAACAGGGAATAGGATGAGCCAGGGCTGGGGAGCAGTAAGGGGGATAAAGAAAAGCAAGGCGAGAGCGAGGCATGGGTGATTGAGGAAAGGGTTAGGTGGGGATAAAGGGGGGAGGGTGAGGTAGAGGGAAAGGTGAGCGAGGGTAAGTGAGGGTTGAGTGGGTGAGAGAGATAGAGGTAGGGCAAGGAGGGTCGAGCGAGCAAGGGGAAGGAAAGAGGCGGCTTAGGCGAGCACTAGGTAGGTGCGTGAGGTGCGAGTGGGCGAGTTGTGTAAGGCAAGAAGGCAACTGGGAAAACAAAGGCGAGGGAGAGCACACGAGGCTGTAGGCTAGACGAGGGTTGTGAAGATAGGATTTTTCAAGTCAATGAATATGCAAGGCAAATGCAGGATATGACAAAAAGACTCCGTTCAGCAGCACTTAGCCGCAGCACAAAGGCTAAAGAACTAGAGATGGTGATTGACGCTCTCCCAGGAGAGTTGAAAGACAGATTAAATGACATCATCGATCTACAAAAGCAAGTGCAAGAAATAAAAGCTGAAGCTGAACAACATCAACTAGCAAGAGATAAACAGCAGAAGGATATGGAGGAGTTAGGTGACCTACTTACAAAGTTGTCAGATGCTTGCAAAGCAAAAGATGAACAGCTGACAGAAGTTACAAAAGAACTTCTAACGACAAAGTTGTCATATGCTTGCAAGTGCAAGAAATGAAAGCTAAAGCTGAACAACATCAACTAGCAAGAGATAAACAGCAGAAGGATATGGAGGAGTTAGGTGACCTACTTACAAAGTTGTCAGATGCTTGCAAAGCAAAAGATGAACAGCTGACAGAAGTTACAAAAGAACTTCTAATGATAGCTCAGAATATTCAAGTGCACTTGGATGTCATGAACGCTTCTCTACAATACTCAAAACAAAGAATAAATGACTAGGAAATTTTCTTGCAGAAAATACAAGAGAATCCAGTCGTAGCCTCGATCAAAGGGACAGATTAAGTGTACAAAGCATTAGAGAAAAAGAACAAAGACCTCGAGCTGGAGCTAAAGCTGGAGTAGTCTCAACGTAGAGACCTGGCTTTGATGTGGGTGCATCGAGAAGAAGAGCTGCTAAAAGAAATAGCCGAGCTTCAAAGAGTTAACCAGCTGCTGAGAGATGGAAAGCCGGAAACGCAAGAAGAGGCAGGCACTTTGGAGTAGCCTCAAATAGAAATGCCCTTAGTATCATTTGCTGAACTGGAGACACGGTCCACAGTAGAGCTGTGTGGTGAGGAATATTTTCAGGTAATCATTACAGAAGAAGACACAGTGCCCATGGTCCAGCTCTCAAAGGCTGAAGAAGATGCACTGAAAGAAAAGATTACACAAGAGGTAGATGAGCAATGGAAGGCAGCGATGGATTGGGAGTTGAGAGTTCTTCACTTCTTACACAACTCACTCCCAATCAAATCAATGCGCAATGGCACCAACAGTCCCTGCCATACCCTCTGATAAAAGTGGAGTTACTACAGGTAAAACAAAGACTTTACGCAGACATGCAAGTCGAGGGCGCAGACAAAGACCACCTGAAGTGGAGGTTGAGCTGGCTGAACAAAAACCCAAGATACTTGATTTTGTTCACAAGAGCACCTGCAGCCCTGCAAAGAGATCCAACCTTCTGTCATGTACCAAGAGTAAGGACCTGGATAGCACATGAGGCACTACTCAAGAAGCGGCCAACTTGGCTAAACTACCCTAGATTGCCTGCTCCAGAAAAGGGACCAGCGAAGACTAAAGAATACATGGTGAAAACCCTAAAGGGTGCCATGTCATTCTTTAAAAATCTACGTGATTTGTCCTGTGCTATGCTATATAAGATCTGCCAAATGTTGCTCACATGCATCGAAGTGTTCAATGAGCCAGAGCAAGCAGGCACCCCTTGGATGTCATTCCTTGAGGGTAATAAAGGTTTGTGTTATGATCTCAGTGGCCAACCTTCCAAAGAAGTCCTGTATGGCTTCTATGCCAGATGCATGTTTCTACCTTCACACAATATGTTGGCGTTCAAGGAAGCGTTGTACACAGGATTCTTCACTTGGCAAATGAAGATATTTGCGCCAGTGATCAGCAACCTCACATCCAGGTTTGTAGGCTACTCAGTAGTGGAGATGAAAAGTAGAGTAACTATGCAGTTTCTGCAAGTGCCAGATAAAGAAAGGAAAATCAAATACCAAAAGGCACTGAATGCGCTTAAAGACCGCCTTGCCAACCGCCAGCCCGAAGACTACTTCAGCCCATAAAGTTGTGTCAAGGGACGACACAGGCAAGGAGGGGGGAAATGTTAGCAGCAAGCTAACACGGATACCATTTTTCGGAGTTCTCATTGTAAAACAGTAATTGTGGACTCCAGAAAATACACGCGAAGAAGGTCGAAAAGCTCTCTCTCCAAAGGCAACAAGTGGAAATGAGGTGATTTTAGCCTACCTTGGGTATCTATACTCGGACTTCACAAACCATTTTTCCCCAAATTCCCCCGTTAGTCCTACTAGGCCATGAAATCTATGTTAGAGTCAAAAATTTCTCCAATTGGATTCCTGTAGCTCATTCTGCAAGAATTTTGCAAAAGTAGGTATGGCCGCCTAATTTAGGCTTCCCGCTTTCGTTTGCCGATTTGATTGAAATTTTTTGTGTCTGTTCGCCTTTTTCTTTTGATCATATGCGTGTCTTCATTTTTTCCATCTGAGCTCATTTGCTATTTATTATTAATTTTTGACATGTTTATTGAAAAAAATCAAAGAAAATAACAAAATACGCTAAAAAAGTAAAGTGAAAATCCAATAATTAATAAAATCCATTGAAAATCATAGCTTTATTGTTTTTTGTTGGATTTTTCCATTTTTAAGTCTCAATATCAAGGAAAATGATGAAAAATAACCAAAAAGGACTATTTTTTCATGATTTTTTAATAATATATACACTATTTACACTCTTCGGGAAGATATTATTAGTTAAATTCCCTTGTTGATGATTTATAAGGGAATTATTATGTAATTTTGTAAAAAATCACAGGTTAACATCAAACGTTTTTCTTCCCTCTTCGAACATTGCCCTTGATTACTTAGTTCCTTCCACCCGTCCTAGATGGCGTACTCTGGGACGACTGTGTTTGCTTGGGCTGAACAATCGTGTCTGTGCATAACTTTGGTTGGCTCTACCATGCTTTGAAGATCAATGCAATTAAAACCATTATGCTGTGCAAGAGTTGGTCCTTGAGTAATTAACTCAAGGGTTCTGATGTTGAGGTTTTTTGATGCTTTCTTCCAAAGAGAAAATCTTGTAGCTTGTCTGATTGTCCCCTCTGGATGCATTGGCATTTTGATTTCCTGAGCAGTTGTTATCAATATCAACTGTTGTCTAACTTTTGCCCGCCATTGATATCTTGGTTTTGTTGGTGCAGAATGGTGCGGTGGAGCCTTCTTAGACTTAACTCTCATTGCTTGATCGATTTTACAATTTGCGGAGAAGTTAAATGCTTCTTCTTCTGCCAAATCCATTTCGTGTTAGGCTCTCTGTTTGAAGATGATTTTCTTTGTGTCTGGAATCTTGGAACCGTCTTTGGCTTTTTTGGTGATGCTTTGGGCACCCAAATTTGAATCGGCTTGTCCTTAAGCTGTGCTTTTGGTACCCAAATTTGCCTGACTCCTTGCATGCTACATATAGCATTTACTTGTCGATAGGATGGAGAAGATTGTGGTTTGCTCTGCTGGTAACTTCCTTTCCATTTCTCCCTGCTTGGTGCAATTGGAACAATGAGTTGTCTGCTTTTAGGTGATAGCTTGAGTTTATTTGTATCCCAATCTGGTACCACCTTGTATGTTCGCATCCAGGGAATTCCAAGAATCATTGTTTCATTCATGTGTTCATCTGGTAAGCATACGAACTGATGAGGGCATGAACATACATGTACTATCACATTTAAGTTGACTACTCCCAATGTTGGTGTTGGGTTCTTGTTGCATCCCTTGATAGTCGCTATTCCTGTTGTCAATGACTGACTTGTTGCTTTCTTGTTTGTGGAATAACTGACTACATTTACCTTATCTCCTGTATCGACCAATGCATTTGTGCTATGATTGGAGCTGGACTTTGATGCGAAGGTCCATTCCATCTAAACATTCATCATCCATTGACACTGCATCCTTCTGTAGTTCCCATTGACGGTCATATATTTCCAGAGTATTGATGGGAATATGTGTTTGTTGATTCTTGAGAGCAGCTTTCCTTTTGAGTACCCAAAGCTGAGCTTCCTCCTGGGCTTCATCAATAACCTGATGTCATTTTATCTTCCTTTGCTTAGCTGCATGCATCCTTTCTAGCAATTCATTGGTTAGTGGAAAATTGTATTCCTTTAATCGACATCCACTAATCCATTTAGCCATTGGTTCACCATCTAGGGTGGACAACTTAATAGCTCCACTTGGAGACACATCTTCAATGACATACGGTCCGTTTTCCTTTTTCTTAAACTTGGGAATGTGTTGCTTAAGGGAATAGACTAAAACTAAGTCCCCTTTTTTGAAGAATTTTGTAATTAGATGGGAATCAAAAAACTGTTTTTGTTTTTGCTTTTGTGCATAGATGTGAGTTATAGCAGTTAGCCTTTGCTCATCTAGCTTTTCTAAATCTTCAAGTCTCTGTGACAATTCATGTCCAGTCCACTCAAGATACTTAGCTACCCTTAGTGTCAACAATAGAAATTCTATTGGCAGTATGGCATCAAGACCATAAACAAGGTTAAAGGGTGCAGCATTTAAAGCTGTTTTGAATGAAACTCGATAAGCCCATAGAGCAGCATGGAGATTCATTTCCCAATCTGTCCTTCCTGAACTAACCACTTTAGTCAACACCAAGCTAAGAATGTTATTCGTGTGCTCAGCTTGTCCGTTTGCTTGTGAGCTGATTTGTTATGGATGACCATAAATTCATTAAGCAGATACTCAATGACCTCATTGAGGAAATGAGTTCCCTTATCACTGACTATTTCTATTGGCATTCCATATCTTGTGAATACATACTCATATAAAAATGGAGCAATGGTTCTGGCATCATTCTGTTGAGTTGCTTTAGCCTCGGCCCACTTTGTCAAATAGTCTGTAGCTACAATGATATATTGAGCTTGGGTTCTATAAGCAGGTGGTTGTAATATTGGTCCAACAAAATCTATACTCCATTTCGCGAAAGCTCTAGCCCCCATCATTGGTCTTAAGGGCATGCCATCTACACGGGTTGGCATTTTTGCTCGTTGACAAGCATCACATCTCCGAACATACTCTTTGGCATCTGCAAAAAGTGTTGGCCCTGCCATTAAGATTGCTCTTACGGTGGTCTCACTAGAAAAGTGACCTCCAGCTAATCCAGCATGTGCTTGTTCTATTACAGGAATACATTCGTCTTCATTTGCACAAAGACGCAAGTGTTGGTCCTTACCTCTCCGATACAATTGGTTTTAAATAAGAGCATAATCTCTTGCTTCAGTTTCAATTTCTCTTTGGTGGCGTTTACTCATATCCTCAGGAAATGTTCGGCTCGATAAGTAAGTGACTAGATAGTTACTCCACTTAGGAACATGTGACATTTGGAACAATGTTACATGAGGTATGGGTGTTTTTTTTTGACATTGAGGACAATCCTTTACAAAATAATGAACATCACTCCTCATAGTTGGCCAAAATACTCCAAGTCTCAAGATTTGTCGCATAGTTTGATCTTCTGCAAAGTGAAGTCCTACTATGGTAATATGTGCTTGACTTAGGTATTGGGTTTTCTCCTCAGGATTAATGCACAAGAGCAATATTCCATCGCGGTTTCTTTTGTATAGTCTCCCAGCTAGTAATTAATACATAGCCGATTGCTCAATTAATTCGAGTGTGATAGGAAGTGGTGTTTGCGACTCCACTTGAGCTATGGTCATCAATCATCCCATATTTTTCGACCATCGAGGTATCACTTCCACAAAGAACAAATAGGCATCTGGTAGATCATCGTCTACTCCTTTAGGTGGTTCCCCCAAAACAATCCTAGACAAATGATCTGCTCTTTGATGAGTAGTGTCCTTTTTCACAACTATAGTAAAATCAAATTCTAGAAGAATGATGAACCATCCCACTATTCTTCTTGTGTTGCATGGCTTGCTGACCAAGTATAACAAGGCTTGGTGGTCCATAAAGAACACAAATTTGTTTGCTAATAGGTAATGTCTATAGTTTTTTACGGCATAGATCATTCCTAATCCTTCCCTTTTGGTGGTGGTATAAGTCTTTTCTGCCATGTTTAAATGTCGGCTAGCATAAGAGATAGAAAAATCAATTTTCCCGTCTCCTGGTTGAGCTAGTATACATCCAATGGCAAAATTGGAAGCATCTACATGTATATGGAATATCTTATTCAATCTGGTGCTTTCAATATAGGAGCTGAAGTGAGAGCTTGCTTAAGCTTCATGAAGGATTCTTCACACGAATCAATCCATTCAAAGTGTGTAATCAAGCTATACATGGGTTTTGCAATTATAGCATACATGTAAATGAATCGTCTGTTACCATACACATGTGGTAGTGATGTGTGTGAACACACTAGGACCGCCGGGGCATTTTTTCACTCTTTAGGAGGTTTTTCTCCCCGAGCATTGTATATATGCCCATCAATCTAGGGCTATCTATCTTTCCATTGCACACTAAGTAACACACTCTCTATTGTGTGCCTTGAGCTTCCTTTGTCTTCTCCAAGATGTGTGCGTTTCTCTCGGCAACCCTAATTCCAACAATTGGTATCATAGCAGGTTACGTCCTCCCGAGCTTAGTCGCCAACTGCTCCAACACACGCCTGCTCACTTTCTCCGATTACAGTGAGGTTTGGCGAGCGTTCGTAGGTCGACAAAAAATTCGGGTGGAATCGTAGAGCTTAGTCTGCTCAGATTTTTAATTCGGGCTCATTTCGGCCTCCGTTTCCACTACAGGCAGGTCTGCACATGCAATTTCGTCATTTAGTGCATAATTTTTGTGAGTGCCGATTTTTGCATAACAGGTGCCTTATAGTCTTCTACGGTTTGTGCTATATAGCACGTGTAGTTCCCGCTCCATTTCTCCTATTTTCGAGCAGTTTTCACATCAGGTGCAGCATTTACCATGGCTAACAACAACACAAATGTGTTCAAGATGTTTGCTACTGAGGACAGGTTGGATGGGGACAATTACCCTATGTGGGCTTACATGATGCAACATGTTATTGTGTCAAAGGGCGTCTGGAATCATGTGCAGAGCATTGATGTACGTCCTGGTTCTAAGGATGCAGGCGATGTTGAGGATGTTGCAGGTCTTGCTGCAAGGATTGCTGCTATTAGAGTTGTTTTGCCTACGATAGAACAAGCTTGTTGGGATGTAAAGGATGCGCAGGCTCATGCATTGATTGCGTTGTCTGTGAAGCGAAAAATCGTTCCTCACATCCGTTCAGCAAAGTCTGCAAAACAGGCTTCGGATATTTTGGCTGGTCTTTATGCAAGTTGCAATGAGGCTAAAATTGCTTTGCTGCGTAAAGAGCTGGAGTCAAAGATTATGCATGAGGAAGATGATATGGACACTTTTCTTGCTGGTGTAAAGGATATCAATGAGCAACTTATTTCTGCACGTGAAGTCATTTCAGACAGTTCCCTTGTGCAGACTGTTCTTGATGCCTTACCAGATTCTTACCAGACTTTTGGTAGTACTTGGGTACTTGGAGAATTATGACCCAAGGAAATCCAGAAGTTGTCAAGTTTGATGCATTATGCACATTGCTGTTGCAAGAGTCGCTTTCCAGAAAAAACAGGACTCAGCAGCGTGCAGCTGAACAGGCTTTTATTGCTTCTCAAAGAAAGGGTGGTAACAACAATGCAGCCACTTCTTATGGTTCTGCTGCGAGTGGCAAAACTTCTGTTCCCAATGCTTCTGCTGGCAACACTTCGTCTGACAATTCTGGTGATAAGGGCAAAAAGAAAATGCGTTGCCATTATTGTAAAGCTAATGATTACTTGATCAAGCAGTGTCCTAAGTTGAAGGCCAAAGAGGCTAAGAAGAAAGAGGGTGGTTCCACTACAAATGCTGCTTCCACTACGAATGCAGCCATTGTTGAGTCTTTTGTGAAAGGAGACTGTGTTGCTGATGTTGATGCAGAATGGGCTTTTAGCACAGAGTGCACTTACAATCCTGCTGTCCATGATGCATGCTTGTCAGTTGTTGCTGCAGATTCACATGTGTGGTATTTCGATAGTGGTGCGACAAAGCACATTACCTCACATCGTGAATTGTTTACCTCTCTCGAGTCTGTCCCTCATGGGAATTCAGTCACTTGTGCCAACAATGCCTCTTATCCGGTTCAGGGAGTTGGAAAGATTGTGCTTATTGCTGCAAATGGAAGTTCCTTCAACTTGTTGATGCACTTTATGTACCTGGGATCAAGAAGAATCTCTTGTCTATATCCGCACTTGCTAGACTTGGACTTGTAGTCAAATTTGTGGATGACAGATGTACAGTTCATGATCTCAATTTTGGTGATGAAATTGTTGCATCTAGCCTTTTGTGCCGTGGACTGTATAAGCTTACTTTGTCTGAGAAGTGTGGAATTTTTTTTGCAAATGCTGTTGCAGATTCAAGGGCTATTTCAGATGCAAAACTTTGGCATGCACGTTTTGGTCATCTGAATTTTGCCAGTTTGCTGCGTTTACAGAAATCTGATATGGTTGCTTCTTTGCCGCCTCTTGAAGCACCTGTCAAACATGTTTGTGAAGACTGTATTTTGGGTAAGATGCAGCGTTCTAAGTTTCCAAAGGATGGTTCAGTTCGGGCCACATGCAGGTTGCAGCTTGTGCATAGTGATGTTTGTGGGCCCATAGAGAGTGGTTTCCCCCTTATGCAAAAGGGCTATCAAAGTTTAGTTTAATTGGGTGATTCTCATGCACTTGAGATCATTGGTCATTGGGGCATATAGTTAGTACTTTCAAGTGGCATGGAGTTTATGCTAAAGAATTGTGGGATAAAGGCAATGTGACTCTTATCTCAATCTGATGCATTAGAGGTGATGGAGAAGGGGAATGAGGAAACACACCCGACACACAAACAAGGGCCTCTCTATAGCTCACGGTATCCACATCACCCATATCCTCTCAGAACATCTATAAAAGACACACTATGCACTAGCACACCACCGCTTGCTCACTTCCCAATGATTACACAGTCCACAAGACCACCACGCACACCTACTGCCATAGTCCGTCTCTACCCTTACACATGCACACAACCACTCAATCTCACTCTCTCACACACAAAGCCTCTCACACACAAAGCACCGCCGGTCCGGGTGGGCACACACATACACACTGCCGGCATCACAGGGGAAACATAAGAGCAAGAGTAAGAGAAAGGGGAAATGACAACAAAATTGGGCTTGATTATACTTCAAGAGGCACATACAAAGATTACACTACCATCAAAATGGCCATTTTTATGAGAAAATACAAAGGGGGTCGACAGGCACTCCTCTGTCAAAAAACTCCACTCTGTTGGCTTCAAAAAGACACAAATAAAGACCCCCATTTGATTAAGAAAATGGCCTTTATAGTGGGGGGACCTGCAACTTTAGAAATTGCCCTCTCATTGGTCCATCTGGCATCCATTTTGGGAAACTTTGGGGAGTTTTTTTTGGGGGGGGGGGGGGGGGGGGGGGGGGGGTGCTAGCTTGAGAGAGGGTTGCACTAGCGACATGGCTTTGTATTTTTTTATTTTTATTTTTTCACTTGATTTTTTTCTCCTTTCTTTCCACTTCTTGGGAGCCTTTGAGTTTGACTTTGAACTACCCCTTGGGCTTGCACCTTCGTCCGACCTTGGAGTTCACTTTGTCCGCCCTTGAAATGGCCCTTTGACTCTGCCCCTTGGTCTTGGATCCTCTTTCTCCCTCTCTCTCTCACTTACTATCTTGGTTGGCCCTACTTTCTCTCTCTTGGGCTCAATTTGACCGGCCTAGAACTGCTTTGGACCTGCCTTGAATTAACCCTTTGGAGTCTTTCGTTCCCCATCTCATCTCCCTCTCTCTTACTCACATAAACCATCCGGGGGGCACTAGCAAGGTCGCTAGTGCACCCTCCCTTCCCTTCATTTAAAAAGTTGGGGACCCTTTGAGGGAGAGTGGGAGCAAGCTCCTACTATTGTGCCATGTCATTAGCCAGTGTCGACCACCGCGATGACTCGAAGTGCCGCTGGCTGCGCCCGCCATGACCAAAGATACCGTCAATTCTAGCCACGCCACCACATAACGTCAAACGCAGCACCCCCAGGGAATAACCATTGAGACACGCAAGAGAGAGGTCACTCTCTCCTTGCTTCACACCCCATATGGGTCGTGTTCCAGGCTATATAGGCCGCCCTCCTAGTGAGCACTCCTGCATGTGGGAAAATTTGCCTGCCACGTGGCAATAGTTCCTTGAGCGGCCCTCAAAGCCCTCCAAAAATTCTTTAAAAGTCTTCAAAGAGGCCCTATGCCCATCTTTGCCCTTCTCCAATTCCCTCCCTGGTGACTAGTTTCCCAAGGCGAGAGATCCCTTCAAAACTCCCCCTACTGACTTCAAGCCACAAGTACCTTGCCGCATTTCGAGATTCCAGGGGATTGCAAATTGAGGTAGGAAAAATTGAGAAAAACTAAACTAGCACCTTCTCTCCAACACTTGTCACCCAATTCGTCCTGTTGTATCTCGCTAACTGGGAGTCTATTTGATGTGCCATCAAATCTTGTCGTTTTTCCACATGATGTGTCCTACCTTCCCAAACCCTGTCAAGGCCCAAAAAAAGCAAGAGGGCACAATTTTCAATGCAGCCAAATTGCCCCACAACTGGTCCTCGATAAATCTTTAACGACCATAACTTGTAATCTAGAGCTCCTATTAGCAATCCAAGAAGGTAGGCATGCTCACAAACTCAAGAGCTTTACGTGCATCCACTGACCTCGACTTGAGCCATCTGTCCCCAGCTGCCCTATCCATCAAAGATTTGCAACACCTCCCAAGTTTGAACTGCAATATCTTCCACACCGGGGTTCCATTTGAGGAGTCATTTGGACCGGATTCTAGAGCAGATCAAGGACATTGATAGAGAATTTTGGACACTTGAACTTGCCATCTCAATTGGCTTACTTTAGAGTCTTTTTTGCCTAAAATGCCACATCAGGCATACATATCCCCTACCTTCTAGCTGTCGAGGACCTTGATACATATTTAAACCCTTTACCTGCTCTTGTGCACACCTCTGGCACTGCTTAGCACTATTTCTAGCCTCGACCAACTTTGTCTCTACCATCATTGCCCAACTCACTTGTCGAAAATTTATGTTCGACCAAAAACATATTTACAGAACTTTGAAAACTGGCATACCAAACTAACAGCTCAAAGCACTTGCAAAACCACAACCCTATGTATAGGCTATGTACAAAAGCTTCTTCTCCTCTCACACACTGCATACTTTAGAGGGGTTGCCCACCCCCCTTAGCTACAATTTGATGCACCTCAGGTGCTAGACTTCTTTCAAAATACAACTTGAATTGCACACCGTTCACCTTGTGCCTAAGAAGCTTACCATTTGCTCTTACCAATTGATAGGTCCCGTTTGGAAAGGCCTTTTGCACTTTGTACGGACCTGTCCATTTCTTCTTGACCTTCTTCTGGAATGTGAAATCAAGGTAGCTCTTATACTTCATCACCAGGTATCCCTCTTCTATCTTTTTTTCTGGCAAGTTCTGATTGAATTTGGCAATCCACTTCTCTCTTTGCTTCACATAGTAGTCCGCTGCTGGCTCCCTGTCCATTTGCAAAGCCTCCAGAGTGGCTATCCGATCCTGTAGAGTCTCTTGTTTAGTGGCATTGACACACCACATACCTTCCAAAGCACCGAACTGCGCATGCACTGGAAGTACAACCTCCTTACCATAGACTAGTTCGAATGGAGTGAAATTTGTAGCCACTTTATAGGACGTCTTGTACGCCCACAAACACTTCTCTATATTTGTTTCCCACTCAGTCTCCTATTTATACACATATTTTGTCAACATTTTGATGATTTTCCCATTAGCACTTTCTACTAGACCGTTGCATTAAAGATGATAGGGTGAGGAAAACCTATGCTAAATCTTTAGCTTCTCCACTAATGCATGCATTAGCTTGCTTCTAAACCCCTAACCCCTATCAGAAACTAGAACCCATGGTACCCCAAAATGGCAACAAATGTTATCAAACACGAGCTGAGCTACCACATTAGCATTCACTTCTTTCACAGATTTAGCCTTGACACTTCTTGTAAGGTAGTCAATGGCTACCTCAACATACTTCTTACCACCTGTAGACTTGGGGAGTGGACCTATGGATAACACCCTCTGACTCTGTTACCAATCGTCTTTCACCTAAAGTATGACAATCATGGCACGTCTTGCACCAATAATGCACGTCCTTCACTATGGACGGCCACCAAAAGCCTCCTCTCAGCACTTGAAACAGAACCTGGTCTTTACCTTGATTTCCACTCTCCTCATGGCATTGCTCCAACACTATACCTATCTCTTCCTTGTATAATACCCTCCTTCGCACTCCATCATGCCCATAGTTCATCAAATCTTCACCTACCAGTGTGAATTTACAGGCTTTTTGCACCACTCTCCTTCTCTGCAACTTGGACAAACCCTCTGGAAACTGCCCTACACTAAAACACCCTTCAATCTCCTTGAGAGTCTCCCTACCTGCATAAGTGGTTGGGGCTACATATAGGCCTGCAACATGCACATGCACTTTGCTACTTGCTAACTGGTTAGCCTCTTGGTTCTGCTCTCTCCTCACATGTTTGAATTGAACCGCTTCAAAACACTTTAGCATCTTCTTCATTGCAAAGAACCAATATTTCAAAGAATCCCGCTTTACCTGCCATTGGCCTAACAGTTGCTTGATGACTAGCAATGCATCACCCTTTACCACCAACCTCAAAATGCAGAACTCTATACACTATTTTAAACCCAAATGCAAAGTGAGATACTCCACCTCATTATTGGTGTGGAAATCCTCTAGAGTATAAGCTTTTGAAAATATTGATTTTTTGAGTCTGTCGTGTATCACCACACCTCCACTTGCCTTATGTACTACCCTTCAATATGCTCCATCGAACCACATTGTAAAAGCATTCTCCATATTCAGCTCCTCTTTAGATTCGTCTCGTACCACTCTTGGATAGGCTGGCAAGTCAACAGCCTTGTTGTGACAAGAATGTCCACCATGTGGGACCGACTCATATGGTTGACCTTGAACTCAAATTTGAAATCTTGCAGCTCCAATACCCACTTCATAATCCTCCTCCCTGGCTTCAAATGAAACACTACATTTGGTAACAAATTGTTAACTATCAACACAAAAAACCTTCACACAATTAAATGCACTTTAAACTTCTTGCAAGCAATGACCAAAGCCATCACCCATTGCTCTGCTTTGGTGTAGGTAGTCTCCCTTGGGCTAATCACCATGCTCTCAAAGTAGATCAGCTTGTAACATCTCCCTACCTTCTACAGTAAAACTGCTCCAATCGCAATCGTGCCTACTGCCATAGACACATAGAAGTCATCCTCTCGATTAGGAGGACACACCACTATCCACTGACACAATATCTCTTTTCCCTTGTCAAAAGCCTCTTGAGCTTCCTCATCCCACTTATAACCATGCACCTATTGAGCCCTCTTTTGAAGAGGATGTACATATTGCGACCACATAAAAAAGAAGCATGACAGATACTTTAATTTATGAACAAACAAAGCCAGACCTTGAGCATTTGATGGTGGATCCATTAAAACCAACACCTTCACCTTCTCGAGATCAGCCTCTATACCATTCTGCGACACCACATGACCCAATATCTGCGCTTGAGGCTGTGCCAGCTTGCAATTCTTAGGGTTCAATTCACCTCCTTCTTCATCAAGCCTTTCAAATCATAACTGCAGCTTTGACATGTGATCAAATCTTGAGCTGTAATAGCCTATATCATCCATGAAGACCCTGATAAAGCGGCCCAAGTAAGGGCCAAACACCCTGTTTATCCAATCTTGAAAAGTAGCATATGCATTCACCAACCCAAACGGCATCCTGCGGTAAGCAAAACAACCCCATGGAGATATAAATGTAGTCTTCAGCTGGTGTTTCAGTGCTATCCTTATCTGAAAATACCCTGAAAAACAATCCATAATCAAGTATCTCTCATGCCCAGCCACCTGGTTTAGGATCTAATCTTGAAACGGTAGCGGGTAGTGATTTCTCTTGGTTTCCACATTCAGTGGATTTTAGTCAACACATACCCTCCATTTCCTATTCTTCTTAGGGGTTATAACCACTAGTGAGAACCACTTTGACTCCTTCATAGGATATATGATACCTGCATCCAACAACTTATTGATCTCTTGCCAAAGGGCCTCCTTTTAGATCTCCCCTAGTCGTCTTAGCTTTTGTGCTTTAGGTATATGTCCCTCCTTGAGAACAATCTTGTGCTCTACCCCTTTTGCACCTCGCAAATATTTGTATTCCATCGCAAATAGGTTAGGGTAGGACTCACACAGCTGGACATAATTCTCCTTCTCACCTTTGGCCAAATACTCACTGAACATGCTTGGAACCTCCCCTATGCTTAAACCACGAGCTTGAGGCTACATATATTTTTCCTTTGGAGAGTCATATATGGTGACTCCGAACAGATTTGCATCTATCTTCAACATGTCATCTTTTCTCTCCTCTTCCTTCGTGCTAGTGTAGTCCTCATCATAGGCCATCTCCGTCTCGTATTCATATTTGTCGTGTTGCCTTCATCTGTAGATGCCATAGGATGAGAACTGCTCTCCTTGGTCTTCAAATTTAGTGTAATCTGCCTCCCTTTCTCTTTGTCAGGCAAAGTGAACACTTTGCTTTCCCAATCCTACTTAGCACCTATTGCCAAAAGCCACGGCCTACCCAAAATGGTTGGATAAGAATTATCACCTACCTTCATCACAAAAAAAGTATATTAGGCACTCTATGCCCATCACCTTGACCTTCACATCCTGAGCCACACCCATACACCTAGCTTTAGTATTGTTGGCTATCCTCATGCATACATTCAACTTGGCTATCGCCTTGACTCTCGTCTCTTTCATGGCTACTTCCATCATGACACATACCTGTGCTCCACTGTCTATATAGGCATGCACCTGCATCCTTTTCTCAATGACCGCATCTACCAAGGAAGAACATCAACGGGGCTACCTACCCTCAAGGACATGTTTTGCACTGCGTGCACATTCCCCTTAGCTCTTGGCAGCCTTGTGCTAAGACTCGTAGACCATTGCCTCCTCAATTTTGGATTTAAAGCCAACAACTGACCAAAAGTAATGTTTGCTTTTTGATTTTGAACATCACTTACCAACTTGTACTCTGGGTACCCACGTCCCATTTGGAAATTTTCTTGCTTGATCTTACAATGTCTCCTTCTTTTGCTAGTCTCAGGCTACTCTCTGCCCTTGTACACCTTCTCTTTGCCCTTGCAAGCTCTGGTCTCACGTTCGGTCTCTGTCTCCCTTTTTGCTCTTGCCCTTTTGTTGGCCAAAACTTCAACATCCTGCTTATCCACCTTGATAATATTTGACGGAGCTGGCTGCACAGGATTCTCCCCTGCCTGCTCTCTTGGACCATTGAACTTCCCTTGACCTCGACCTTTACCAAATAGTGGGTAAATGCCTCCTCTCTCTCTTGGCGGTTGAGGATAGTCAGGTACGTAATGTCTCTCTTCTCCACAATTGTAGCATCTACCTGGCAACAGCCTTGCCCCGCCCCTTGCTTCTGTTTGATGTCCTCTATCCATCATGCTTAGCCACAATTCTTGCATCTGCTTGAAAAAATCTTGCACTGTGCGTACCCAATTTTGCGGCACAACGGCTACACCTCTATTTCCATATTCTCCTCGTGCATAGCTTCTCTTGGACTCTACGGTTGAAGGGGGGCCATCGTTTCGTAGCCCAACATGCCTCGCTCTATCTTTTTCTTTATCTTTCTACTCTTTGACCATGGAATTACGACAGCACCATTGTAATTTTTTGGCTTTCAAAATTGACCTTCTCTCTCACTTTAGGGTGTAGACACATTATGACTTTGTCTACCTTAAAGTAATCCCTATTAGCCAATTGCATGGCTGGTGCTTATTCTACCCAACACTCTTCAAAAGGACCCAAAAAAAAATTAAACTCTTCACTTACATCTTGCTTAAGCGCCTTCAGCTTTGCATCCATCTCAACTGGGGATTCCTCCTTGCAAAAGTTGTGAAGAAACCTCGCTCGTAGAGCTGGTCATGCTTGCCTCGCCTCGCCTTCTAGAGCTTCATACCAAACTTTAGCTTTTCCACGCATCACCAAAGGAAATTTCTGCATTTTTCTATCCTTGTTTGGCATACATAGTGATAGCATATACAACTCGAAATATGACATCCACTCATCGAGACTCTCCTTCCCTATGAAAATCGGTCCATAGCTTCTTGCCGCCATGACTTCCAACTGCTGACTCCACTGTCGCATGTAATGACTTTAACACCACGGTCACACCAAGCGATAGGGAGCGTTGGGCAGTCACCAAGCCTCCTATTCGCTCGGTGCTGATTCCTGTGTTGCTTGTAATGACATCACCAAAAAGGGTCTCCGTTGTCGGTTAACATGCCTCCCTTCTTGATGTAGATTCCATTCTCTAAAGCTATTGAGATGAAACCCATTCGTCGAGGTGGAAGAGCATCCAAGATCGAATGTCCTTAGCCTTCTTCAATCACTACAAAATCAACCAAAAGTGGTGCATTCTTATCTACAATTAAAAAGCATTTACAGTTGTAGGGAGACAAATTGATTTTGGTAGCAGAATATATAATCAAACGCATAAACAATTGTAAAGCTTGATGTGCGCTCCTTGCCGCACTGTCGAAGCAAGGGACTTGCCAATACACCGTATGCGAGCCACAAACGGCTCCAAGCACACAACAAGCCTAAACTAGCAAGCTCAAGAAAACAAAGGGTGTGTCACTCACCGCTCTACGCTCGCCTTCGTGGTGGATTCCTCGCCGCGATGAAGAAGAAGCTGCAGTCATGCCGCGCTCAACCGCTTCGCCGCCGTCGTGCCTTCGTAATGCTCGATCGCACACACACTCTCCCTCTCTCTCTCTCTCACACACACACACACACAAGGAGGTGAAGAAGAAGAAGATGGAGATGGAGCAAGAGCACTCTTCAATTGCACAAATGAGAGAATGAGTAAAAATTAGGTTTAGTTGGCTTTTATAGGAGCTCACCCCATTCACACTTGGGCGCCCATGCTTAACCAACTAATCCCTTGAATGTCCAAGTTAAAGTGCGCCTCTCATCGGCGATCACTCTACCTTTCCCTATTGGTCCGACAAGCCCGGTACCTGACTCTACCAAATACATAATACACGTCCGTCGTAGGTGATGGGTGTCCGTGAGCCGTGAGGGTTAACATGCCCCCCTTCCTGATGTAGATTCCGTCCTCGGAAGCTATTGAGTTGAAGCTGGTTCGTCGAGGTGGAAGAGCATTTGAGATGAATGTCCTTAGCCTTCTTCAGTCACTGCAAAATCAAACAACATTGGCACAGTAATTGCATTCTCTTAAAAAGCATATGCAGTTTTAGGTAGACACATTGATTGGTAAAAGAATTTCAAACAATTTGTTAGCAATGAACATTAAATTGCAATGTAATCAAATGCATAAACAGATGTAAAGGCAAAAAATTAAACAAGTCTGGGGTCACTAATTTGACGGTCGAAAAGCACTAGAGATCGAATATTAATACCATGGGTAAGCTTCTTAATTTTCTATGGTCAATTAAGTTGTTTAATCGCGAGAGCCAAGTATTCATGTTCGAGGGCTGACTAGAGGCTATATCTAGAAAACCTTGTAGTTAAGCTACCATAAAAGGAATTTCTCATGAAATCATCGCCTGACTGATTACTTTTTCTTTGACCCCCCAAGGTCTTTTCACATTGATTCAATTATGATGTGTGTGCTTATTTTGTATGCCTTGGGTTTTTTGCTTCTCAAGGAAAAGCGCCCACACTGGGAACCTCTAGGGCTCTAGTACCATAGGCGATACATGTGAGTGAAGTACCAAATCAAGCCGAGATTTCTTTTCCAGCTTAAAATTTTACATTGTGGCACTTTGATTTTTGCTTGTTCATTTTCATCATTTTAATTTTGTAACTTTGGGGGGTCATATAACACTGTTACATTCCCCAGGCTCATCACATTAGTAAACTCCCTTTATAATACTTAAGCTAAAGGTCAATAGGGTTAAGCCCACTAGAAAGCCCTAGTACATTTCATACAATGCTGCCTAAATCGGATTAAGAACCTAAGTAACCATTGCTTATTAGGAAGGCATTCCCCATGGTATTAAGAGAAGATTTCTAATACCTAGCTTGGTCAAACTAGCTTAGTCGGACTGCTTGATTTTTACACCTAAACAAGTGATTATGACAAAACATTACATTGAATTAAATGTTTGATACTAACCAATGCACTGAATATTATGCTACCAATCACAATCAAAGCAGACAAACATGGATGCAAAAAGATAACGGCAATGCTAATGGACAAGAAACACCTGTTTGTGTTGATGGTCGCGCTTGATTTGAAGTGTGAACGAGAGAAAGGTTCCATGAAGGTCCAAATCCTACCAATAGCAATACGCTCCTGTACACACTAGGAAACACAAACAATACCTCTAGGAGGCACATCAGTGGGAAAAGAGAACTTTTCTAATCACTCAACTCTAAAACAGAAACACTCCTATCGTACTAATCTTACCTACCCTCCATCACTCAGGTGATGAGGATCAAAGGTGTTTTATGGCATAGGTTTCTGTTTCACTGTACCAAATGTGACATGTGTAGGTCTGAGTCAATGTTTTGACTTTAATGTGCATATTCGTTTGCTAATTGCTCTTGCTCTTTTTTTTAATTTTTTTTTGTGAGTATAAAGCTTTATATGTACATTCCCTAAGATTGGAGATTAAGAGGTCAGGGAAAAAGGTTGAGAGGGAAACAAATGAATGATGACTGTCAGCAAACACTCCCCCCTTCCTTGGGTAGATCATACCGTTTGAAATGTGCTTGTCACCCGTTGAAACCAATTGTTCCAGTTGGTAATAGGTGAGGATTTTTTCCAGTAGTTTGTTATTACCCTAGGTGCCTTGTCAAGCTGCAAGGGTGATAAGGTACTCTCCCAGGATCGAACTTGAAGTGGTTCATCAGGTGATTCTTGAACACTGGGAGGTGTGGGTTCTTTTGTAGCTTCATGGAGGTCCACTACTATAGATGGAGGCTGTGTAGAAGCTTTTACCTCTATGGATGTATTACATGATGAGCTAGAATCTTCATGGGACTCCCCCCTTCCTGAGCTAGGTGGAACAAATCGTTCTTTCTTTGGTACCCAAACTAGCTCGGGAGCAGGTGTGTAGCATTCTGTGATTTTTTTCTTTCCATTATCATTGATTCGTTTTGGAACTAAGGGATTGGGCTCACTTGGGTCAGGTGATAGGTAAGAGCACAATCTACGTTTTGGCACCCAGATTTGATCATTTCCTTGATAGTAGCCTTGGGCTTCCAATAGTCGTTTAGGGATCCATCGCAACATTTTCTTACCTTTCTTGGAGCGAGTGGTACGTTTCTTACAAGGCTTCTGTTTTTTAGCACTAGCTATGGTCACTAAAGAAGTTTTAGGGACCCACTTGTATGTTTTCTTCGTTACATTAGGATGGTTCTTGTGTGTCTCAAGCTTTCTTTCAACTACATTAGTTGAAGCTTTAGAGAGTTGGGCTATGGGGACGTATGGTTCAACCTCCTGGACATGCAATGTCTTGGGTTTTATTTCCTTGGGCAATATCTCAGGGACTATGGCTTGAGTGGTAGGGCTAAGAGTTGGTTTTTGCGTTGTAACACCCCCAATCCCCCAATCAATAGTGCATTTGGTGGCTATCATCCACGTGCGGCCTAGGTTTATATTACCCTCCATAGTTCCAGTAGGCATGACCAAAAAGTCTTGAGCTACCACCCCATTGTCATAACTGACAGAAGTGTGCCAGATTCCAAAAACCGTAGTTTTTTTCTTGTTGACACCCTTGACTTGGATAATACTCTCAGATAGAGGTGGCTTCCCTAACTGACACCACACCCCATAGGATAGCAGATTGTATTTAGCACCCGTGTCCAATAAGGCGTTATATAGCACTTTTCCATAGGCACTATTTAACTCAATGGGGTATCGTAGAGGTGTGTCAGAGTCCAACCCATCCTCTTCGTGTGCTTCATTTGCATCAGGTTCCGAGCGAGTAGCTCTACCTAATGTTTCCATGAAACGGCTAAACATACTAGTACTAGGCTGTGGAGCTTCGGGAGGTGCATGGCCTTCTCTCTCAGTGTTTTGGGTAGGGTATGCTTCCATGATTTCTGAGTCGGAGGAGGAATCACTAGCGGCTATTTTAGGGTCTTGGGTGGTGCTACCTTGTGTCCCCGCTGAGGGTCTAGAGCTTATCGTGGATGGGTAATGGATGTCCGTATGAACAGAGGCACCCTCAATATGCTCGTGTTCTAGCACCCGCCCAGAGCGTAAGTGCATGTGCTTTTGATACCCTAAGGTGTCAAAAAGCTGCTCTAGGAGGCCTTGTGACTAGTTTTTAGCGTGTTTTTTGTTTGTTTTTTTTGCTAGATTTTTTAGAGCGTGTCGTGGAATGGGCCGTGTGATAGCTCAAAACGAGCGTATCGGTCAGAGGGTCGTGCCGTGCTTTACAGCCCTCCGTTTGGTCACTCTATGCCCTCGGAATCCCTAAAACTGTCAATTTTCAGTAGGGAACTAGGCCCAAACTAGAAAGTCTAAGGGTGCAAGTGGGAAGAGAAAGGAGGAGAGTGGAGGACTTGTCCCACATGCTCTCATTCTCTCTTGAGGGAGTAGGGTATATATATAAAAGTGAGTCTAGTATATATCATAAGACTGAGGCCTGGGCCTGGGCTTGGGCTTGGGCTTGGGCTTGGGAAAATGATCCCAATCCCGATCTATCTTTTATACAAACCAACCCGTCCGTTTTAAGAGACACGTTTTTTATTTTCGGAAAAATTTCGCCGCTCGCACCACAATAGCAGAAATTGAAACTTGACAGCAAATGCAGAAAACGCAAAAAACAGAAATCTCCACACACTCCTTCCTTGCCTTTCCTATGATACAAATTGCACCACAAGGAAGCGTAAAGTGCTAACCGAGCTTAGTGTAGGGCATATCCCCGGCAACGGCGCCAAAAATGTGCGCTCCTTGCCGCACTGTCGAAGCAAGGGACTTGCCAATACACCGTATGCGAGCCACAAACGGCTCCAAGCACACAACAAGCCTAAACTAGCAAGCTCAAGAAAACAAAGGGTGTGTCACTCACCGCTCTACGCTCGCCTTCGTGGTGGATTCCTCGCCGCGATGAAGAAGAAGCTGCAGTCGTGCCGCGCTCAACCGCTTCGCCGCCGTCGTGCCTTCGTAATGCTCGATCGCACACACACTCTCCCTCTCTCTCTCTCTCACACACACACACACAAGGAGGTGAAGAAGAAGAAGATGGAGATGGAGCAAGAGCACTCTTCAATTGCACAAATGAGAGAATGAGTAAAAATTAGGTTTAGTTGGCTTTTATAAGAGCTCACCCCATTCACACTTGGGCGCCCATGCTTAACCAACTAATCCCTTGAATGTCCAAGTTAAAGTGCGCCTCTCATCGGCGATCACTCTACCTTTCCCTATTGGTCCGACAAGCCCGGTACCTGACTCTACCAAATACATAATACACGTCCGTCGTAGGTGATGGGTGTCCGTGAGCCGTGAGGGTTAACACTTGAAAACTAAACAATTCTGGGTCGCTAGGCACTAAAGGTCAACTAATAATACCATGGGAAATCTTCTCAATTTTCTCTAGTCAATTAAGCTGTTTAATCATGAGAGCCAAGTATTTCATGTCCGAGGATTGAATAGAGGCTATACCTAGAAGACCTTGTAGTTAAGCTACGATAAAAAGAATTGCTCATGAAAACATCACCTGACTTATTTCCTTTTCTTTGACCCCCCAAAGTGTTTTCACATTGATTCAATTTTGATGTGTGTGCTTATTTTGTATGCCTTGGTTTTTCTCTTTTCAAGGAAAACTGCCCACACTCGGAACCTCTAGGGCTCAAGTACCATATGCGATACATGTGAGTGAAGTACCAAATCAAGCTGGGATTTCTCTTCCAACTTAAGATTTTACATTGTGGCACTTTTGTTTTTTTTTGTTTATTTGTTTTCAGCATTTTAATTTTTTAACTTTGGGGGGTCATATAACACTGTTACCCTCCCCAGGCTCATCACACTAGTAAACTCCCTTTATAATACGTAAGCTAAAGGTCAATAGGGACTAAGCCCACTGGACAGCCCTAGTACATTGCACACAATGCTGCTTAAATCGGATTAAGAACCTAAAGTAACCATTGATAATTAGGAAGGCATTCCCCATGGTATTAAGGGAAGATCTCTAACTCCTAACTTGGTCAAACTAGCTTAGTGAGACTACTTGATTCTGAAACCTAGACAAGGGATTATGATAGAAAATTATATAGAATCTAATGTTTAATCTAAGCAAATGTGCGGAATATTATGCTACCAGTCACATTTAAATCGGGCAAACATGGATGCAAAAACAAAGATAAGGGGCAATGCTAATGGTCAAGAAACATCTGTTTGTGTTGATGATCACGCTTGAATTGAAGAGTGAACGAGAGAAAGATTCCATAAAGTTCCAAACCTAACAACAACAACACGTTCTTATACACACTAGAAAACACAAGGAATACCTCTAGGAGGCACATCAGTGGCAGAGGCACCAACCTTTATTGAACACAATCAAACAACATAAGGAACCCTAACCTAATTCTTTGCACTCCCCCTCCTAGAGAGTGAAGGGAACGGGATATTGTAGAGATGGGAAGGTAACCCTAAGGCTAAACCCTTATCCTTGCTATCATCAAGAAAAACAAAGTCATCATCCGTGAGATCATACGTGCCATCCGTGTAACAATATAACTCTTCCTCATCATTACAGGCACGACTGTTCACTAAGAACGTCACTAGGTGTCTATAGTCATTTTGATAAAGGGGGTAAGCTTGTGCAATTGGAGAGACATCCTCTACTAAGTATGGATCAATCATGGTCAAGAGATGTATCGGCCATTCTACTCCTCAAAATTCCTCTCACACACTAGCGTACCTACCAAATCCCATTCATAGGCGAGCACCGGGTAGATATGTGAAACACTTGTGAAAAGTAAAGAGGGTACCTCTCACCCAAGGTAGGAGTGGATGACTCTAGCATACTAGCCATATTTGTACATACAGATAGATGATGGTTAGAGTGAAAATATTATAAGGGTCATCTCAAAAGGTCGTGTCCTTGTGCATAATATGTTTTTATGATTTTGTGTCATATATACAACTTATAGGTTTCCAGATTTTTGTTTGGTGGCTCTTGCTCTTTTACTTTTTTATCTTGTTCTTGTGAGTATAAGGCTTTATATATACATTCCCTAAGATTGGGAGATTGGGAGATCAGGGAGGAATGTTAAGAGGGGAGTGAGTGAATAATAATGTCAGCAAATACTCCCCCCTTCCTTGGGTAGATCATATGTTTTGGAATGATGTCGTCACCTTTTGAAACCAATTGTTCCAAGTTGTCATGGGTGAAGACTTTGACCAATAGTTTTCAACCGCCATAGGAATTTCATCTAGTTGCAAGGGTGGTAAGGTACTCTCCCATGAATTTATTTGCAACGTTGTCGTAGGTGGTGAACTTACAATGGGAGGTGTAATCTCTTTCTTGTTTATATAGATATGTACAATGGTAGGTGGAGGTTGTGTCGAAGCTTCTTTTTTCATATATGAACTACATGAAGAGCAAGAAGCTTCATTCGTTTTTTCTATGGTTGAGCTGAGCGAAACAAGCCTTTCAAGCTTGGGAACCCATACTAGTTCCGAATCTGGTGTATAGTGTTCTGTGATTTTTCCTTTCCCATGATCTTCCATCGGCTTTGTCGCTACAGGATTTGACTCACATGGTTCAAGTGACAGGTAAGAACACAATTTACATTTTGGCACCTAGATTTGGTCATTTCCTTGATAGTAGCCTTGGGCTTCCAATAGTCATTCAAGAATCCAACGCCACGTTTTCTTAACATTTTGGGAGTGAGTGGGGCGTTTCTTACAAGGCTCCTATTTTTTAGCATCAGCCATGGTCGCTAAAGAAGCTTTAGGGACCCACTTGTATGTTTTCTTAGTTGGGTCTTGTGTGTCTCAAGCTTTGTTCAAATACAAAAGTTGAATCTTTAGGGAGTTGGGCTATAGGGATATCTCGTTCAACCTCCTGGACATGCACTCTTTTTGGTTTTATTTCCTCAGGAGGTAATACCTTAGGAACTATGGCTTGAGTGACAGGCTAAGAGTTTGTTTTTGCATTGTGACACTCCGTGTTCCCCAATAAATAGTGCATTTGGTTGCTATCATCCACGTGCATCCTAGGTCTATATGACCTCCCATAGTTCCAGCATGCATGACCAAAAAGTCTTGAGATACAACCCCGTTCTCATAACTGACAGAAGTATGCCAGATACCAAAAACCACAGTTTTTTTCTTATTGAAACCCTTGACTTGGATAGTACTCTCAGACAGAGATCTCTTTTCCAAGTGACACCACACTCCACATGACAACAAATTATATTTAGCACCCGTGTCTAACAATGCGTTATATAGCACTTTTACATAGGTGCTATTTAGTTCAATAGGGTATCATAGAGGTGTGTCAGAGTCCAACCAATCATCCTCTGTTTTAACATGGAATTCATGTGTAACTTCAAGGTTGGCCTCTTGTTGGCATCTTATGCGTTGTTGTTGCTCCTTAGCCTCAGCTTGAGCTTATATCTTCTTCAACTCTGCATGTGCCTTGGCTACCTTTTTTTGATGGATGGCACATAGCTCCTCTTGGCTTAAAGGATCATAATATCTTTTAAATTTTCTCCCATTGAAGAATCCAATGTTTCAACTCCATCAAGAGTATCCACATGAATGATACCTTGTGGGGTGATTTCACATACTCTACATGGTCCTTTTCCCACATATTTCAACTTTTTCTTCTCGTTACACACTCCATATAAGGACTTTACCACGAACATTGATATCTTTGTTCTTTAGATGACGGTCAAACTATTTCTTCGTCCTATCTTCCTCCACAAGTGCATTTTGCATAGCCAATTGTCTTTCTTCATCTAACCTCTCAAGGATATATAAGTGCTCAACTAAAGGGTTACCATCCCAACCTTCTTGTGAAGCTACACGTAGACTAGGAATTACAAACTCCCATGGCATAACTGCTTCTTGGCCATATACCAATTTGAATGGTGTACAGTTAGTAGCCACTTTGTAAGAAGTACGATAAGCCCATAAAGTTGATGTCAGCTTCAAATCCCAATTTGTGCGATGAGCTTCCACTGTTTTGGTCAAGATAGAAAGTAAGGTCTTGTTGGTGCTCTCAGCTTGGCCATTTGCTTGTGGGTAATACGGTGTAGACTTATGGTGAGCTATCATGAAGTTTGTTGTGAGTTATTTTATCACTCCATTTATAAAATGTGTACCATTATCACTCACAATTTCAAAGGGACAACCAAATCTTGTAATAATATTCTCAAAGAGAAACTTGGCAGTTGACCTTGCATCAGCCTTACGTGTCGCCCTGGCACCCACTTTTTCACATAGTCAGTGGCAAGAATAATATATCAAGATTGAGTGTTACGAGCTGCCAGACTAATTGGGCCTACAAAGTCTAAGCCCTATTTTTCAAATGGTTGACTCACCTTGATAGGATGTAAGGGCATCTTATCATTTCATTGTGTGATCTTGTAACGTTGGCATTCATCACACCCTTTGGCAAAAAGTGATGCATCCTTGAATAAGGTAGGCCACCAATAGCCTGATTGCAACACCTTTCTAGCAGTTAGTTCGCCTGAGAAATGTCGTGTGGCTATACCCATGTGGGATTCTTGCAGTATGTATAAATACTCATCCCGACAAGCACAACATCTAAGAATATCGTCCTTCCCTAGCTTGTAGAGAGTTCCTGCAATAAGAGAATAAGGTTCATATTCTTTTAACAATTTTTGAGCTATATCCTTATGAAGCTCTTTGGGTGGAAAACTATGAACAAGAAAGTTCACAATCTTCTCACTCCATTCATACATGGTCTCAACTAGGAATAAGGAGGTATCGGGCAATTCACCATCGACTCCAGTAGGGGCTTCACCATTGGGTATGCAAGACAAATGATCCGCCATGACATGTCTTTTACCAGGTCTCACCACAATGGTGAAATCAAACTCAAGAAGAATTAACAACCATTGTGTAATTCTTCCTGTGGAACAAGGTTTATATACTAGATACAACAAGGCTTGATGATCCACATAGAAAAAAAACTTGTAGGTAGTAGTGAAGTTTCTTTACTGCATAATCATAGCTAAACCTTCCTGCTCTGTAGTGGTGTAGTTTATCTCAACATCATTCAATTTTTGATGACTTGCAAAGCTAATGGGGTAGTCCAATTTATGTTCTCCTGGTTGAGCTAGAACACACCCAATAGCAAAGTTCAATGCATCAATATGCACATGGAAAATTACATTCCAATTGAGCACTCATAGAATGGGAGCACTTGTCAACGTATTTTTCCATGACTCATAAGCATGGTCACACTCTGTGGTCCAGTGGAACTCAATAAGAAGCTTGTACAAAGGACGAGCTATCTCGGCAAAGTTTAAAATAAACCGTGGTAATAACCAGCATGGCCCATGAACCTTTGAACTCCTTTATAGTTTGTAGGTGGTGGAAAATCAGTAATGGCTTTAACTTTGCTCTCATCTATGGAAATCCCATTCTTGGACACTATATGCCCTAAAATGACTCCATGTTTAACCCAAAATTGGCATTTAAAAGGGTTTAAGGAGATGCGATACAATTTGCACTTCTCAAATACTTTTTATAAACATGATAGATGTTCTTTCCAAGAAGAATAAACACAAAGGTCATCTAAGAAAGCTTCACAAAACTCCCTCAAATATTCTCTAAAAGCAGTGTGTATTAATCTTTGGAAGGTAGCAAGAGCATTGGTTAAGCCAAAAGCCATAACATGAAATGCGAATACTCCAAATTCGGTTATAAAAGCTGTTTTAGCTTGGTTTCTAGTGCAATTGTGATTTAATTGTATCCAGAGTACCCCTCTAAAAAGCTATAAGCTTCCTTTTCTACAACTCTTTCAAGCACATGTTTTGAATATGGCAAGGGGTAATGGTCCCTCCTAGTAGCAGCATTGACCTTCTTGAGATCCACCCACACTCTGAGTTTCCCATTCTTTTTTGGCACAATCACTATTGGAGACATCCATTTTGAGTGCTCAATAGGGTATATGAATCCGCATTTGACAAGCTTTCAATCTGTTCTTGAACAATCTTTGCATACTTAGGATTCATTGGGTAGGGTCGTTGCTGGACTGGTTTAGCCATGCTATTCATGGGGATTGTGTGTTGCACCACGGAAGGTGGAACACCTTTCATATCATGATATGTCCAAGCAAGTATATCCTTGAATTCCTTGAGAAGTTATTTATGTACATACTCCCTAGTCTCTGTCAGATCTTGGGCAATGAAAACAGGTTTGGACTCTTCTCTTGGGTATGCTAATTCTCTTTCCTTAACTATCGTTGGACCTTCATAGACTCCTTTACTGTTAGGTTTAATGGCCATGTGGCCGATTGCCCATCACTAACTGTTACTAAGCATAAGTGTACAGCTATACACTTGTGTGAGCCATTAACACTAAGTAGAATGTGTATTGTGCCTTAGTGCATAAGATAGAGAAGAAAGAAAGGGGACACACAGCACGTGTTGGCTCTCCCCCTCCAACCTGTGTGTGTGGCTATGGTGGAGTGTGTGTGAGTGTGCATGCGTATTCCTCTTCCTCTTCCGATATGCTCACGGCTCCTCTCCTTCATCTGGTATCAGAGCTCAGGGATTGGGAGCACCATTGGAGCTCACCGCGGGGAAGCAGGCGGAGAAGCAACAAAAATTGCAGCATGTTTTTGCATATCTATTTTGACCTATCAAAACGTTTTCATTCAAGCCAATTCTTGTGAGTGCTTGACCATTTTTTTTCCCTCTTCAACTTTGCAGCAGAAAGTTTTCTCAAAATCTTTACCAATTTCTAGATACGTCACTTAGACTGCCTGCATGTATAGGGTGCACAACTGCAAATTTTTACAAATCTGTTCTGACCTGTAAAAACAACCCATTTTAGGTCCATTCCCACCCTTCCCAATCGTTCTTGAGTGGTCTACAACTTTACCGAAGGAAGTTTCTGCAAATTCTTAACGGTTTGGGAGATATGGGCTGACCGGCTGCAGGGTATTCGGGAGTGTGTAACCTCTTTTGGAGTGGCCTCATACACACACATAGAGTGGGAGTTTGATGACATTATCTTCTTTGATTATACAGGTATAAATATAGGTACATAGAGCGGCTTGGTTAGCTTTCTATATGCTTATCAGACTTGATTTCGGCTTCAGCTACGACATTGGCATCGACTCACAGGCTAGAGGTTTCAGTGCTTGCAATATTCTGGTTCTAGTGGAAGCTGTTTTTTATGCGTACATGCATACGTTGGCACTTTTGACAGTGTTTGAGCTCTTTTGAGAGAGGTTTGACTTCCCGCAGGGATATTTCTTTGCATGCCCATGCTTTTGGCACCTGTTTGAGCTCCATGACAGACTTGTACGTCTTTGTGGATACTTCCATTGTACGATTTTGTGGAGTCATCAGCCCCGACCATTTCTAAAGCTTGGTCCGGATGATAGCCATTTCTGAGACTTGGCTATACATTTTTCTACATAACCTACGTTGTTGAGGGTCGATACTGTGAGGTTTTCATTGAGTTGGGGTATTCTCAAATGTGGAGATACCTTCGGGGATACAGATAGTGGGAGCATCCTTTACAAGGCCTCGCCATAGGACATATATAGAGTGGTATAGGTGCTTTTGATGTCGAGTTGGCAATCTATGGTCAGTTTGATAGTTTATGCATCTCAGTTGGTCTCTATATAATGTGCTTTTGAGAGGCATTGCCCTCTTTTATGCTTTGTGAGTGACATACTTGGTCATTTTGTGTCATAATAACTAATATCTAATTCTCCTAAATTATTTTCTCATGTTAAACTGATTATTTAATATAGGGAAGTACCAGGGGAGAAAAAGCTAGATTATTGGTAAGACTAACAGACTGGTCACAGTAGGGGCCCCACAATAGAGATCCAAAGGGGTACCATCTGCAGAAGAGCAATGTGCAATGTGCAATGTGTGGGCTCCAAAGACCTTAGGGTTTAGCCCATTAAAACTTCCAAAAGGTTAAGTTCCAAAATTTCAAAGCGTAAGTCCAATGGTCAAATGTTAATGGAATTGGATGCTTTGTGTGTGTACAAAAGTCCAAATAGCTAGAGGACAGATTAGAGGGCGAGTTGGGAAGATGACAAAGCTTGTGAAGTGACTAGACACACACACGCGCACACACACACACACACACACACTATACAGCTAAGCTTACCCTTTTCACAAAGTAAACATGACACATGTCAAGCATGCAAAGAAAACCCCAATTCTTGCGTGAATCCTATTGGATTGACAAAGAGGTGGACCAATGAGGATTGAGTCAGTGTAAATTCAATTTCTTATTTTAAAAATGCTTGATAAAAGAACCAATGAGAATTAATCTCCCAAAAAGACTATTGGACATTCAAAAGGTCCAATGAGAAATAAGCAACCCACAAATTTGCTTAATTCCTATTGGCCAAAAGACTAAAAGGTCCAATAACAATTTAGATAATTAAATTAGTTATCTGAGCTTTTACAAAAGAGGAAAGGGGTGGACGCTTGTCACAAGGCTCTTGACTGGGCCTCTCAAATGCTATTGGCTAATCTTTTCACCGGCCAATAGGAAGCCAGCATGAGTAAAAAGCTTTCTCAAATGCTATTGGCTAAGCTTTTCAAGGGCCAATAGGAAGCTAGCATGAGTAAATTGCAAGAGGGGTTGACCAAGATGAGAGAGGGGGATGATTTGTAAAGGCATAATTCCACACACATTCACACAAGGCATGTGTAGAGTAAGAAAGTCATCTCCTTCTCCAAGCTTTAATAGAAAGCTCATCTTCTTCTCCAAGATTGGAGAATGGAGGCCTACAACAACAACTCTTGGATATGGAATGCAAATCCAACCAAGAGCCAAGCTTCAATGCCATGCTTCTCCCCTCTATTATCTAATTACTAGGCTAAGCTAAGCTACAAGAGTAATTAAGTGAGGAAATACTTCTTTCTTGTAAGAATACTCCTTCTTCCTGGAGATCTACTCTCATATGCCGCTAGCTCTCACCATCTTCGAAGGTTATGTGTTATCACGTGTAAGTTTTGTGCATGAAGCTTCCATCTTCATAGCACCAACAAGTTTTTACCAAAGAACACAAATAATTGTATTGTACAAAGTCTCTCTTAATGGGAGAAGCTATAATACAAATGCCTAATGGAGGGGGGACCGGTCCATGTAAATCCGGTCCTCAATAGTTGTCAATTTTTCTCTTTCTCTCCCTCTTTTAAGTATTGTTATGCCAAACTAATTAGGTGTTATGCTAATGTTGCTATCTCCAACCAAACACTCTTTTTATGCTCATTAGGAACTTGCTCTTAATGAAATGCTCACTATGTTAAGTTATTTTCCGCTATTTACAAGCTTTATAGACCATTAAATGTTACATTTTGTCTTGTATTTTGGTTGACATAGTCCCAAATACAAAGGAGACTGCCAAAATTTTCCCTGAATCTTTTGGTAGTTTTGTCACCATGTCTGCTAGCAAAGACTGTGACATTTATGACATAAAGAAGTTTGATGGCACTAAATTTCAGCTTTGGAAGAACCAAATGCATTATGTGCTTATCCAAACGAAGCAAAAGTTGCCTATTGCTTATGCGGCTAGAACTGAAGATATGCACATGACTCAGTTTCAGTGGGAGAAGCTTGATGAGCTATGCAGGTCTACGATTACACATCACCTTGGTGAGTCAGTGTAATTTTTAGTGTTACAATGAGAGATTGCTCATGCTTTATGGCAGAAGTTATGCGACACTTACGAAAAGGATACGGCTAGCAATAAGGTTTTCCTGATGTAAAAGCTTTTCAACCTTCATAATAAAGAGTCAACTAGTGTTTCCAGCTATATCAATTATTTTGATTCTCTTTTTGCCCAGATTTGTGCACAACGCATGACCATTGATGATGAGATGAAAGCAATCTTTTTGCTTTGTTCATTGCCACCCTCTTGGGATATCTTTTGCACAGCTGTTAGTAACTCTTCTCTTAATGATACACTAAAGTACGATGATGTTACTAGTGCACTTTTGTCAGAGGAGATGCGTCGTAAGATCATGACTAGCTTGTGGCAAAGCTCATTATGTGCAAAGGGGTGATAAGCAACATAAGGGCCGTTCTTCGCAATGTAAGTCCAACAAATAGGGCAATAGCCGGTTAGGACATATGTCAAAGAAGGGGATGGAGACACTCTCTTTTTTGGGCTGGATACTGTCTTTGTCATTTTTTGATTTTCCCTTTTGTGAGCAATGTCAATATGGAAAGCAAACACAGACACATCGTACACATTCTTTTGACAAAGAAAGAAAATTCTTAGAGCTTGTGCACAGTGATTTATGTGGGCCTATGCCTTCTAAGTCCCATGGTAGTGCGTCCTATTATGCTACATTCATTGATGATGCAACATGGCATGTTTGGGTCTATGCCATGAAGTCTAAAGATGAGACCTTTTATTGCTTCAAGAAGTTCTTATCTAGTGTTGAAACTCAGTCTGAACATAAGTTGAAGCTTTTCGTTCAGACAATGGTGGAGAATATGTCTCCAAAGAGTTTACAGACTTCTGTTCATGTAGGGGAATTAAGCGTGAGTTTACAACTCCTTATACCCCTGCACAAAATGGTGCTGCGGAACAAATGAATAGGACCATCCAAGAGCAGATTATGTCTATGCTATCACATGCTAATTTACCACAAGCATTTTGGGTTGAGGCATTATACACAACCGTGTACTTGATCAATAGATCACCACATGCTTTGGAATTGGAGCTGATCTCTTGAGACAGCTAATTCCAGTGTTGAAGGATTTCAACTACTAGTGTGGAAAGATTTCAGACAGTAGACTAGACAGAAATCAGAGACTAGACTGAATTGTGGATACTGAAATAAGAGTCAGACTTGTAGACTGGAATAAAGTTCAGATTCAGATTCAGATTCAGAAGACTGTTGAGAAGTATCACTGAAATATATACCATGATTGAGATTACAGCGAATATGATTACAGAGAAAAAGTATAGCCAATAATATTACCATTGATGCTCAAGTGCAATTATAGCCCAAAGCGCTAATACAAGTGATTACAATTGCCAGCCCGATATCAATGTAATGGGCCCTATTTATATACTTCAGGTTTACTGTAGTAATTACTCTAGTAATTACTAAGTGATTCGTTGCCCATCTTCTAAGAACACGTTCCCACATGGTGACTATCCAGCCGTCTACATCCTTCCCTTCTTTCTTGAATTTTGGCAAGAATCCAAAATTTTTGAAAAATTCTCCTGTCTGATTTTGATGTAAGACTGAAAAATCCATTGTCTGGTTGTGATGTATTGTCAGAGTCTGACATTGAGAAGATGGTGAAGGATGCAGAGCTCTAGAAAGATCACAGATTGCGAGAGGCAGCTGAAAAGGCCAAGGTGGAGCTGTCACCTCTCCCTACCTGCTGAGAAGAAAATTCACCCCTAAATTCTGAGATAGAACTACCGAGTATCCTTCCATTGGACCGTCTTCCTTTTGCCTTTGCTCTTTGACTGGGTTGGTGCCTGAGAAGTTCTAGCATCAGCATTCTCCTTCTGAATCAGTCGGGTAAATGGCCTCCTGCTCAAGTTGATCCCGCCGGTCTGTGGTCATCTCTACCTCATAAGGTGTGAGAGAATGATAGGTTTTGGTGTCAGGATCATAGAGTGTACGCCTGCCCTTGCTCAGTTTGGTTCTGGCCAGTTTATGACAATGCGAAGCAGTATGGATCCATCCTTCTGGAAGAGGCTGATTTGTTTTGACGCGAGCTTCGAAAAGAATCTCAGCCATCTCCCTGTACTGCGGTGCCAGACCCGCGGTGCCAGACCTGGCTTTGCTGCAATGTCTTTCTCAGGCAGTTTGGAAGATTCGACCGTGAGCTGTAGTAACTGATTAGTAATCCTAGTCAATCCTTTGACTTGAATCTTCCACTGGCCCATACACAGCTGAATCCGGTGTAGCTCTTCCTTCATTGCCTGGATGTCATTGATTTGAAGAGCATTATTGAGCAATGTCTGCCAAGTCTTCCATTCCACAATTGATCGCTCATACCAATCCCGAAGCTCATTGATTATTTTGAAATATGTGAGTTGATCAACTGGTTCTTGATGTTGAGGATACAGCGCTGGAAAGAATCTTGGCAACTCAGTTTCTCTTGCTGGAACAACATACAAGAGAATTGGAGAATCTGGCACAAATTCCAGGAAATTCAGGACTGCCTGGTTTTCTTGTTGCATCATCTTCCTAGTAATTCTTACTAGCTGGAATAGAGTTCGAAGAGCAGTTGTCTGTGCTCCCACTGACATTCGCGTTTGAGGTCCTTTGCTAGTGGCTGTCTGGTCCTCCAGGATGGCTTTCACTCTCTGGTCCAAAACACCTCTGGCAGTTTGCAGTTGTACCAGAACATCCTTAAGTTGGACCCTAACGTCCTTCATGCAGCGGTAAGTTGGTTTGTTACCCAGCAGAAGTTCCAGTTCTAGAGCTAAAGACTGACAATCTGCAGTAGACTGTCTTTGCCAGTGCGGGTTTACCACTTTCTCATCAGCATTGAGTATCCATTCCGGAACTCGTTCCAATAGCTGAACTATACTGGGATGCGCAGGTAGTCTACAAGCTTCTTTATCATGGAAAGCAGCAGATTTCCAATGTTCTACCATTTCCCTAGCTCCCACATATAGTCTTTAGAACCTTTCTAAATCAGTCCAGAGAGCATCATCCTCCAGATACTGTTTGGTGATGGAGGCCTGTTGATGTCTCAGTTGCTTATTCAAGGTAATGAGCTACAGTGAATGCTGATGATCATTCACTGGTCCTTCATCTTGAACCTTCATTTTCCCTTTAGCCTCTCTGCTGTGATGGGATTGATCCGTGGGCTGATTCTCAGTGTTACTAGGCTGCTGCTCTTCAGTCTGCTGATGACCCGACTGGTGCTCTGTTTCCTGTCCTTCCTGTTGTCCCTCCGTCTGTTCTGGTTGGTCTGGCTGTGACTGGCCTCCTTCATCTGGCCCTGTCCCACCAGTACCAGGTCCTGGGGGTGGAGATGGTGGTGGGGCATCATCATCATCCTTTGTATGCCCAACCTCTTCATCATCCTCCTCCTGATCAGCTTCATCTTCTTCATCTTCTCCTTCCTCATCTAGGGAAGTCTGTTGCTCAATATAATCCATTATGGCTTGGTTCATCAGAGCATTCTTGAACTCACCCATCTTGTCCTGCAAATCACTCTGCAGACTTTCCATTAAGGACTTTAAATTTTCTAAGTCAAAAACAGCATTGCCTGCAGGGTTTAAAATTTCAGACAAGCTATTGTAGATGTATCTGTCAGTCAGCGAACGCTTTAGAGCTGTAAGGTGTATTAGCAGCTTCCTGAATTTTGCCCGCTTCATTCTGAGCCCTATTTCAGCTCGCTCGGCAGCTCTCAGTGCCTCATTCCTTTGACTCTTCATGATCATAATTTCAAACTCAGCCTTGGCTAGCTTTTTGTTCAACAACTCTTGACCTCTTTCTGATTCAGCTACCAATACCCTGTGTTGTATGTTCTGCATTTCCTGGGCTTTCTGGAGTGTTGCAATCTGATGTTGTGCTTCTGCCAAGTCAGCCTTGAGCTTATTGATCTCGTCTTCTGATCCAGCAGCCTCCACCAATTGTCCCATACAGCTGACAATGGTATTCCAAGAAGACTGTATCAGTACTGAACATCTGTCTTTGACCGTGGTTGGATTAGAATCGACAGGTTCATATATTGCCATAGGAGCTACATAAGGTAGAGTTGCATAATCCGTTTTGGTGAGCAAGAGATGCCCTCTCAATTGCTGAGTTTGCATTTGCTGCAACTTATCCTTTTTAACCAGTTGCAGAGGGTTTCCACAAGTGGAAGGAACTATTTCAGACAACGTTGAGGTCGCTGGACCTTTCCCCTTATCCAGTTGATTCTTGCCTTTGTCTCCTGACTAGTCTGGTACCTTCGCCTCAGTGACTAGCTTTACCTGATCTTTCCCCGATTCAGTAGCAACTGTATGTTTGACAACTGACTGATCAGGTATAGTTTTCTCAGTGCTTGCTGCCTTAACCTGGCTTTCGATTTGCTTCAAAAATTCACTGCTTTTTGTCAGTGTGATTCTTGGTTTCTTTGAACTGCCAGCTTCCTCTGCAGTGGCTTTCCTTTTCAGGTCATTGGAAATCATTTGACTATCCGTTTCCTTGTCGTCTGAGGACAGTTCAATCTTCTTTGGTTCATAAATGGGCTGCTCACTCCATGCCTGCTTTACCTGCTCATTAACATCTGCAGCAGTAGCCCAATACAGAAATTGCCAAACATACTATGCCTTGAAAACAGTTTAAGATTTCAGCTTGGCAGTCTGTTGGAGTACATTATGCAAGAGTATTTGACACAGGTTGATATGGACTTGTAGATCCAGTATCTTGGCCAACAGCATAGCAAATAATTTCTTGGACACATACGTTGGGTTATTCTTAAGACTGACTAGTTCGACGACAAACCTGTAAGCAGTGAAGGCTTCCGGTCCTGCTACTGGAACTCCTTGAGCACTTGCCTTGCGCTTCTTTCTAGCTGTTTCGTCCTCCTTTAGAGCATTACTTATTTGCTGTGTAGTTGCCACAGACGGTTTGGGATCATTAGGCATCCGAAATGAAACTGCAATGGCTTCTGGTGTCACTGACACCTTCCTATTATTTATCACAGCACTGGTAGTTTCAGCATCAAAGGAATCAAGAACTTGCTTAATAATATCTGCCTGAAAAGCAATCCTTGTGGCTTGCAACACAACTCGCAAATCCCAGAGTTGTAGCAGAGTCATTGCGTGACCAGTAAAGACATATCTTTGGATTTTACTGTATGAAAGAACAGGAAGGTTTGCCTTTGCCTCAACAACTATAGCTTGGGTTTCTTCAAGAGTTTCCTGCATCTTCTCTGAGCGTTTCCTTCTACCCATACACTGTGAGGTCGACGACGATGAAACAGGCGAAGGGGAAGAGGACTTACTTGTGTTAAAGCCATTTCCTAGTGTCGCTGGTAAGGCTGTCTGACAGTGAACTGTCTCGTCAGAGGTCGAAGTTTGCGGTTTTAGTGAAGAAACCTCGGAGCTCGGCGATGGCGAATGGTTGATAGGACGAAAGCGTCGCGCAGGAGATTTATGAGGAAAAATGCTAACTCTCCTGACTGTTATACGTGTTTGCGCCATAAAAGCTCCACCACTCGCCGCTCCTAGACTTGTGTGCGCCGTTGTTGTCGTGGCAAACATGCATTGGACAAGACTGCAACCTGTAATAATTATCAGTGGCACACCACTTGACCGTTGGCCACTTAAAAGTTGGAAAGTGTGTTCATACTGGTTCTGAACTAATTCCCACTCTGGCTGGACCATACTGGTACTGGTTCTTAAATCAGCCTGATCTGATTCTTTCGGTACTGGTTCTGAAGCTGGAACTGGTTGCACATGGAAAAGACCAAAAATATCTGATTCCGGTATCTCTTGATCAACAACCTCCAGTTCCTTAGTGACTTCTTCTAACCTAGTTTCTCTGGTCTCTGAATAATAAAGTTTGATCTTTATTCCATTATATACTCCCGGCAACATCAGTCGAGATAAGTCTTTTAATCTGACTGTGCCATTGGAGAAGACCCAATCAACCTCAAAAGGTCCTGCCCAGGTAATCTTCAAATTCGGCTTCTTTGGACCCAATTTAGACTGATATAGAAGCACTAAGTATGCCTTCTAGAATTCTCGGACTTTAATTCGGCGATCATGCCAGTGCTTCCTTCTTTGTTGAACAATTTCCTGTTCCAATATAGCTCTTTGCCTGAGTTCATCTAACTGCATCAGTTCATCCAGTCCTTTCTTAAGATTATGGTTGAAGTCCAGTCCATACTTTACAGCCATTCTCAGAGTGGGAATTACAAACTCCATAGGAACCACAGCTTCAGTACCATACACCATTTTGAATGGTGTCATTCCAGTAGTTACCTTATAAGCTGTCCTATAAGCCCATAGAGTAGTCTGAAGCTTCAAATCCCACTGGTCTGGTTTCTTTTGCACCACCTTAGTGAGAATAGTCTTAATTGTCTTATTGCTACTTTCAGCTTGTCCATTGCATCTGGGATAGTAAGGAGTAGATTTTCGATGCTTGACTGAAAGCATATCCAATAGGATTTCCATAGTATCATTGATGAAATGTGTCCCTTGATCGGTCACAATTTCCACTGGACATCCATATTGGCAGACAATATTCTCAAACAGAAACCTTGCAGTTGACTTGGCTGTGTTGTCAGGAAGAGCTTTAGCTTCAACCCACTTGGTAACATAACAAGTAGCCATCACAATGTACTTATTCTTCCTGGGGGTCACCTTCTTAAAAGGTCCCATAAAATCTAGTCCCCATTTCATGAATACTCCCAATGGTTGTATTGGCATTAAGGGAGTCATGTCTGCAGCTGTTGGTCGGCCGATTCTTTGGCATATGTCACAACTTTTACAAAAGCTTCTGACATCAGCAATCATTGTTTGCCACCACAGATCTGCTTGCAGAATCTTCTTGTAGGTCACTTCATTGGAAAAGTGTCCACCAGACTCTCCATTATGCGCTTCTGAGATAACTTGCATTATTCCCTCCATAGGGACACATCTCTGAAGTATACCATCCACACCCAATCGATAAAGTACTCCCCCAATGATGGTAAATTTCAGGCTTTTTATGATCAGAGCCTTCTTCTGATTCTGTTTCCAATCCTCTGGAAAGGCACCTTGGGAAAGGAATTGATAAATATCATACCATTCAGAATCCACTGATTCTTCTGCTTCTAACTGAAATAAATCAGCATCCACTGGTTCGTCTCTTAGAGGTGATTCTGAATATCCTTCTGTACTTCTGGAAAGAAAGTCAGTTCCACAATGGTTTCGGCCAGGCTTATGGAAAATTCTGAATTCAAATTCCATAAGGAACATCATCCATGTTATCAGCCTGCCTTGAATAATAACTTTGTTAATCAGAAACAGAAGAGCTTGATGATCCACATAAAAATGGAATAACTTCCCCAATAGGTAATGCCTGAACTTCGTAGCGCTAAAAACCATTCCGAGGGCTTCTCTTTCAGTAGTCGTATAGCCTTGTTTAGCCTGAATGAATCTCCGACTAGCAAAATAGACCGGATAGTTTGTTCTGCCATCTGGCTGAGCTAATATTGCCCCCATTGCCAATCCTGAAGCATCTACGTGTACATGAAAAATAATATCCCAATTCGGCTGCCTGAGGACTAGTTTACTGGTAATGAATTTTTTCAAATTCTGGAAACTCTCCTCACACTTAGCTGTCCAATTGAACTTACCGGTCTTCTTGGTAAGCTCATATAGTGGTACTGCTTGAGAAGCAAACTTGTGTACAAATCTTCTATAGAAATTCACATACCCCAGGAAAGAACTCAACTCAGAAGCAGTTCTAGGTGCTTTAGCTTGCTGGACACATTGTATTTTGTCATTGGCCATTTCTATTCCATTGTGGGAAACCACATGTCCCAGTAGTTGTCCCTTCCAAACCAGAAATACTGATTTAAATGGATTCAAGCAAATCCTTTTCTCCTGACAGCGTTGTTAACCCTCACGGCTCACAGACACCCCATCACCTACGACGGACGTGTATTATGTATTTGGTAGAGTCAGATACCGGGCTTGTCGGACCAATAGGAAAAGGGTAAGAGTGATCGCCGATGAGAGGCGCACTCTAACTGGGACATTCGAGGGATTAGTTGGCTAAGCATGGGCGCCCGGGTGTGAATGGGGTGAGCTTATATAAAAGCCAACTAAACCTAAAATTCACTTATTCTCTCATTTGTGCAATAGACGAGTGCTCTTGCTCCATCTCCATCTCCATCTTTTTCTTCTTCACCTCCTTGTGTGTGTGTATGAGAGAGAGAGAGAGAGAGAGAGCATTGCGGCGGCACGACGGCGGTGAAGCGGTTGAGCACGACGTAGCGGCGTCTCCTTCTTCTTCACGGCGAGGAATCCTCCACGGCAAGAGCATAGAGCGGTGAGTGACACACCATTGCCCTCTTTTGAGCTTACTAGTTAAACTAGTTGTGTGCTTGGAGCCGTCTATGGCTCGCACACAGTGTTAGGCAAGGCCCTTGCTTCGACAGTGCGGCAAGGAGCGCACATTTTTGGCGCCGTTGCCGTGGAATTGCCCTGCACTAAGCCCAAGAGGCACTTTGTGCTTCTCCTATGAGTTGTTTGTAGTAGGAAAGAAGAGGAAGAGGAAGAGGAATTGTTTTTCTGCAAGTTGTTAATTTTTGTATTGTCTGCAAGTTCTGTGATTTCTACATAATGTTGTGTTTTCTGTTTGCACACAGTCTTTGCACAATTAGTAGTCGTTAGCTTGTTTGCAGTGAATGAATAAGTAGGAAGGCAGTTAGCAATTTCTGTTTGCACACAGTTTGTACACAGTTTTCTAAATTTTAAAAAAAAAAAAAACCAAAAATATTTAAGCGTGAGTGACTGAGGGGCTACACTAAAATTCGGATCTGGATCGGGATCATTTCCCCAAGCCCAAGCCCAAGCCCAAGCCCAGGCCCAGGCCCAGGCCTCAGTCCTATGATATATACTAGACTCACTCTTATATATATACCCTACCCCCTCAAGAGGGAATGAGAGCATGTGGGGCAAGTCCTCCACTCTCCTCCCTTCTCTTCCCACTTGCACCCTTAGATTTTCTAATTTGGGCCTAGTTCCCTACTAGAAATTGACGGTTTTAGGATTCCGAGGGCATAAAGTGACCAAACGGAGGGCTGTAAAGCACGGCACGTCCCTCTAACCGAGACGCTCGTTTTGAGCTATCATACATTCTATTCTATAGCTGGGTCAGAAAAAAAGGACCAAAAAATCAAAAAATAAAATGTTTAAAAACAGAAAAGACTTGGGTTGCAAAACACCCAAAAATACTAGGTGAGCAGCCTTCACGGGCACTCACTGACACTTCTAGGGGATCCAAGTCATATGAACCTACGCTCTGGACGAGTGTTAGAGCACGAGCATATTGGCAATGCCTCCATTTACGCGGGCACCCATTATTCCTCCACCCTAGGTTCTGGACCTTCGGCCGGGACTCAAGGTAGCGCGACCCAAGATCCTCATATCGCGTCTAGTGATTCTTCCTCTGACTATGAAGTCATGGAGGGGTATCCTACACCAAACCCTGATAGTTCAAGTCAAGACATGCATGCCATGGGCCCACGACCCGGGTCCAGCGTGTTTAGCCGCTTAAAAGAGACCCTTAGTAGAGCTACTCGCTCCGAACATGCGGTTAATGAAATAAATGAAGGGAGTGGGGAAGTAAATTCGTCATTCATGCCTAAAATAGACCCTATGCTTATTGAGAGTGTGCATGTGAATGTTCCATCCACTGCACCTCCTGATCCTTTAGGACTATCTCCCTCTGAGGTTTTACTACCCGATGGTAGGAGTCTTGCCGAAGTACAAGAGATCGAATGCTATATGCAAGCAACAAGGGAGAGGAAAATTGAGAACCTACGAAGGCTAGAACAAAGTCGAGCCCTGAAAGCAAAGGCTCCTATGCCAACAATCATGCCAGCTGAGCAACCGAGTGCTCCCAAGGTAGCAGTCACGGAGGGGCAAGCGATGGGGAGCAATAATGCTTCCACTTCGAGGGAAACCTCCAGCACGCCAGGCCTAGATGGGATATTCCTAAACGAAAATTGGGAGTATGACCTACAAGAAGAAGCTTTAACTGATCGGTACACAGACACACCTATCATGTGGGTTGGTTAGATGTTCTACAATCCACATCGGGTGCTACTAGCATAGATGAGCAACAACAGAAAGTCTGTGATGTCCTCCATAGGATTGTCGAGTTAGAAAGACAGAACACAGGGATCAACATGCCTTCAACAGGCCTAATGAGATTCTTGGATACGGGAAAGGCCAACCAACCAACCCTATCACAAATGGAGACTCCCTCAGTGAGCCCCATTGATCCTCCATATGTTGTTTTGCCAGGAGCCTCAGTACAATCTGAGCCCACAAGTGGCAGCTTTACCTTCCCAGATCTAGCTCATCTTTCTCTTAATGACACTACGGCTACCATGCATATCCCAGTGGTGAGCGTGACAAGAAGTACACCATGGAGTTCATTTGTTAACACTGCGCCGATGCCTAGTAGCACAGTGCCCCCAACTATACCTACATGTATGTATCAATCATGTGCACCTGTCGTACCTCAGCCTCATGTAGCTCCTACACCTCCGATTATTTCAAGAGCTTACAATTCACAATGGAATTATCCAAGCTCTTATACAAGTGGAGCCATGCCATTTAATAATAACATGCCATATCAGGCACCCCCTATCCCTAGGGCCACGCCTATAAACTTTGGACCACCGTTTGGTACACCACCATACGAAATATGGGACCCAAGAGCCGCGCGTATGCCAAGGCCAAGGCCAACTCCCATCTCACATGTGGTTCCAGGAGCACATACACCCATTATACCTGCTCAAATAGGAGATTTGGCAGCATTTGCTCAAACTATCGGTCTCTCTATTGCGGAAAACATGCGTAGTGCACCTGATAGAGAGCCTAGGAGCAAGGCAGTTCAAGTAGCTAAGCTCACACAGAAATTCAGTGGAGACGGAGATGCTAGAAAGCATATGGAAGTCTTTGAACATGTGTGCGATTTCTTGGAAGAGCACAATGAGCTACATAAGTGTAAGGCTTTGAGTTTGACCCTAAGCGGAAAGGTTGGAGATTGGTATAGAACCTTAAGAGTAGAAGAGAAAACGATCTACTCTACTCTTAGGAGACTGTTCTTAAAAGAATACATACGAGAGGGAGTACTTTGGAGTGTAGCCTCTCAGCTCCAAAAAGCCCAACGAGAAGAAGGTGAATCCGTGAGAGACTTCATTAGTCGCCTAAAGAATTTGAATTCTCGATGCAATCCAAACGAGCGATTCAACAACAACCAATTGCTTGATAGATTCATTAGGGGACTACGACATGAAAGTATTTATAATGGCCTAGTCATTAGAGGCATCACTACTTGGGAAGCAGTCACCATGAATGCAATCCAATTGGAGGATAATTTAATGATTGCAGGAGAAAGAGTGTCTGCCGAGCCGAAGTCTAGTAGCTCGCAAGCATCAGGGCATGAGCCAATGAAGATAAAGCCAATCGTGAAAGAGCAAACGATATCTGAGATGACTTTGGCAGATCTCACCAAGGCCATCCAAGAAAGCCTTAGGGGTAATCATGCTCCACAAAACACTCATGTACTATAGGAGTCGACAGGCTTGAGGAGTGTCCCATGTACTATATGGAAGACCATTGGGGACAAATCAAACCGGTATATCAAGCTACTGCGCTAGCAGCAAGAGGCCAAAACATTAGTAGTTTTGCCAGGAGACCACCTCTTCAGTGCTACGAATGTGGTGGACCACATCGAGTAGCTGAGTGCCCCATTAGAATGCAAAAGAATGCTGCACTAATGCAAACAAGTCAAGGGAGGTGGTCTCCTGGCAAAACACTAGTAGTTTTGCCAGGAGACCACCTCTTCAGTGCTACGAATGTGGTGGACCACATCGAGTTGCTGAGTGCCCCATTAGAATGCAAAAGAATGCTGCACTAATGCAAACAAGTCAAGGGAGTGCATTGGCAATGCCAATACTCATTTGTAATCGTTGTGGCATAGATCATTTGATCGCACAGTGTCCTAACAATCCAAACGCGCCGAAAATCACACCATTGAACTTAATAGAGATTGTTGATGGGACACCACCAACTATAAACATAGCACCAGTGAATTCACTCACACGGTCGATGCTCCAAAAGCAAAGTTACATCCTCGAAGAGAGAGATGCTGCATCCATTGGCCGAGCGAGAAAGAAGAAAACACGAAGAAAGAAATCCCTTAATGCTTCTAGCTTAAAACCTAGTTCAAAGACTAACATAGGGACAGGAGAGGATCCTGTGTATATGAATGACCCTGAGGATGACTCAGATTCGATAGAGACCACAGAGACCAAAACTGTTACTACAAAGGAAGAAGCCAGTGAGGAGGATCACGAGAGGGAATTACGACAAACACCAAAAGAGTATTCAAAGTTAAACCACCCAGTTGCGAACCCCCAAGATAAGCCACGAGAGACAAAAAATGAGGATTGCAAGAGAAAGATTGGAACCTATCCAAACCCAACAGTGGAAATTGAACGAGTCCAACAACTGAGGGGTTTGGTGGAAGAAACTCAACGAAAATTAGAACCTGAACCCAAACATATCCAGATGTCGGACACAGTGTTTCCCACACAAGTTCAACCTCACAAGAACTACAGGCCGTTAGCTATACCCAATATCATTCGGGAAGAGAGTGAGGGTAGGACATCTGAAAGTGGACACACACCTTTCCTACTAGAGAGAATGTTTGGTGGGGGAATGCCCGACCCCCTTGAGGAAGTAGAGATTCCATTTTCACCATTCTCTTGTCAGGGTCCTACGTCCCACAAGATGCCATTAAATGTTTCCAAATTGATGGATTTCATGTCTTTAGAAGTTAGAACCACCATCATGTCCAAACTATATAAAGACCCCGAGCTAGTCTCAGCTCTTCGAGCCTTCCTCAATGGAGAATTACAAGCCGGATTGCCACAATTTGAACAAATGAACAAACCTGACTCGGTAATGAATGATGAGGAACATTTAGCACCACCATCTGACCTAGCGGGACATGAATCTGTAATTGAAGTACCCGTTAACAAGTTGGGGCATTACTTTGAAGGTGATGAATCTAATGCTACTCTACCAATCACTACTAAAGGATTAACTGTAAAGGGGGTCCTTGACGGTGGTGCGGGAGTCAGCATGGTGACAAAGAGTTGTTGGGAGTCTATGGGGCGACCTCACCTTGAAGCCACAAGCGTAGTGGTAAAAATGGCTAATGGATCTATTGTTACGCCTATTGGAATGCTAAAGGATCTCAGAATCAAGGTCTTGGGACACAAGGTAAGGCAGACTTTCATTGTTATGGATTTTTCCAAGCATCCTATGTCATTTGAGATGATCTTAGGGCGTCCATTCATGAGGGAAGCAAAAATGGTGCATGACTTGTCCAAAAACCACGTCTACTTACAGTTCCAAGACTCTGTCATTCGAGTTGATCTTTTAAGTGGTCGAACGCATCCTCGAGGAAATAAATTCATCATTGATAATCGATCAAACACAACAATTCACTCAGCTCCGTTACAGTATTGTTACACGTGTAACGAAGACACGGATATTGAGGAGAACTCTCCTTATATGGATATCCTACCCAGAATGGCTGAGTCAGACAATGTCGATTGGGTGCACCTAGCGGCAACTATAGATACATGGGGAGCTAGAGTAACAACCTGGGTAACACCAAATGGGGAAGAGATACCACACATTGCACCAGTAAACATGTTAGGTGTAGCGCATGTAACATCCGATGATAAGAAAGAGGCACACCTACCTGAGAGTGAAACCGATGATTCCTCAAAGGCTTCAGGCCAATACACATCAGAAACAAAATCTCAGGGAGAAATGGATTCAGAACCTGAGGAAACATCGAGTGAGCCAAGTATAGAAACTGAACACTCAAGGCCTAGTACGACCATCTATGGTAATTTATATGAGAGTGAAGAAGATACAAGCGAAGACCTATCAAGCGAGTCGAGTTCAAACATTTACCAAAATCAAAACCTTAACAAGAAACAAAGGTCATATAAGAGACGACGATATCGAGCAAATGTGAGAGCTAGGATAAACAAGGAAAGATCTACTGCAGAATGGCTTAGCTATCTAGGGGCTTGTGATGCTCATCGAAAGCTAGTAGACAATTGGGGTGAACATCTCCAGAGTGTCATGTGGTGCAGCCCGCGACCCATTGACCTCGCTCAATTGGAGGTTACAAAGCCAAAATTGAGTCGAACTATAAGAAGACGTCAAAACCGAGAGTTAGCACAACAACAAAAGGAGGCAGAACTAAAAGAAAGGTCTCCGTCAGGACAAGAGCTTACTGACTTACATACGGATCCTGAACATTTTAAATCTTATAACACGGGGGAGCGAAAGGTTGTGTATGCCAAAGCCCAACGAATATCTACCAATGGAAGCAGTGGAGTCTATGATGGTCCAGCGGTAGTTAAAGAGATAGAATTAGCAGAACCAGGTGAGGAGTCTAAACCAGTCTTTATTGCTCAAGACCTTACCGAAACTGAAGAGGCTGTACTTAAGGAGCTCCTCAAGGAATACAAGGATATCTTTGCTTGGACATATCATGACATGAAGGGCGCTCCACCTTCTGTGGTGCAACATACAATTCCCATGATCAACACTGCTAAACCCATCCAGCAACGACCCTATCCAATGAATCCTAAGTACGCCAAAATTGTACAAGAGGAGATTGAAAAACTTATCCAATGTGGATTCATATACCCTATTGAGCACTCAGAATGGGTTTCTCCAATAGTCATTGTGCCAAAAAAGAATGGGAAACTAAGAGTGTGCGTGGACCTCAAGAAAGTTAATGCAGCTACTAGGAGAGATCATTATCCCTTGCCATATTCAGAACATGTGCTTGAAAGAGTTGCGGGCAAGGAAGCTTATAGCTTTTTAGATGGGTACTCTGGTTACAATCAAATCACAATTGCATTAGAAGACCAAGCTAAAACTGCTTTTATCACAGAGTTTGGAGTGTTTGCATTTCGTGTAATGGCTTTTGGCTTAACAAATGCCCCTGCTACATTCCAACGATTAATAAACACTGCGTTTAAAGAATTTCTAAGGGAGTTTTGTGAAGCTTTCCTAGACGACCTTTGTGTTTATTCTTCTTGGGAGAAGCATTTGTTATATCTACGAAAAATATTTGAAAGGTGCAGATTTTATCGCATCTCATTGAACCCTTTCAAATGCCAATTTTGGGTTAAGCATGGAGTCATTCTAGGGCATATAGTGTCCAAGAACGGGATATCCACAGATGAGAGTAAGGTTAAAGCCATTGCCGATTTGCCACCACCTACGAACTATAAAGGAGTTCAAAGATTTATGGGCCATGTTGGTTATTATCGAAGGTTTATTTTAAACTTTGCCGAGATAGCACGTCCATTGTACAAGCTTCTTATCGAGTTTCACTGGACGGAAGAATTTCGTCCATCTTATGAGTTATTGAAGAAGGCCCTAACAAGTGCTCCAATCCTGCGAACACCTTATTGGAATGTACCTTTTCATGTGCATATTGATGCTTCAAATTTTGCTATTGGGTGTGTTCTAACTCAACCAGGAGAACATAAATTGGACTACCCTATTAGCTTTGCAAGTCACCAATTAAATGATGCCGAGATGAACTACACTACTACAGAGCGCGAAGGTCTAGCTACGATTTACGCAGTAAAGAAATTTTGCTATTACCTTCTTGCTACCAAGTTTGTGTTTTATGTTGATCATCAAGCATTGCTATATTTGGTAAACAAGTCGTGTTCCACATGTCGAATTACACGATGGTTGTTAATTCTTCTTGAGTTTGACTTCACCGTTGTTGTGAGGCGTGGGAGGAAACATGTCATGGTGGATCATTTATCTCGTATCCCTAATGGCGAAGCTCCTACGGGGGTTGATGATGAATTTCCTGATACTCCTTTGTTCATTGTTGAGACAATTCCTCCTGTTTTCAGCGCATCTCACTAGAGACATGAGGGGTAACTTATACAGTTATCAATGATCCATTTTGTATTGCCGGTAGCTAGTCTAAACCCCTGAAAAAACCCTAGAATCCGAGCAGTGCACGAAGACCTACGACCAAAAATCGACCATAGCGGCATGTCAGCTCAACCAAATCAGATAAGACTTGAACTGTAGCATGCTCCAACATAATAGAACACTCCTATATCAATAGTTGACCATTCGGCAAGGATTGAGGGGTCCCAAGTAGAAAAGCTAGGTTTTTGGCAAATGCCAGAATTGGATTCTAACTCCAGAGACAGCTTACATATGAGGTTTATACACAATGTATATGATTGGTTTCACAAAATCAATCAAACCAAGCCCTCGAAAAGGAAAAAATGGCTCGAAAGCTATAAAGCGTCAAATTTGACATATGAGGTCAAACTGACTCCAAATGGGCCAAAATTGGATGAGTTGCTTCAGGGCGATGTAGCGGACAAGTCCATAGCTTCAAAAGTGACTAACCAACTCCACAGGCCAAGTAATCACAAAAGTCAGTGATTTCAGAGTCGACAAAGCACGAAGTGATGCCGGCAACATAAAACTTGACCAAATTCAATTTAGGACTTGTTTTAGGTGTATAGAATATGTTTAGGTCAAATTTTTTAAGTTTTGCAAGAAAAAGTTGACTGCTGTAAATAATCGTGATTATTTACTTTTGTAATATTTTGGCTTGAAAATAATATCATCACCTTACCTATCACTTGTGTACACCTATTACATGCCATATTTCAAGTATGAGCCAAATTGATCGATGATAACTTGGAAAATTGCCAAAAAAACGCAAAGAGGTCCTTTCAAACCAATTTCTGAGTTATCTGTCACATTTTTTGATCCAAATCACCTCAAACTTCATACACATAGTCTACATCATGCCTAGAACCAAGTTTCTTCAAAAAATGTTCATTTTGATTAAAATAATAATAATAATCGCGATTATTTACTTTTTGGCCAAGATGGGGTAAAATTGCAACTTTGCCATCATGGGACCAAAGCACATGATGTCCTAAGGCCACTAACCAAGTTTGAACAAATTGGGAGCTCAAAATCTCAAAATTCCTTTATATCTATTGTTTCAGAGACCTAAAGCCTAAATCTGACACCATTCTCACCCTATGCACTCAAATGAGCCCATATTTCACTCAGACTATCTATTTGATATATTCTTCAAGCCTATGATGCAAAATTTACAAAAAGTTAAAAAAATCCTCAACTGTAAATAATCATGATTATTTACTTTTGCTGCAAAATTCTGCTTGGACTTGATGATTTTGGTCTTTACATGTTTTTTTGCATCTATGCATGTTCAAAAAATGATTTGAAGCAAACTGGACTCAATTTGTCGGCAATTCAGACTGAAGGACATACCAGAGGGGAATTTGTCAAATTTGCTAGCTTTGACACTTTATTCACCTAAGAGGAGCCATGCAAGCCGTAGAAAAGGCCAAGAGGAGGATCACTCAAAAGGAAAAGCTACAGGAGTTGCCACCATACCAACTGGACCCTAGTTCAGTAAAGACGACCAAAGCAACCTATCTGTCGGAAGAGCAGCTAGAGGAGAACAACACCACGGTATTCACATGTAGATTCAAAAGTGAACAAGGACATCAGGTAGAAGTACAACTTCTACCAAAAGAGGTCTATGATATTGCAGCAAAGCCCGAGATAAAAGAAGCTAACAGAAGGCGGGGGCTCAGAGAGTTCTACAACCAAGAGCCATGTGGTGTGGATTCTCAAAAAGCCTATGAGCTCCTGTCCACAATCAAGGAAGATGGAACAGCCCAGATCCCTGACCAACAAGGGAACAAGGTTGAAGTGGTAATAACAAAAGAGATTGTGGCCGAGGCTTTGAAATTGCCAACAGAGGGCATGACAATGAGGGCAAGAGATAGAAAGACAGCAGGTACCTTCACCAAGGAAACCGATGCTGCAACATTTTCCGATCTTATTCAGAAGCAAGTGAAAGAACCAGCAAGATTATATCATCAAAACTTCCACTTCCTCGCAAAGAGACCGCCAAGATACACGACACCCAATCATGCGATTGCGACCACATTTACACAAGTGTTAAAGTTGACAACCACGCAGCCCATCGACCACGCACAATACGTGCTATCCACATTCAAGGGTACAAAGAGAGAGGGTAAGATAACATATATGGGAGCACCTGAGGTACTTACAAGGATTGCCTACCATGCTATCGGCATGGAAGACAGTTTGCCACCTATCCCAGATCAGAAAACATGGATCGTGTCTGCACAACCATCCCCTCGAGCCACAAGGTCCACCAAAAGAACTTATGTTAACCCTCACGGCACACGGACACCCATCACCTACGATGGACGCGTATTATGTATTTGGTAGAGTCAGGTACCGGGCTTGTCGGACCAATAGGAAAAGGGTAAGAGTGATCGTCGATGAGAGGCGCACTTTAACTTGGACATTCAAGGGATTAGTTGGTTAAGCATGGGCGCCCAAGTGTGAATGGGGTGAGCTCCTATAAAAGCCAACTAAACCTAATTTTTACTCATTCTCTCATTTGTGCAATTGAAGAGTGCTCTTGCTCCATCTCCATCTTCTTCTTCTTCACCTCCTTGTGTGTGTGTGTGTGTGAGAGAGAGAGAGAGGGAGAGTGTGTGTGCGATCGAGCATTACGAAGGCACGACGGCGGCGAAGCGGTTGAGCGCGGCACGACTGCAGCTTCTTCTTCATCGCGGCGAGGAATCCACCACGAAGGAGAGCGTAGAGCGGTGAGTGACACACCCTTTGTTTTCTTGAGCTTGCTAGTTTAGGCTTGTTGTGTGCTTGGAGCCGTTTGTGGCTCGCATACGGTGTATTGGCAAGTCCCTTGCTTCGACAGTGCGGCAAGGAGCGCACATTTTTGGCGCCGCTGCCGGGGATATGCCCTACACTAAGCTCGGTTAGCACTTTACGCTTCCTTGTGGTGCAATTTCTATCATAGGAAAGGCGGGGAAGGAGTGTGTGGAGATTTCTGTTTTTTGCGTTTTCTGCATTTGCTGTCAAGTTTCAATTTCTGCTACTGTCTGCGTTTTTTCAATTTCTGCAATTTCTGCATTTTCAAGTTCGGCGTTTTCAATTTCTGCAATTTTCTGCATTTCTGCGTTTTTTTAATTTTCTACAATTTCTGCATTTTCTGCGTTTTCTCCTCCCAAAAAAAAAAAAAATTGTTTTGAAAAAAAAAAGAAAAAAAATTCGAAAATAAAAAACGCGAGTGAGCGGGCGGCGAAATTTTTCGAAAATAAAAAAACGTGACTCTTAAAACGTACGGGTTGGTTTGTATAAAAGATAGATTGGGATCGGGATCATTTTCCCAAGCCCAAGCCCAAGCCCAGGCCCAGGCCTCAGTCCTTAGTCTTATGATATATACTAGACTCACTCTTATATATATACCCTACTCCCTCAAGAGAGTATGAGAGCATGTGGGACAAGTCCTCCACTCTCCTCCTTTCTCTTCCCACTTGCACCCTTAGACTTTCTAGTTTGGGCCTAGTTCCCTACTGGAAATTGACAGTTTTAGGGATTCCGAAGGCATAGAGTGACCAAACGGAGGGCTGTAAAGCACGGCACGACCCTCTGACCGATACGCTCGTTTCGAGCTATCACACGGCCCATTCCACGACACGCTCTAAAAAATCTAGCAAAAAAACAAACAAAAAACACGCTAAAAACTAGTCACAAGGCCTCCTAGAGCAGCTTTTTGACACCTTAGGGTATCAAAAGCACATGCACTTACGCTCTGGGCGGGTGCTAGAACACGAGCATATTGAGGGTGCCTCTGTTCCTACGGACACCCATTACCCATCCACGATAAGCTCTAGACCCTCAGCGGGGACACAAGGTAGCACCACCCAAGACCCTAAAATAGCCGCTAGTGATTCCTCCTCCGACTCAGAAATCATGGAAGCATACCCTAACCAAAACACTGAGAGAGAAGGCCATGCACCTCCCGAAGCTCCACAGCCTAGTACTAGTATGTTTAGCCGTTTCATGGAAACATTAGGTAGAGCTACTCGCTCGGAACCTGATGCAAATGAAGCACACGAAGGGGGTGGGAAAGTGGACTCTCCTTTCACATCGCACGTGGACCCCACACCCCCAAAGAGTGTCCATGTGGATATCCTACCAACTTCTTACCAAGAAGGCCCTGTTGAGCTGCCTCCTTTAGAAGTTCCCTCTAGAGTACCGTTGGTGACAAGTAAAACCACCGGGAGCAACATTGCTTCTACCTCACAAGAAACCGTTAACACGTTGACTCTAGAAGGATTGTTCATTAATGATCATTGGACATACGACCTCCACACTGAGGTGTTGACGGATCTACACTCTGGCCACGCCTACCATGTAGGATGGATAGAGATTGTACAATCCACCTCTAGTGCCACGAGCATCGAAGATCAACAGAAAATGATCTGTAATGTTATCCATGGCATTATTCAATCAGAAAGGCAGAACCGAGGGGTAAATATACTCTCAACTGGCCCCATGAGATTTTTGGATACGAGTAAGGCTCAACAGCCTACTCTATCACAAATGGAGACTCCTCTAATGAGTCCCATGGACCCATCTTACGTCATTTCACCTGGGCCCTCTATGCAATCTGAGCCTCCGAGCGAAAACTTTAGCTTCCCTAACTTGGCTCAACCCTCTATTAAGGAAAACACAGTGCTCACTCCAGGGATAAGCCTGACAGAGAATGTACCGATGACATCTACGGTTAGCGCAGTGCCACTACCTAGTGTCGTAGTACCTAATATGGGGCCTCGACCGTATGTGCCTCTAGCCCCTTATGCACACATGGCCCCCACACCTCCAATTGTACCACTTGCTTATGCTCCTCGAGTGCCGCTCCCTAGCTCTTATCCGAGTGGACCTATGCCCGGTTATGTTCCATATCCTGCATCATCTACACATATGCCAAGACCGGTACCTGTTCCTCTCCCACATATGATTCCAAGAGTACCTCCACCGACCCTACCTCCTCACATAGGTGACTTGGCAGCGTTTGCTCAAACCATAGGTCGATCTATCGCGGAAAATATGCGTCATGCATCTGATAGAGAGCCTAGAAGTAAGGCAGTACAAATTGCCAAACTCACGCAAAAATTCAATGGGGACGAAGATGCTAGGAAACACATTGAAGTGTTTGAACAAGTATGTGATTCCTTAGGGGAACGCAACGAACTACATAAGTGCAATGCCTTAAGCTTGACATTAAGTGGGAAGGCTGGAGATTGGTATAGGACCCTAAGGGTGGACGAGAAAACAATCTACCCTACCCTTCGAAGGTTGTTTCTAAAGGAGTACATACGAGAAGGTGTGCTTTGGGGTGTAGCATCTCAGCTACAGAAGGCCGAACGTAAGGAAGGAGAGTCAGTAAGGGACTTCATTAGTCGTCTAAAGCACTTAAACTCTCGCTGCCCTGTAAATGAGCGCTTCAACAATAACCAACTGCTTGATCGATTCATTCGAGGGTTGAGGAATGAAGGAATCTATAATGGACTAGTGATTAGAGGTATCACAACCTGGGAAGATGTCACTGCCAATGCAATCCAATTAGAGGACAACTTGATGATAGCAGGCATGAGGGTGTCTACTGACACGAGATCCACTAGCTCACAAGCCATTGAGTATGAACCCATGACTGCAAAGCCCATTTCCAATGAGCCAAAGGTATTTGAGACATTCTTGACAGACCTCACCAAGGCAATCCAAGAGTCTCTTAAGGATAATCGACCCCCTCAAAATAGTCACATGTATCCAAGAAGGGAGCAACAATGGTGTTCCATTTGCTTAGGTCCACATAGCACTAGTGAGTGCCCTACGTTTAGAGTAAAATTTAATGGAACTTGCAACGCATGTGGTAGGTATGGTCACCAAGCTAAGGATTGTTTAATGATCAAACGTATGATGGCAAATAGACCACCTGTAGCCTGGACGGATGCGCCTCGAGCTCCTGTATTGATGCCTACTCCACCTGTTGAGCAACTACCGCAACACATGGTCCCTAGATCTCAAAATGTTGTACAAGCTACACCGTTACCACCTCCTGTGCTAGGACCGCAGCCCCCGCATCCAAGAGTCGCCCCTATGAACCAAGTGGGTTGCGAGCCATCAAATGCTTATCCAGATGGTTGTGAGGAGGAAATAGACACTAGTATTGCCTACGGACTTGATACATTGGAGGAGTGTCCTATATACTACATGGAAGATTGTTGGGGACAAGTCAAGCCGGTTTATCAAGCTGCTGCTCTCGCATCCAGAGGTCAAAATATCAACACCCAGGCTAGGAGGCCACCTCTTCAATGCTACGAGTGTGGTGGACCACATCAAGCAGCGGAGTGCCCTATTAGGCTGCAAAAGAATGCTGCACAGATGCAATTGAATCAAGGGAGCACGTCTGCAATGCCAATACTCACATGTAATCGTTGTGGCATAGATCACTTGATTGCCCAATGCCCCTATAACCCAAATGCGCCTTAAATCACACCCCTGAATTTGGTCGAAATTGCTAGTGTGACATCACCAATACCACCCGTCGCACCCGCTTATGCGATTACACGGTCCATGCTTCAAGGGCCAGGACATATCCTCGAAGAGAGAGATACCGCGTCAGTTATTCAAGCAAAGAAAAAGAAGACACGAAGGAAGAAGTCGCAGAATACGGAAAATTCAAAGCCAAGTTCCAAAACAAACATAGGAACAGGAGATGACCCCGTGTATATGAATGACCTCGAGGATGATTCAGATTCAGTCGAGACAATGGAGACTAGAACCAATACCACAAAGGGAAAGACCGACAAAGAAAACCGTAACATGGAACCAAATGAAAACCGAATGAGAGAAAACCATAAAGAGCCTCTGAAAACACCACAAGTGTTTCCAAATCCAATCCAAGACCCGCAGGGGCAAAAAGGGAAGAATCGTAAAAAGAAGATTGGGACGTACCCAAACCCTGTAGACGAGATTAAGCAGGTGAAACATCTAAGAAGTTTAGTGGAGGAGACTCAAAGGAAACTAGAACCAGAACCCATGCATATCAAAATTCATGACACAGTGTTTCCCACGCAAGTTCATCCACCCCACATGAACCATAGACCGTTAGCCATATCTAGTATCATCCAAGAAGGGAGTGAGGACAGGACATCAGAAAGTGAGCATACACCCTTCTTGTTGGAAAGGATGTTTAACGAAGGAATACATGATCCCATTGAGGAATATGAGATTCCATCCTCACCAGTTCCTAGTCAAGGACCTACACCCTGCAAAACGCCAATGAATGTTGCCAAACTAGTGGACTTCATGTCTTCTGAGGTCCGAACCACGATCATAGCAAAGCTGTATGGAGATCCTGAGTTATTCCTTGCACTTCGAGCATTCCTTAATGGAGAGCTACGAACGGGATTACCGTAGTTTGCGCAACCAAATAGGCCTGACTCGATTATGATTGATGAGGAAAATCATGTGCAATCACTTGACTTAGATGGACACGAGTCTGTGATCGAGGTACCCATTAACGAATTAGGGCAGTATTTTGAAGGCGACGAGTCTAATGCGACCCTACCCATCACTACCAAGGGATTAACTATAAAGGGAATTCTTGATGGTGGTGCGGGAGTTAGCATCGTTACAAAAGATTGTTGGGAATCCATGGGAAAACCCCGCCTCAGTGTTACTAACATTGTGGTAAAGATGGCAAATGGTACCATAGCCAAACCTATGGGGATGCTCAAGGATCTTAAGATCAAAGTTCTAGGACACAAGGTACGACATACGTTCATTGTAATGGATTTCTCTAAACACCTTATGTCATATGAAATGATTTTAGGACGACCATTCATGAGGGAAGCACAAATGGTTCATGATTGGTCTAAAAATCATGTCTATTTGCAATTCCAAGACTCTATCCTTAGAGTGGATTTGGTGACTGGTAAGGTACACCCCTTAGGGAGTAAAACCATTATTGATCATCGCTCTGACACCACAGTTCACTCGGCCCCACTACAATATTGTTACACTTGTAAGAAGGATACAGACCTTGGCCAAGATTCTCCTTGCATGGATGTGTTACCGGGTATGACGGAATCAGACAATGTGGATTGGGTCCACCTAGCATCAACCATAGACACTTGGGGAAATAGGGGGACGACCTGGGTAACACCTGAGGGGGATGAAATTCCTGTACCCTTAAATATGCTACAAGCAATGCATATCGCTTCCGACAAGACTCATCCTAATGTAACAGAGAAAACATACAAGTGGGTCCCTAAAGCTTCTTTAGTGACCATAGCTAGTGCTAAAAAATAGAAGCCTTGTAAGAAACGTACCACTCGCTCCAAGAAAAGTAAGAAAATGTTGCGATGGATCCCTAAACGACTATTGGAAGCCCAAGGCTACTATCAAGGAAATGATCAAATCTGGGTGCCAAAACGTAGATTGTGCTCTTACCTATCACCTGGCCCAAGTGAGCCCAATGCCGTAGCTCCAAAACGAATCAATGATCATGGAAAGGAAAAAATCACAGAATGCTACACACCCGCTCCCGAGCTAGTTTGGGTACCAAAGAAAGAACGATTTGTTCCACCTAGCTTAGGAAGGGGGGAGTCCCATGAAGATTCTAGCTCCTCATGTAATACATCCATAGAGGTAAAAGCTTCTGCACAGCCTCCATCTATAGTAATGGACCTCATTGAAGCTACAAAATAATCCACACCTCCCAGTGTTCAAGAATCACCTGATGAACCACTTCAAGTTCGATCCTGGGAGAGTACCTTACCACCGTTGCAACTTGACAAGGCACCTAGGGTAATAACAAACTACTGGCAAAAATCCTCACCTATTACCAACTGGAACAATTGGTTTCAAAGGGTGACAAGCTCATTTCAAACGGTATGATCTACCCAAGGAAGGGGGGAGTGTTTTCTGACAGTCATCATTCATTTGTTTCCCTCTCAACCTTTTTCCCTGACCTCTCAATTCCAATCTTAGGGAATGTACATATAAAGCTTTATACTCACAAAAAACAAAAAAATAAAGAGCAAGAGAAATTAGCAAGCGAGTATGCACCTTAAAAGTCAAAACATTGACTCAGACCTACACATGTCACATTTGGTACAGTGAAATAGAAACCTATGCCATAAAACACCTTTGATCCTCATCACTTGAGTGATGGAGGGTAGGTAAGATTAGTACGATAGGAGTGTTTCTGTTTTAGAGTTGAGTGATTAGCAAAGTTCTCTTTTCCCACTAATGTGCCTCCTGGAGGTATTCCTTTTGTTTCATAGTGTGTACAGGAGCGTGTTGCTATTGATAGGATTTGGACCTTCATGGAACCTTCAAATCAAGCACGACCATCGACACAAACAGGTGTTTCTTGTCCATTAGCATTGCCCTTATCTTTTTGCATCTATGATTGTCTGCTTTGATTGTGATTGGTAGCATAATATTCAGTGCATTTGCTTAGTATCAAACATTTAATTCAATGTAATGTTTTGTCATAATCACTTGTCTAGGTGTAAAAATCAAGCAGTCCGACTAAGCTAGTTTTACCAAGCTAGGTGTTAGAGATCTTCTCTTAATACCATGGGGAATGCCTTCCTAATAAGCAATGGTTACTTAGGTTCTTAATCCGATTTAGGCAGCATTGTATGAAATGTACTAGGGCTTTCTAGTGGGCTTGACCCTATTGACCTTTAGCTTAAGTATTATAAAGGGAGTTTACTAATGTGATGAGCCTGGGGAGGGTAACAGTGTTATATGACCCCCCAAAGTTACAAAATTAAAATGTTGAAAATGAACAAACAAAAAATCAAAGTGCCATAATGTAAAATTTTAAGCTGGAAGAGAAATCTCAGCGTGATTTGGTACTTCACTCACATGTATTGCCTATGGTACTAGAGCCCTAGAGGTTCCCAGTGTGGGCGCTTTTCCTTGAGAAGCAAAAAACCCAAGGCATACAAAATAAGCACCCACATCATAATTGAATCAATGTGAAAAGACCTTGGGGGGTCAAAGAAAAAGTAATCAGTCAGGCGATGATTTCATGAGAAATTCCTTTTATGGTAGCTTAACTACAAGGTTTTCTAGATATAGCCTCTAGTCAGCCCTTGAACATGAATACTTGGCTCTCGTGATTAAACAACTTAATTGACCACAGAAAATTAAGAAGCTTACCCATGGTATTAATATTTGATCTCTAGTGCTTTTCGACCGTCAAATTAGCAACCCCAGACTTGTTTAATTTTCTACCTTTACATCTGTTTATGCATTTGATTACATTGCAATTTAATGTTCATTGCTGACAAATTGTTTGAAATTCTTTTTCCAATCAATGTGTCTACCTAAAACTGCATATGCTTTTTAAGAGAATGCAATTACTGTGCCAATGCTGTTTGATTTTGCAGTGACTGAAGAAGGCTAAGGACATTCATCTCAAATGCTCTTCCACCTCGACTAACCAGCTTCAACTCAATAGCTTCCGAGGACGGAATCTACATCAGGAAGGGGGGCATGTTAACCCTCACGGCACACGGACACCCATCACCTACGATGGACGCGTATTATGTATTTGGTAGAGTCAGGTACCGGGCTTGTCGGACCAATAGGAAAAGGGTAAGAGTGATCGTCGATGAGAGGCGCACTTTAACTTGGACATTCAAGGGATTAGTTGGTTAAGCATGGGCGCCCAAGTGTGAATGGGGTGAGCTCCTATAAAAGCCAACTAAACCTAATTTTTACTCATTCTCTCATTTGTGCAATTGAAGAGTGCTCTTGCTCCATCTCCATCTTCTTCTTCTTCACCTCCTTGTCTGTGTGTGTGTGTGAGAGAGAGAGAGAGGGAGAGTGTGTGTGCGATCGAGCATTACAAAGGCACGACGGCGGCGAAGCGGTTGAGCGCGGCACGACTGCAGCTTCTTCTTCATCGCGGCGAGGAATCCACCACGAAGGCGAGCGTAGAGCGGTGAGTGACACACCCTTTGTTTTCTTGAGCTTGCTAGTTTAGGCTTGTTGTGTGCTTGGAGCCGTTTGTGGCTCGCATACGGTGTATTGGCAAGTCCTTTGCTTCGACAGTGCGGCAAGGAGCGCACAACTTACAAATCTGATGAAGAGTCTATCGAGAGCTCTCCAGAAAGACACAGCAGTAAAGTTCATACAATGAGAAAAGAAGAGTCCGCATTGAAGAAATGAAAAGAAAAGAAGTGGCAGCACATCAAGAGGAGCCACAACAGAAGTAGACAAGGTTTGAGAGAAAGAAGCACTCTTATAAACGAAGCCGCCAAGCTCAAGGCAAGGACCCTGCAAAGTGGGTATCTATAGAAGTAAAAGGACCAAGAACAAAGCACCATCCACGGAGAGAAGCAAAAGATACAAAGGATCTATTGGAAAGAATGTATCAGGAGGCGGAGGCATTGAAGTTGAAAGAAGCTCAATAAGCTGAAAGAAAAGCTAAAGATGCAGCGAAGCACCAAGGGCAAGCCAAAGCTGCACAACAGACTGAAACCCAACATGAACAAAGTGATATGTCTCCCCGACCATCGTCACCGGCTACGGAACAACATGACCAACCCATGCCAAGCCCTCCACCGTCACCAACAAATAGACCCACAGAGGGTGAGCCCACTAAAGAAAAAGATTTTGAACAGAAAGAAGTAGAAGAATTTGCACAACAGGCAGATCTACTTCTGAGCAAGCCAAAGGAAAAGAACCGGAGCCGAAAAGAGCAGAAAGTCCTACACCAAAAGAGGCCACACGATTTGAACAAAAAAAGGCACAGGAAACAAGGGAAACCCCATCTATCACCACCCAACATGAAAAGGCCGAGGCAGATAAAGCAGAAGAGGCCCAAGCACAGCCTCAAGGGGAGGAACATACAAGCGCCACAACCCCACCAAGAGAATCATAAGAGACTGTCGAAACGTCTAGGCAGCCCACAGAAACTGAAGACTGGCAGACAAACGATGAGGCAATTCTCCAAGTCAATGAATATGCAAAGCAGATACAGGATATGAGACAAAAACTCCGATCGGCAGCACTTAGCCACGAGCAAAGGCATAAGAATTGGAGATGGTGATCGACGCTCTCCAAGGAGAGTTAGAAGACAAATTAAATATCATCACCTGATCTGCAAAGACAAGTCCGAGGATTGAAAGCTGAAGCTGAACAACACCAGCTAGCAAGAGACCATCAGCAAAAGGAAATGGAAGAGTTAGGCGGACTTCTCATGAAGTTAACAGATGCCTGCAAAACTAAAGATGAACAACTGACAGAGGTGACTAACCAACTCTTAACTACAACTCTGTCAGTGCAGAAGATCCAAGTACAACTAGATGTAGCAAATGCCTCATTGCAATATTTAGAGCAGAGGATCAATGATCAGGCAACCTTTTTGCGATAGATAAAAGAAAATTCCCCAGCTACCTTGATCAAAGGGACAGACGAAGTGTACAAAGCACTAGAGAAAAGAATAAAGAGCTAGAGCTAGAGCTAAAGTTGGAGCAGTCACAACACAGAGACCTGGCATTAATGTGGGTACAACGAGAAGAAGGGCTACTCAAGGAAATAGGTGAGCTGAAGAGAGTCAACCAGCTACTACGAGATGGACAGCAAGAGACTCAGGAAGAAGCAGGTACATCAGAGCAGCCACAGATTGATATTCCCTCAATATCTTTCGTTGAGATGGAAACACAACCAGCAGAAGGGCTGGTTGGCGAAGAAGATTTCCAAGTACCATTAACAGAAGCTGATGAAGTGCCAATAGTCTAGCTGTCAAAAGCTGAGGAAGATGCACTTAAAGAAAAGGTTACCCAAGAGGTGGATGAGCAGTGGAAAGCAGTGATGGATTGGAAGTTGAGAGTTCTTCACTCGATCAATGTTACTCAACTCACTCCCAACCAAATCAATGCACATTGGCATCAGCAATCACTGCCATATCCCTTTATCAAGGTAGAGCTGCTACAGGTCAAGGAGAGACTTTATAAAGACATGCAAGTAGAAGACAAAAATGAAGTCCACCCCAAGTGGAGAAAGAGATGGTTGAACAGGAATCCTAGATACCTGATTATGTTCACAAGAGCACCTGCAGCACTTCAAAAGGATCCAACTTTTTGTCATGACCAAGAGTAAGGACGTGGCCAGCACATGAGGCAATAACAAAGAAGCGGCCTACATGGCTAAATTATCCAAGATTGCCAGCTCTAGAAAAGGGAACACTGACAGAGGACTACATGGTGAAAACCCTGACGGGCGCCATGTCATTTTTCAAAAGCCTCCCTGATCTCTCATGTGCTATGCTTTACAAAATTTTCCAAATGTTGCTCACCTGCATTGAAGTCTTTCATGAGCCAGAGCAAACAGGAGCCACGTGGATGTCTTTCCTCGAGGGCAATAAAGTTTTGTGCTACGATCTCAGTGGCCAACCTTTCAAAGAAATCCTCTTGGCTTCTACGCCCGCTGCATGTTCTTACCTTCTCATAATATGTTGGCGTTTGAGGAAGCATTCTACACAGGTTTTTTCACTTGGCGAACGAAGACTTTTGGGCCAATGATCAGCAACCTGACTTCAAGATTCGTCGGCTATTTCTCTGTTGAGCTAAAGAACAAGGTCACTATGCAATTTTTGGAGGTGCCAGACAAAGAGAGAAAGATCAGATACGAAAAGGCTCTACATGCACTTAAAGACCGTCTCGCTAGCCGTCAACCCAAAGACTACTTCAGCCCATATAAAGCTGTGTCAAGGGACGAAACAGGCAAGCGGGGGGGAATGTTAGCAGCAAGCTAACTCAGATACCATTTTTTGGAGCTCTCATTGTAAAAACACTTGTTATTTTGATAAATTAAAAATATTGTAACTCATATTTTACGGATAAACTTTGTAATTGATGAGCCGAGGCTACAAGCTTCCAGATTGTATCAACCTGTCTTTACCCATCTTTAGTTAGAGCTCCCAGATTATTAGTTTTGACCACCAAAACCCTTGGCTATGGTATAAAAGCCAATTTTTGTAAGTTATTTTTCAATTTTTGGATAATGAAATACACAGCGTGAGCTAACGGTGCTACCTTCTCCTTCTCACGCTTCCTACTCCCTCCCTAGTTGTCACATTGAAGTCGCGTATGTTGCATTGCAACCATAGGTAAGAGCTCTACGCATTGACGTAAGCATTCCATAGTAATTTGTAGTTGTTGGCGTGGCCGACCCGCGGCCTAGTTTCATCATAAGTAGGAATTTACACTTCAAAATCAAAAACTAAGTATAGGCAGGGTATTGGGGCATCATTGCTAAGCATTTAGATGCATTCTGGGTCGAAAACGACTAGGTCAAAAATCCACTGTTGTTAATACTCATGATTTTTGCACTTGACCTAAAGTGGGATTTGAGACCATAAGCATATGTGCTTAGGTCTTATAAACATGTCCTAGAAGTATCATTACGTTTGGATGTCGTTTCATGCTATAACGGATGTGATTTGTTTGTCGATGAGCGATTGGCTTTTGTGATTTCAGTCACTTGAGTGTAGCGATTTGTTTGTTGTTTTTTGAGAGATTGACAACCTCTTGTAGCCTATATGCACTAGTCGAATCAACTTCGTCCCATGGATTGACAATTTAATTGTGGTTCTCGCTAACTCTGCAATAAGATAGGAGTGAGGTTAGACAGCCGTCCCACAATAGCCTTGGAGTCTAGCTAGAGTTTCTAAGAGTCTTGACAATCTTTGAGAGTGTTTACCGTGTGTGCTAGTCCACTGTGTGACACACTCGGGAGCACTTGCCTTGCACTCTAGGGCACTAGCCTTGGATACCTTCACCTTGGTTTTTTGCAATTGGGCATGTGAGCCTTATAGTTTGTTATCTAGTTACATTGTGATTTCCAATTTTGTCTTGTTCATGGCATTGTCCATTACACCTCAACCTTTACATCCCCATTGTACTTGGTTGTGATAGTCGTGGACTGGGCAGAGTTGCCGACTAGTCTTGTATGGTCATTTGGTTATGTACAAGGTGTTGCCTTGGAGGATTTGTGGTTGTCTCAGTTATTGTCTATTGTTCAGTTCTTGTTCATTGTTTGATTCTATTTTCATGTTTCACATTGTCTGATAATTTTGTGCTAGCTTGTGAGTCCACATGCATACTGCATCCATAGCACCCACCACTAGAGAGCACTGTTATAGATAGAAATGGTGCATATTGCTCTCTATTGGTGGGGTGCTTTGGATGCAGTATGCATGTGGACTCACAAGCTAGCACAAAATTGTCAGACAATGTGAAACATGAAAATAGAATTGAACAATGAACAAGAATTGAACAATAGATAGTAGTTGAGACAACCATAAATCCTCCAAGGCAACACCTTGTCCAAAACCAAATGACCATACAAGACTAGTTTGCTGGCTGCGGCCAGCTGTGACGAGCCCACGACTATCACAACAAGGTACAATGGGGATGTAGAGGCCAAGTTGCAATGGAGAGTGTAGTGGATGTAGAGGGTGAGGTGCAATGGAGAGTGTAGTGGGTGCCAAGTACAAGACAAAACTGTAAATCACAATGTAACTAGATAACAAGCTACGAGGCTCACATGCCCAACTGCAGACAACCAAGGTGAATTGCTCCAAGGCTAGTGCCCTAGAGTGTAAGGAAAGTGCTCTAGAGTGTGTCACCTAACGAACTCGCTCACAAGGTAAAGACTATCAAGACTCTCAGAAACTCTGGCTAGACTCCAAGGCTAATTACATGATGTTGTATATATCCACAAGCCAAGGCCATCCACGACCACACATATCTGCTGCTACTAGAAAAAATATTTAGCAAAGGCAACCCCTGGAAATTGAAAATATCTGTTATTGTGGCCTAGTGAAGCCATGGTGAGTCTGGCCACTAGCCGCTTGGTTGACCATTGGATGGCCCTCCAACTCTGGTCCACAATTTCCTTGGCCACTAATAAAGAAGTGTTGTCTGGTATCTCTTGAATGCTATGAAAAGGTTGGCCACACTTTGTACCATGAATGCTACCTCTCTGACCAAGGTGGCTCGAGCCCCACCTTGTCAACCGATGTGTCCACACTAGGCGTCCTTCGATTGGGCGGTCCAAGAGTGCTCGAGCGCCTAGACCAAGTATGGTCCAACTCAAAAATATGTCCTCTAGAGCACGTCCTCCAAGGTGGACATGCAAGTTGAGCCATGTGTAGCCCTATGGCCCTACTACACATGCCCGCCACTATTCCACTCATGATCCTGGTGAGTGGTCCGATGAGTGCGGTGGCACCCCAAGACCTGCTGTGAAGTACAACTGCACTACTAGCAAGGAAAACCACTACAAAGATCATGACTCAAATTGGATCGTGAAAATTTGAAGCAACTGCATAGAACTAGTAAAAATTTGAAGCAACTGCAAGGTGGTATATACAAGGGGCTCGAATTGGTAGTGATGCCCTAAGGGTGTTGTTGTGGGTGATCGAAGGACTGTGAGGAAGAGGTCCCTGGGGGTGGAGAGGTGCCTAGAGGTGGGGTTGGAGGTGGGGGCATGGAGTATAGGGGAAATGGGTATGATAGAGGGAAATGGAGAGGTTACAATGGAAACTTGACCCACACATGCCACCTCGAGACAATGCAAGATGGAATTTTCCAAAAATCACCTAAACTAAGTATGCATCCACAAATCCATACCATAAATTTGTCAGTTTTGGATGAATGTTGTCAGCTACAAGTGCCTCCATATTTTTTCCTCACCACCACTGTGGAGAGAGAGAGAGAAAGAGAGAGAGAGAGAGAGAGAGAGAGAGAGAGAGAGATTTTATTATCATCTTCGAAGGTCAAATACGACATGTGAGACCAAAGTTACATGTGATGTGGTATGTGTGTGGCTGATGAGTGACTCTCGATGCTCCAAAATTGTGGTGATGAGAGTCACAATGAAGAGCCCACACTGTGGCCGGGAGAGGAAAGAGTGAAGGTCTAAGTCATGGCTGAAAATGTGAGAGAAGCAAGTTCGGATGTGACCAAAAGCTGAGCATTCTAGTAGTGTGTGGTACGCAGACTCTCGAACTTGCAGTGAGCATAATGTGCACAGTCAATTTGATGCTTCTCCATTGCTCCAACACCCTGTCTCGCATCGAAGGAAGTGGGAGCTAAGCCGAATGACTGTGATAGTGCGTATTGCCAACAAGGGGATAGGCTGAAGCATGTAAGTGTGAGTACGGTTCCTCTTTCAGCGAAGAATATGGTTTTGTAGTTGGGAGCAATATGGATGGTGTAATGTATGAAGCGTGACCCATCGGATTTCCCCCAAGCCATAATACATTGGCATTGTAGAAAAGCTTCATTCACTTGGGAGTCAATTGAAGCATCATGTAGCAAGTGTAATGCATCCCATCTCCCAAACCACTTCTTTATGTCTTGCATCCATCCTGTGCTCAAGATCTTGCTTTTATGCATCTTTTGAACTTTTTTGCTTGCTTCCCATGCAATTGTACGAAGTCGATGTGAGGGGTTTTGACGCATCTTTATCATGTACTCCACAACCCTTTTCATGCCCATAACCTCAATTGAAAGAGATCTCGACTCAAGAAGTAGGAGCATATATGGTGTTTTTGTCTTAACTTGGAGAAAGTTTGTAAAGAAACGCTTTTGGACATTCTCAAACTCTTTCCAAGTAGACTTTGAGATGCTCCCGCCCCACACTTCAACTCCATAGAGAAGAAGCGGTGTCACCGATGCATCAAAAAAGCACTTCTTGAGAACCCAACACTTGATGTTTTCCACATTGCACATGTTCTCAAATGCATGATATACTCTCTTTCTTGCTTCCAAACAACACATAGCACATTCATGCCACTTGTGATTGGACGGAACCTCAAGGCCAAGGTACTTAAAGCTCTCAACAACTTCAAGTGTCTCATTGTTGTACATAATGCATGGCTTCTCCTTATGGTTGGTTTTCACAAGCATAATCTATGTTTTGGATTCATTCACAATCAGCCCACTAAGCAAGCAAAAGTTCTCAAGGACAAGCATAAGCTTTTGTGCATGTTCTAAAGTGTGTGCTAGAAGCACTACATCATCCACATACAACAAAAGCATGATTTTACCGCATTGCAAATAGTGACATCTTCAATGCCTTCTTCTTGCATAAATTCAAGTACTTTGTTCAACTTGATCGATACATAAACCAAATAGATTTCGTGACAACGGACATCCTTGTTTAACCCCAATAGTGTTTACAAAAATTTTAGAAATTTATCTTCCCATGTGCAATTGACAAATCACCTTCTCATAGATTCAAGAAACCACAAGCATCAACTCACTTGCACTTGGAGTTCTTCCATCCTTCTCCACAAATTGTTACGTGGAATCATATCAAAGGCTTTCTTAAAGTCCACAAAAACAACAATACAATTGCTTGCCTTTCAACCGACTTTCCTCCATGAGAACACGAAGAGTGACAAGATGATCAATGGTGCTATGGCATCGACGAAAACCCGCTTGTCCTTTTGCACGCTTATCATTCTCTTTAGCCCAATCACTCAATATCATCTCTAGTATGCACCCAAACAACTTTGCCGTAAGAGACCCAATCATTATAGTCCGGTAGTTGTTTACATTCTTTACATCCCCCCCTTTATGCAAAAGCTTAACCCAATTAGTACTCCAATCATAAGGCATACCATGTTGAAGTGCACGGTTGAACATATCACACATCCACTCATGGGTAAAATCTCTCGTCCATTTGATCATCTCCGGCTTGATACCTTGAAGATCTCTCGCTTTACGAGTGGCCAACTTTTCAAGCCCACCACATACATCCTCAATAGTAAAAAAAAGAGGGCATACATGGGAGTGAACCATAAAATGGTATTTTTTCAACATCTACTTGCTCATTTAATTGCCTACAATGTGTGTACATATCCACAAGACTACAGATACCATAATTCTCAACCTGCTTGGCCCTCAAGTTTCTTTAAAATCTTCCACATGCATATGCCTTTTCTTGGACTTGAAAAACTTGTTGCTTTACTTCCCCTGTTCTTCTCTTCTTTTGAATCAATGCTTGTATGTATGCAAATGAGTTTGATAGTTTTCTTTGTCCATAGTTGCATCAAGCTTTATCAAGGACTTTCGAGAATCTTGACATTCTTTATCAAACCACCTTTTGCATAATCTATCTTTGTTAATACCATGAAGACGCTTTATGGAAAAGCATTCTTCGGCACAAGAACAAATAGCTTTCTTGAAAGCTTCCCATTTAGTTTCCAATGGTGTGTCATATTGAAGCTTTATCATCCATAACTTTTACTCAACCATTTCAATGTACATTGGTGCCCGTTTGAAATCCATACATAGTGATAATTTCTCTTTCCTTTGGCTAAGATTATCATGCTTAGTTGCTTTTCCGCATGAAAGGTCAATACGTAAGATCCAATGGTCGGATTTTGGGGTCCATTGGCCAAACATAAAACTCTTTATGCGATACATGATGGTTTTAAGGAGTAGCATATAGTCAATCACACTATCCCCATTATGTTTCCTACATTTGTAAACCATTGGTTCCACTCCACAAAGATACACCATTGGCAATGAGAATACCCATGCTAATACCATGTGCAAAAGTAACTTTCCATAGTGGTCCAACTCTTTCTCATCCATTAAAGTATGATCATACAAGTGAACTTCCTCCAACTCCCTTGAAATGTATGGCATATCAAATTGTTGAGTATCATGTTGCAATGTTTTTGTGCGAGCATTCATATCCGAAATATAATAACATCACCTTCACCTTTGAAATAAGCAATGTCCTCTTTTAAATCAAAAAATGGCTGATCTCTATCCATGCAAGCATAAAAGGGGGAATCATGATGAGGAATGTAGCAACCGGCTACAAAAATGGGTGCTCTTTTTGGTGTCATAATTTTCAGCCATACATAACGTTTGTACTTGTCATCTTTCACAATTGATACAAAATCTTTCAATCCTTTCTTAACCATACATGCTACCCCTCCTTGCCCTGTTCGTTGCTTGCAATTCTTTAACCACATCAATGAATGTACATTGTAATCCTCCAAGCCGTTAATCCTTTGTGTATCATGCTCCCAAGTTTCAACAAGAATTACAACATCGGCTTTGCTTGTTAGTTCATCAATGCCGACCCCGCATTCCATGGGTATCCACTGCAACTCCAAAAGCATTCAATTGTAACTCGGTCTCATAGGTCATGCATCCCTATTTGCTCGAGGGACTTGCCTCCTCCTTGGGCACATTTTCTTCGTGAAAGATCTCCTTGTTTTTCTTATTCTTTTCCTCATATGCCTTGCAATGCATATTTTGTTGCTTAATAGTACGATCTTCACATACAAAACGTTTTGTATCCCTCAAATACATCCAACTATTATCAAGGATAATCTTTCATTTGGTCTCATCCGGCATGGTGCATACAATTGGTTGTTCTCCCAAGCGAGGAGCTACTTGATTACCCGCTCTATATGCTCCATAGACCATAACTCCGGACATGCCAAAGTGGGTATTGAAGAAATCTTCGATAACAATGGCAAGAGAAGGAGGTGTCTCTAACTTCTCTTTGAGAATTCCACGAATAACAATGTTCTTATAACATCGCTCCCGTTCCTTTAACTCCTCCACATCCACATTCTCAACATTCTTTGTATGAACCATAGCTTGCATGAGTGAGTAATTAGGAACCACATTGTTACCACATACATCGGCCCAAGACTTGTTTGTGCATACATTTTTTGTGTCGCATACATCCCGACTCAGGGTGTCAAATTTCTCCTCTTTCAATACATGGTCATGCTCTACTTTGCTCATGCACTCCTTCAAAGCATTCAAGTCCACAAGAGAGCATTTACATTCTTTGACTTCCTCTTCAAGTTGCATTGTAAAATCTAGAGGAGACTAACCCTGGATCCTCCTCCCAGCTAACCTATTATAGGAGAGCCCATGGCCCTTTGCCCTAAATGGATCCCCTGTCCACACGTTCAGTCCGGCCCTTGGCCTAAGTCCTTGACTCCCCTAGGTCGGGCCCTACCCTCTAGCTCTTGGCCTGACATTATTTCCCCCTTGGAGAAGCGTTTTTGTCCTCGAAAACACAAGTGGTAGTATCTTCGTAAGAACACTGTTTTTCTTGTTGGCATCCCATACACTGGCCAATCGTCCATATGAATGATACTTGGTCCAGTGAGGAGGTTCAATGAAACCTAGAGCAACATCTTGATTTTCAACATTGTTGTCCTTTTTCCACCACTTGTATCTAAATGGTAACTCAATTTGTAACTCACTTGAATACTTTAAAGGAGTAACCACAACTAAGAGGTGTCTAAAGGCATAACCAGTTTTCAGATTTTCTGAAGGTAGTGGAATAATGCAAGAAAACCTTAGCGCAACTTTTCATGAAGTTGTGAGCCAAATTTCCAACTCTCTTGTGTATCTTGAAAGCTCATAGCTACTAAGGGATAGAATAGAGAGTGTCCCCAAGCCAAACGTTTGAACATTTTGGAACACACAGAACTACATGTCCACCCCTAATGTAGGTTACATGCCAACATACTTTGTCAGCACACCTAATAAGTCCTTGACTTATGAAACTATTGCATCAGTATCCAACCCCACCACAACAAGTGTTCAAAGTTGAAAACCTAACCTAAGCAAATTCTAGAATAGGGAGAGAATCGCACATTCAGAATGCGTTGTGCTAACGTATGCGCTTCGTCAATCCTTTAGCACTAGAAAGAATATTTGTAAGCTGCCCATCCAACGCGGGATGAATAGCAGCAATAAGAGTGAGGTGCTTTTCCCCAACCACTTATAGGCAGTCTTCCACGAGCGACTGACGATAAACGATGACTCACCAAGTGAGATTCGAGCCATATACTCGATATGTCTTGGAGACAACCAACTAGGTTAAAAGTGAATTGGAATGAAATAAACACACAGAGTTTAGACCATCCAATCACCAACATCCATATTGTACCATTATCTCAAATGGCAGAGTGTAAACTCATAATAAATCTGCAAGAAAAAAGGCAAAAGGTTGCAGAGAGAACAAAGTCCATGAATTTGCATGCGGCTCCGAATAAATTTGTGTTAAATACTAGGGCCCATAACACCTAGAATGCATGCATTTAACACAAACATATCCGAACCGCAATTTCATGACGGGACTTTCCACGATACAAACATGAAAGCCTTGAAACAAAAGTTGGACCATAACAGAATGTGAAAACTCAAGTCACACCTAGGTACCAACCATGAGACATTCTCAGTAACTTAGCATACTTGGCTATATGTAGAAACGACCCTCCGTTAAGGTGGTTTCACAGCACTTGCAATCGAAACAAGTCTATACTTAGTACCCGACAATTTTTGGCCACTAAAATTGTTCCTAATACTATGTGCTCCAAATGGTTTAATGAATAGATGTGACCAGCACGTAGGAACTTTGTCGCAACACATCATTAGGAACTAGGCGCCAATGTCAGTCCTAGAGACTCATATTCTCCATATGTGGAATATGTCTCAAATAAGGATGTCGAGAAAAGTGACATCCATCAAGTACAAGATGTACATGTGTGTGGAGGTAACTGCAAACACTCAGCGACGTGAGTGAGAGGGACCCTCATTATCATTGCTCCACTTTGGCTAACCCAAACTCCTTGAGTTCATGGTCTCATGTGACACCATGTGCCAAACAGAAGCATACCATGTAGGTCTGTAATTGTTTCAACAAGAGTCAAACCCATCACGGTATCTTGATGAATAGGTAAGAGAGAAAATAACACTATTTTCTCAAAATGCTATGCTATTCCATGACCTTGTCACTTGGCTAAAGAGCAAGCAGGATGAAAGCCTTCTAGCTCAAACATCCCGTGTACAGAACTTCAATAAACTTAATTGGAAAGGAAAATAAATCCAAAAAACATGTACTTACCATGAAGTGGAAATTACCTGATACTTACCCGGAAGTCAAGTACATCCCTCAACCTGTAAGCGTACCATATCAAAAAAAAAATTGACTTGCTAATCACTGAAATTAAAGATTAGTGAAAATAAAAAAATTGAACTTGTAACCCTGGATGCTGCCTTGGCAATCCAAACCCTTGAGTATATCTTGCCAAACCAACCCCCTTAGTGAAAGTTTGGAAAGAATTGTTTGACTACCCCTTGGCAGACAATTTTCTTGAAAAACAAAGTGTGAAGGTGTTCAAAAAAGACCATCAACACGTATTGTGTGTGGAGGTAACTGCAAACACTCGGCGACGTGAGTGAGGGGGACCCTCATTATCATTTCTCCACACTCGCTAAACCAAACTTCTTGAGTTCCTAGACCATGTTGTGCCCCATGTGACACCATGTGCCAAACAGAAGCATACCATGTAGGTCTGTAAATGTTTCAACAAGAGTCAAACCCATCACGGTATCTTGATGAATAGGGAAGAGAGAAAATAATACTATTTTCTCAAAAGGCTATGCTCTTCCATGACCTTGTCACTTGGCTAAAGAGCAAGCAGGATGAAAGCCTTCTAGCTCAAACATCCCGTGTATAAAACTTCAACAAACTTAATTGGGAAGGAAAATAAATCCAAAAAACATGTACTTACCATGAAGTGGAAATTACATGATACTTATCCGAAAGTCAAGTACATCCCTCAACTTGTAAGCGTACCCTTTCAAAATTTCTTTGACTTGCTAATCACTGAAAGTAGAGATTAGAGAAGATTAAAAAATTGAACTTGTAACCCTGGATGCTGCCTTGGCAATCCAAACCCCTGGGTATATCTTGCCAAACCAACCCCCTTGGTGAAAGTTTGGAAAGAAATGTTTGACTACCCCTTGGCAGACAATTTTCTTGAAAAACAAAGTGTGAAGGTGTTCAAAAAAGACCATCAACACTTATTGTGTGATTTAGGAATCACGTATGTGATCATACCACAAAACTATGCTCCTATATGCACGCCCAGTGCTATAGAGAAAATGGGAGATCCACTCTTGCTGGGTCATTAACATCGATGGGGAGGCCATTGGGTAGATTTGTTCAAGCTGGAGAACAATCATTTAATGCCAAAAGTTGGGTCTTACCCTAGAACTGACAATGGCTCTTAGCTAGCCTGTGTAGCTCATAGCCCTTATGTCAATTAGTGTTCAATCGATGAACCGATGAAGACATTATAATTTGAATGGCATCTTGGCCAAGTTCTAGCTCAGAGTGAGAGCATCTTGGCTCAGGCTGACTCACAAGCAAAACATATTTCATAATCTTATTCAGATGGTTTGCATTATTCTCTTAAAGAATTTAGGAAAGGTAGAGAGAGAGGGAGCATGCTGGGTTGAGGAACATTCCTTAAGTTACTAAAGTGTATATTCAATCTATGTGCAACATGCTGGGTTGAGGAACATTCCTTAAGTTACTAAAGTGTGTACTCAATCTATTTTCTCTTGTGCATCTTATGCCTGACTTGCAGCTTATCCTATAAGCATTCCACAATTTTTTGGTATGACGCTCTCTCATCGAGAGAGGTAACACATCCTGACCCACCTACCTTGCAGGGGTCGTGATTGTATGAGGATGACTTAGCATTGGCACTTTGCCTGTGAATCAAGTCCGAGTTTGAGGTTCTTTTTAGTGTTGTTGTGCGTTGACAGCAACCAAAAATCATGTTGAACAATCTAGAACTTATCTTGTCCTTGATAGAGTGTCTGGTGTTATAGTGGAAGCGTATTTCATGAGGCGGTAGAATTGAATCCACCTAGCTAGCATGACATGCATGTAGAATTTTAATCCCTTGGCAAGAGTGATGACCTCAAATGTGAGAGCCAAAACCATAAGTGCCTTACACAATCTAGACTGGTAGGGATTTGGTGAAGTGATATTCCCTATTTTGCCAGTTCCCTGAAACTTATGTGCCAATGTCCTTGATTCCAAGTCAATAGACAATACCTTGGCACAAGTGAGAAGCCTAGCTGCATGTAAAACTGTCAAAACATTTTGCTTTGCAAAAAAAACAAGTAGTTTCTAAGCAAAGGTATAAACATAGAAAAAATAAGAAAAACTTAAATTTGGCTAACATGGTCATTGCTGGAACCAATTGTCCCGAGATTCCCTGGAAGAAAACTCGCTCAAAGATGGCTCATAGCCATATCTGTTGCACGAGTGGTAGCTGTCGTATGGACAGATACATCCCGTGTATCATATACGACCGTCTCGCACATAAGGAATTATCCTGCAAACATTTTGCCATATCCTTCCCAAGTTGTATGCTCATAGCATATGCCAAACGTGGGAAGTCTCAACGCAAGATCCAGAAATGGAAGCCTTGCTTCATGTGAAAGTGGCCAAGCACGTGGCTTTGCACAAAAAACAATACTATCCAAAGTAAATGCGAAACGGAAAATCGTGTGACACATGTATCATATACACCCTAAGTCAGTGATCTTGTATGTACAATACTATGAAAATCCACATTCAAGTATGAGAAAATGTCTGAGCATAACATGTTCAAAAGACATATGACTATTGTGCCTTGCACCAAAACTAGAGTTTATGTCAAATCACGAACTCATGCAACATTCTTACGTTGTTGTACATGTAGACGCTGCTTTTTTTAATGCTCTCCTAAGCAATAAAAGCATAATTTTTTGCCCGTTGAAAGTTGTATTGTGATAGTCGCTTCCTGACCACGCTGGTCACGATTAGATCTGTATCTACAACCCATTTCTCTTATGCCTGTTGGACCACTTTGGTCATAACTGGTGGGCAGACAACTCCTTGGGTTGTCGGCAAGTAAGAAGCTGATTCTAGTGACATATTGTAGATTAATCGTGTGAGATTTTCCACTTGCGTAGCCAATATTTGGACCTGTATGGCAAGCTTGCGAAATCGGGCATCAAAAGTTTGCCAGCCTGTCAAGTGACAAACTCCCTAGCATCCAGCAAGTTACTATCATCCTCCAGAATATCAAACACGCTCTGAGGAGGAGGTGTAGATATTCGCGGAGAGAGAGCTAGATTGCCTGGGTTTGCATCATCCGTCCATGTTGCCACGTGAGTATCCTCCATGAGAATATCCGGCCACGCGGTATCCACAGATGGAACAGACTCCAGGTATTCGAAGTCAAACATGTGATGATCATCAAGTTTCGTATTTATGGCAAAAATGCGTTGTGCGAACAAAAGAGAAAACAATACCTTGGAGTGCAGAAAGGCTCGTAGCCGTACCGAACGCAAAAACTTGTAGTCGTAATATGCACCGCAAACGGTGACAATTAGCCGTGCTAATTACTCCGTTCATCAAAGCTTTGCCAATCTGTAATTGCACCCGTTCAAATACACCACTTGAATGTAATCATTGCCTTGAAAATGTCGCAGTCGACTTGATTTCTGCAATTTTTGGAGAATTTGCAGGAATTGATAACCTATTAAAGAACTTATCGGCCCTCGTCGGCGCGGTTATGTCGCACTTTTGCCGACTACCGGGCGAGGAACCGTGTGCGGGGGTGTGTGCGGGGTGGGCATGTGCCCTTGCTTAAATAATTGGCCCAAGGCCAAAGGCCTTAAGGCATTGTAGTATGAAAACAAGGCCAAGCTTGGTGATGTCGTGCGTTGCAGAGCTGCCGAGAGAGAGAGAGAGAGAGAGAGAGAGAGAGAGAGAGAGAGAGAGAGAGAGAGAGAGAGGGAGACCTTGTCGCGTGCGTTGCTCGGCCTTGCCCGCCTCAATGACGTGTTTTGTACAGCCGGTCGTCGTGCTCCTGTAGAGCTCCACAGCTCCACATTCTGAACAGGTTGACCGTCAACTCCCCTCGCCTCAAGAGGCCCTGTCCACGGTGCCCTGCGTCGTCGTCCCCACCTTGCAAGAGAGGAGCTCCATGGCCTTGCATGCACATGAAATATGCAAAAAGACCATGCTCTCTGCCTAAACTTAGCTCTGATACCAGTGTAAAACCCAGAGGAGACTGACCCCGGATCCTCCTCCCAACCAACCTATTATAGGAGAACCCATGGCCCTTTTCCCTAAATGGATCCCCTGTCCACACCTTCATTTCGGCCCTTGACCTAAGTCCTCGACTCCCCTAGGTCGGGTCCTGCCCTCTAGCCCTGGGCCTGACAAGCATCAAACGTATTGTTTGCATATCAAGTGTCCTCTTGAGATTCTCATTCTCAACCACAAGTACCCTTAGTGTGCCATTCTCCATTGCAAGTGCCCGTAAGTCTTCACCTTTTTTGTTACAGTCTCTTGCAATGATACCAAGTAAGCCATGATCATGGTTCATGATGTCGTTGGTTGGGTGGTTATGTTGCTATCTCCACACTTAGGAGATTTTGGATCATTTTCTACAATGGTTGTGAACCTTGTTGAAGATGAAGAACCCTTGCGAGTGCCGGAAGACATTGTATGTAAAATAAGAGATGAGAGTCAACTTTCTTGAACCTGTTCACTTCAAAAATGCTGCTACAGAAACACCTTCCATAACTATAAATTTTTTTGTATCACGTCAATGCATAGATGGTGTTGTGCTCTTTGATTGAGGCTATAGATCACCCAAATCGGAGTGTTGGGGGTCCCATTGTTGCAATAGCTCCAATGACCAACAAAATTGTCAATACGGAGGGATGAGCTACCCGGCTAGGGCATGGAAACACTCACACGGTTAGGAGTTCATCGTGGCAACACAAATGGTTGACTCTACGAGGTGAGTTTCTCAGCCTATGGAGGAGCTGCCGCAATGAAGGGCAATCTCCATATCCACTTCTCTTCACCTCCAATCAACCCAATCACACACACTACGATTGCAAGACGCACACAACACTAATCCTATCATGCAACACACTAATCGCAAGCACACACACATAAATCTATCGAGCACCAAACTCCAATCAAACCTACATGCACACACAAGCAAAAGAGGGAAATCACAAAAGATTAGAGAGGGATTAACCACTAATTAGTTAAGATCTAGTTAATCTAAGCATCATAGGCAATCATAAGAAGTAAGAGAGAGGCATAGTGAGAGATAATGAATCATTGATTAGTGTTAATCAAGTCTCATGAGCAAGGAGAAGCTCAAGGACTCCATAGCCACACACCTCAAGAGCTCTCACCAAAGAGTGCTCTCAACAAATAACTTGAGAACCCTAATTTCTTTTACACACTGCCTTATATACCTAGGTTAAAAATATGCAATGTCCGAGCGCCCAAGGCCTTTAGGGCTCACCACTTACTGAACCTTCAACCTAGGCACAGTAAGTGACCTATTCTTTACAACTTAGAACTCCCATTGAGCCCGTAACACATTAAAATATTACAATGGCTTGAAATAATTCGGGAATTTACAATACATGACCATTTTGGGAGAACGTGGAAAATGTGTAACTCCAATCTTTACTGCTCTTTGCATTCATTCTTGATGTGCATTCGTACATCTTCAGTCTTTGGACAGCTTCTGTTAACTGACGTTGACGCAGTTAACACGGAGTTCGGATGAAGAAGTTATGATTAAAAGAGTGAGTTGTTGTCTACTATGACAAAAAACGGTTGCACTAGGAGAGAGAGAGAGAGAGAGAGAGAGAGAGAGAGAGAGAGAGAGAGAGATTAAATTATCGTCCACGGAGGTTAGATATGACCCATGGGACCAAAAACAAAGCATTACAATTCTTTTCTACTCGTTGAAGGCAATCGATACATATCAGTTAAGGACTGCAAGTCTATCAAAAGGGTAAAAGAAAAGAACAAAACCTAGGGGGGTCCCTTGCGGCGAGAGTCGGCTTATGAGTTTGAAACTCTTGGATGATGGCTTTACCGCTTGGTAAATTGCCCATTTACCTTGTTTGCGAGCTTCATGCATCTTCTTGAGTTCGCTTGTTTTAATCTTGAGTTGATTCACGGTCAATTCCTCTGCAATCCAAATCTGTTCTCCCTTGAGAATGCGAGATTGGTGTAATAGCTTCATCCACTCTTCTTTATCCTTGAAAGTGAGGATACAATGCCCAAGTGGCACGTGCCTATGTGTGTCGTTGATCCAACTAACAGTTGCAGGCTTGATGTTAAATGGTTGAAGGATGTCATTGAGCTTGGTGATTGCTTCTTTGAGGGTGTCCTCATTGGTGCACCATGGGGATTGGAGTCCCCCCAATCCTAGCCTTGAGGCCAAGGGATTCTTGGAGTCAACATTCTTGTGAGACTGCTTGTATCTTGGTGTCAATATTCTTATGTGTTGCCTCGTGCACTTACTTCTGAACGGCCATGACAGACTCAGCAATGGAGACTTTGACTTCGTTTGCTTTAGCAAGAAGGGCTTCATTCTCTGCTTCCTTCATGTCCTCAAGGTTACGTACGTGTTCTTTGAGTCTTTCATTCTCCTCGATGAGTGCTTGGATCTGACCCCCCAGGGCTGTAATCCTAGCGTATTGTTGGGTCATCGGATCTTTCCTTGGGGTAGCTGCCACCACAAGGAAACTCTTGCAGGTGCTAGGGACACGCGTACCAAGAGTCGACATTCGACTCGCATAGGTTTGAAATTTGTTGGGTGGGACAAACACCTAAGTTAAACTTAGGCTTTATATTTGATAGAACTTAACAAAACTTCAACTTGGATCAAGATCGACACTAGCCAGAGTAATGGACACCCAAGCTGTGAGCAGCCAAGAGCAGCGCCCGCTTTCGAATCTCTGAACAACTTGAGCACAGGCGTGTGTTGTTGTCAATTGAGCACGAACGTGCAAAAGGCAAGGTAGAAGGCAAAGCTCCCATTTTCTTCAGACCTGCCCTTTCTGCTGTGCAGAGCTACCTACCGACCGCCGACGATGAGGCTCAAGCGTGGGGTCGGGGCTTGCGTGTAGTATGCTATGGGGCTATGGGTTGTATCTTGCTAAGGATGAGGCATATTCAGGGGTTAACGCCCCCCACAAGGCTACCCCTTGCCCACGGGGGGGGGGGGGGGCTGTGGGAGAGTTAGAGTTAGGGTTAGAGAGAGAGAGAGAGAGAGAGGAAACCACAGTTTCACCACCAAATTAAGCGAACAGAAAGGAGACTACATCACATGAGTTTAAGGAAACAAGGAGAGAGAGGGATGACTGAACAAGAGGTAAGATAGGAGCAAAATGTAGAGAGAGGGAGAGGGGGAGGAAGAACCATAAGTCTGCTCCATGATAGGGATATGCTTGATAAAGAGAGAAAGAGAAAGAACACCATTGCAATAGACATAGATGGAGAGATAGAGAGAGAATCCACCATGATATAGATGCTAGAAAAGAGAGAGAGAGAGAGAGAGAGAGAGAGAGAGAGAGAGAGATGCACATATCTTTGGAGTTTGCACACAATGAAGAAGCGAGAGAGAGAGAGAGAGAGAGAGAGAGAGAGAGAGAGAGAGAGAGAGAGAGAGAGAGAGAGAGAGAGAGAGAGAGAGAAGCGTGATGAAAAAGAGAGAAAGGAAGAGAGAGAACCACATGTCCTTGCACAAAACAAAGCTAGAGAGAGAGAGAGATCCCAAAGCAAGGACTGACATTATGTCTTTAAAGTCAAGTTCAATAGCATACTCATCTATCATAGAAGATAGATCATTGTGAGTTGCTATAGACACCGCATTAAGTTTTGGTCGTCGTGAAAGTGCATCGGCCACTTGATTATGCTTACTAGCAATGTGAGCAATATACCCTATCTTGCATTGAAGGAAATGGGAGCTAAGTCGAATGGCTGCGATAGTGCGTATCGCCAACAAGGGGATAGGCTCAAGCATGTAAGTGTGAGTACGGTTTCCTCTTTCAGCAAAGAACATAGTTTTGTAGTTGGGGGCAATATGGCTAGTGTAATGTATGAAGCGTGACCCATCGGATTTCTCCCAAGCCATAATACATTGGCGTTGTAGAAAAGCTTCATTCACTTGGGAGTCGATTGAAGCATCATGTAGCAAGTGTAATGCATCCCATCTCCCAAATCACTTCTTTATGTTTTGCATCCATCCCGTGCTCAAGATCTTGCTTTTATGCATCTTTTGAACTTTTTTGCTTGCTTCCCATGCAATTGTAGGAAGTTGATGTGAGGGGTTTTGACGCATCTTTATCATGTACTCCACAATCCTTTCCATGCCTATAACCTCATTTGGAAGAGATCCCGACTCAAGAAGTAGGAGCATATATGGTGTTTGTGTCTTACCTTGGAGAAAGTTTATAAGAAAACGCTTTTGGACATTCTCAAACTCTTTCCAAATAGACTTTGAGATGCTCCCGCCCCACACTTCAACTCCATAAACAAGAACCGGTGTCACCAATGCATCAAAAAAGCACTTCTTGAGAACCCAACAATCAATGTTTCCCACATTACACATGTCCCACTTCCAAACGACGCATAGCACATTCTTGCCACTTGTGATTGGATGGAAACTCAAGGCCAAAGTACTTAAATCTCTCAACAACTTCAAGTCTCTCATTGTAGTACACAATGCACGGCTTATCCTTATGGTTGGTTTTCACAAGCATAACCTTTGTTTTGGATTCATTCACAATCAGCCCACTATGAAAGAAAAAGTTCTCAAGGACAACCATAAGCTTTTGTTCATCTTCTAAAGTGTGTGCTAGAAGCACTACATTATCCGCAAACAACAAAAGCATGATTACCACATTGCAAAAATAGTGACCTCTTCAATGCCTTCTTCTTGCATAAAGTTAAATACCATTTGTTCCAATTGATCGATGCATAGACCAAAGAGAGTTCGTGACAATGGACATCCTTGTTCAACCCCAATAGTGCTTATAAAATTTTTAGAAATTTCTCTTCCTATGCGCAATTGACAAATCACCTTCTCAAAGAATTGAGAAACCGCAAGCATAAACTCACTTGGCACTTGGAGTTCTTCCATTCTTCTCTAGAAATTGTTACATTAAATCATATCAAAGGCTTTCTTAAAGTCCACAAAACAACAATACAATCACTTGCCTTTCAACTGACTTTCCTCCATGAGAACACAAAGAGTGACAAGATGATCGATGGTGCTATGGCATCGACGAAAACCCGCTTGTCCCTTTGCACGCTTGTCATTCTCTTCAGCCCAATCACTCCATTTCATCTCCATTATGCACCCAAACAACTTTGTCATAAGAAACCCAATCATTATAGTCCGGTAGTTATTTACATTCTTTACATCCCCTCCTTTATGCAAAGGCTTAACCCAATTAGTACTCCAATCATAAGGCATACCATGTTGAAGTGCAAGGTTGAATATATCACACATCCACTCAAGGGTAAAATCTCCCATCCGTTTGATCATCTCCGGCTAGATACCTTGAAGATCTCCCACTTTGCGAGTGGCCAACTTTTCAAGCCCACCGCATACATCCTCAATAGTAAAAGAAGAGGGCATACATGGGAGTGAACCATAAAATGGCATTTTTTCAACATTTGCTTGCTCATATAATTGCCTATAATGTGTATACATATCCACAAGACTACAGATACCATAATTCTCAACCTGCTTGCCCCTCAAGTTTTTCTAAAATCTTCCACATGCATGTGCCTTTTCTTGGACTTGAAAAGTTTGTTGCTTTACTTCCCATCTTCTTCTCTTCTTTTGAATCAATGCCTTGTATGTATGCAAATGACTTTGATAGTTTTCTTTGTCCATAGTTGCATCAAGCTTTATCAAGGACTTTCGAGCATCTTGAAATTCTTTATCAAACCACCTTTTGCATGATCTATGTTCGTTGATACCATGGAGATGCTTTATGGCAAAGCATTCTTTGGCACAAGAACAAATACCTTTCTTGAAAGCTTCCCATTTAGTTTCCAATGGTGCATCACATTGAAGCTTTGTCATCCATAATTTTTTCTCAACCATTTCAATGTACATTGGTGCCCGTTTGAAATCCATACATAGTGATAATTTCTCTTTCCTTTGGCTGAGATTATCATGCTTAGTTGCTTCTCCACATGAAAGGTCAATACATAAGGTGCAATTGTCGGATTCCAGGGTCCATTGGCCAAACATAAAACTCTTTATGCGATACATGATGCTTCGGAGAGTAGCATATAGTCAATCACCCTATCCCCATTATGTTTCCTACATATGTAAATCCATTGGTTCCACTCCACAAAGATACACCATTGGCAATGAGCATACTCGTGCTATTACACATGTGTAAAAGTAACTTTTCATAGTGATCTGGCTCTTTCTCATCCATTGAAGTACGATCATACAAGTGAACTTCCTCCAATCCCCTTGAAATGTATGGCATATCAAATTGTTGAGTATCATGTTGCAATGTTTTTGTGCAAGCGTTTATATCCCCAAATACAATAGCATCACCTTCACCTTTGAAATAAGCAATGTCCTCTTCTAAATCAAAAAATGGTTGATCTCTATGCATGCAAACATAAAAGGAGGAATCATGATGAGGAATGTAGCAACCGGCTACAAAAATGGGTGCTCTTTTTGGTGTCATAATTTTCAGCCATACATAACGTTTATACTTGTCATCTTTCACAATTGATACAAAATCTTCCAATCCTTTCTTAACCATACATGCTACCCCTCCTTGTCCTCTTCGTTGCTTGAGATTATTTGACCACATCAATAAATGTACATTGTAACCCTCCAAGCCGTTAATCCTTTGTGTATCATGCTCCCAAGTTTCAACAAGAAGTACAACATCGGCTTTGCTTGTTAGTTCATCAATGCCAACCCCCGCATTCTATGGGTATCCATTACAATTCCAAAAGCATATTTTCAATTGTAACTCGATCTCATAGGTCACACATCCCTATTTGCTCGAGGGACTTGCCTCCTCCTTCGACACATTTTCTTTATGAGAGATCTCCTTGTTTTTCTTATTATTTTCCTAATATGCCTTGCGACGTATATTTGTTGCTTAATACTCAATCTTCACATACAAAACATTTTATATCCCTCAAATAGATCCAACTATTATCAAGGATAATCTTTCGCTTTGTCTCATCCGGCATGGTGCATACAATTGGCCATTCTCCCAAGCGAGGAGCTCCTTGGTTCCCCACTCTATGTGCTCCATAGACCATAACTCCGGACATGCCAAAGTGGATTTTGAAGAAATCTTTGATAACAATGGCACGAGAAGGAGGTGTCTCTAACTCTCTTTGGGAATTTCATGAATAACAATGTTCTTGGAACGTCGCTCCCATTCCTTCCACTCCTCCACATCCACACTCTCAACATTCTTTGTTTGAACCATAGCTTGCATGAGTGAGGAATTAGAAACCACATTGCTACCACATAAATCAGTCCAAGACTTGTTTGTGCATACATTTTTCAGGTTGCATACATCCCGGCTCGTGGTGTCAAATTTCTCCTCTTTCAATACATGGTCACGTTGTACTTTGCTCATCAGCTCATTGAAAGCATTCAAGTCCACAAAAAAGCGTTTACATTTTTTGACTTACTCTTCGAGTTGCATCAAACGTGTTGTTTGCATCTCAAGTGTCCTCTTGAGATTCTCATTCTCAACCACAAGTACCCTTAGTGTGACATTCTCCGTTGCAAGTGCTCGTAAGTCTTCGCCTTGTTTGTTTACTGTCTCTTGCAATGATACCAAGTATGCCATGATCATGGTTTTCGATGTCGTTGTTTGGGTGGTTGTGTTGCTATCTCCACACTTAGGAGATTTTGGATCAAATTTCACAATGGTTGGGAACTTCTTGAAGAAGAAGAACCCTTGCGAGTTCCGGAAGACATTGTATGTAAAATAAGAGATGAGAGTCAATTTTCTTGAACCTGTTCAATTCGAAAATGCTACTACAAAAATGCCTTTCATAACTCTAAAAAATTTATGTCTTTGCATCAATGCTTAGTGGGCTTCATGCTCTGCGATTGAGGCTATAGGTCACCCAAATCGGAGTTTGGATGAAGAAGTTATGATGAAAAGAGTGAACTGTTGTCTACTAGGTCAAAAAACGGTTGCGTTTTCTGTTGGGGAGAGAGAGAGATAGAGATAGAGAGATGGTACCCAAGAAGGTCCTTGCTCCACACACCATCAATGGAAATTTCAAGAAGATGGTGTATGTTGTACGTAAAGAGCTTTACATTTGAGCTTCTAAGCTTTAAAGAGAAGGCAAAAATATTATTTTTAACAATGTAGGCAACCCACATGGCTTGGCTCAAAAATTGATGACGTTTCATCTACACATGATTGCGCCTTGCCAAGTCTCATTTCTCATGGATGATCCAAATGCAAACATTTTGTTCCCTATTGACGCCATTGCCCATGCAAAAGGTTGCTTGTTATATACATATGATGGACTAGGTGCTTATAGTGATTCACGAGGGCTATCCGACAGGTAGGTTCTTGTAGTGATTCATAAGGGCTATCGGGCATAAGGGAAGATGTTGTTGAATTACTTATGAGGAGAGACATATATCCAAGTGATCTAGAGTTGATTTTTCTCACCGTCGGGGCTAGCAAAGATGTAGCTCAGCTTCTCAACCTTCTCATTAGGGATGAGAAGGACAGGGTGATTTGTGTTATCCCACAATATCCTCTCTAATCTGCTACAATTCAGCTTGTTGGTGGAACGGTCGTTTGTTAGTGCAGAGAAGTTCATAATGTATATGGGTCCTCCTTATTACACTAGGGAGGCTGAGCTGGTCTCTTTTCACACTGTTTCAAAGGGTTTCTGGGGTGAGTGCGGTCAGCATGGGAATGTACTCATTTCCAAGAATCAACCTAACTTGAGAAGGGGGCGAGGCGAGAGAGGGGTGGGCGGTCACCTACGAGGCAAGAAGAACTATTGACGAGAGAGTAAGGGAGCTAGGTCACGGCAGCTAAGGAAATATGGCTGGCGAGCGATGGCGAGCAGCATGCGAGGCTGAGCATGGGCAAGCTCTGATCAGCTGGATGCAAAGCCGAGCATGGGCCAAGAGATGGTGAGGGGCGAGTCCATAGAGGGGTGGTCAAGCGGGTAAGTGGAGCGAGCACAACAACTAGCATGAGGCGTGTAAGGGCGGGCAATAGAGATGAGGGAAGGATACGCACATCGTGCAAGGTAGGGTCGGCGGGCCAGTGCTGGGCGGAGCAAGGGTAGGTAGCTGAGGGGACCACCCTTAGCTTTAAGTACCACGGGGTCCCAACCATGGGATCAAGGGCTCTTGTCCAAAATCAAGGGCGTTCGCAGATCTCGATCGTGGGCGCGCAAAACTAAACTCGGGGTCCACAAAAACTGAACTTGGGGTCCCAAGTTTAGTTCTTATGTCGAGATCCAAGTTACCTTCAAATTGATGTGAAATCACATCAATTTAAACAAGGCGCATGCGGGCATGTTGATCAAGGCATGTGCTCTTCAAGCAGATGGTGAGGGTTCAAAACCCGGTTGGGGAAGCGAAGGCACTTGAGATTAGATCCCTCACAGGTTTATGTGGATGACGTCCTGAGATCAATTTTGTGAAATCTAAACTCAGGATCCCGAGTTTAGATTTTAATCGATCAATGGTCCAGATCGCTCGCCATCCCACCTTTCAATTGGGACCATTGATCCCATGGTTTGGGACCTCGTGGCACTTAAAGGGGAGGGGGAACCAGGGCTAGAGTTGCAAAATCAATTAGCAAGACTGACAACATTTCAATCAATTAAAAAAAACAATTACCACTAGCCACGCAAGCAAGTGAGACTAGGGCGAGTGGTGAGAAGAGTGGCGATGGCGAGAGGGGAATGAGGGCCACCAAGAGAGTAGGAAGTGGGTTGAGGCAAGGGGGCGGGTTTAGTAGGCTAGGCGAAGGGAGCCGGTTAGAGAGGAGGGGAAGGGTGGGAGTAACGGCATGGTCGAGAGGTGAGGGGTGGGCGGCTAGAAATAGGGCAAGGCGAGTGGCACGGCAATGACCGCGAGGCGAGTTACTTGGGAGACGAGCAAAAGCAAAGGAGGGCGAGTAGCGAGGCCCAAAGTGTGACACACGATCAACGAGTGGCACGCTGGTAGGCGGCGCCCTGAGGATTGGTGATCGATTGGGATGCGAAAGGGGATAGGCGAGCACGCTATGTAAGCAAGGAGTGTGAGGGTTTGCTTGTAGGCAAGGCTAGAGTTGAATGTGCATGCAAGGATGGGTCCACCGGACTAGCAGGGAAAAGGACGAGCCAAGGCTGGCGAGTAGCAAGGGGGATAGGGAAAAGCAGGCGAGATTGAGGCATGGGCGGTTGAGGAAAGGGTTAGGTGGGGTTAAGGGAGGATGCGGTAGAGGGAAAGGCGAGCGATGGTAAGTGGGGATTGAGTGGGCGAGAGAGATAGAGGTAGGGTGAGGAGGGTCTGGCGAGCAAGGGAAAGGAGAAGAGGTGGATCAGGCAAGCAGTAGTGAGGTGCGAGTGGGTGAGTTGGGTAAGGCAAGAAGGGAGTTGGCAAGGTGAAAGTGAGGGAGAGCACAAGAGGCTGTAGGCCGTGCAAGGGTAGTGATGGAAAATTGGGCAGGCGAGGCAAAGGCGAGTGAGGGGTTCAGGGTTAGGCGAGGCGGGGAAGGGAATGCAGTGCGAGGGCAGGTGAGGGGGAAAGGTAGGGTGAGTCGAGGGATTGTGGGCGAATGGGTGGGGTTAAGCAAGAGGGTACGAAAGCGGGTGGGCGAGGGGAGGAGGGGTAAGCGGTTGGTAGGAGAAGGCAAGCTGGGCAAGCAGTCAACTGGTGCAAGGGCAAGCAGTCCAACATTGGGGTGAGCAGGGATAGAAAAAGTGAGAGGTTGTTGGGATTAAAGCCCAAGTGGCCTCTTATACGGATATGGCCGGCCGGCCACCTAACTCGCTTATCACTAACTCTTTGTATATACTCACATATACTTGTGTGAATAATAAGATTTGGGAGATAACCCTTCAACGAATTCTCTGCGTACTGTGTAAGCTCTCTGTCTGTGTATCTCTGTGTGTGTGTGTGTGTGTGTGTGTGAGTCGATCTAAGCTCCGCTCCGCGACTTCAATTGGTATAAGAGCAAGGTTCAGTGCATTTTCGCGTAATCGCGTGCGCATGCACTTTTCAGGCAAATTCTATATCTGGAGCTTGGAAATTCACACTCGATGTTCCGGGAGTATTTCCTTCAAGTGATCTACGATTTTACCCCCCTTTTGAAGCTGTTTATGCCCTCAGAATTTCGTTCTGAGCACTACATAAAAAGATAGGTTTTAGCCGCAAAGAAACCCGTCTTGTGTAGATTGGCAAGTAGGAGGTGGTCGGCATCAATATCGGCATCGACATACATCACTCATTAGTCTTCAAAGCATCATCTATAGACTAGGTACACATATATATCATCAGATATATATATTGCAGTCTACATTGCTACTTCTTGTGCTTGCCAGGTTCTAGGGGAGGTGTGGCCATACGATGCCTTGACACCATTGGCATGTATTGCAGATTGATGTACTATGATTGTGGGTCTACTAGTTGTGAGTCACGCTAGCAGACAGACCACCACAGCGGTCATAGGACAGTGATTGGTCTATTGTAGGATGTATGCTAGTTCTGGGCAGTTTGTTGAGCCATTTGAGAGGGTCGTGTGTGAGGTTTTTTGAGGCCAAGCACTGGGGGTTGTGTTACCCAGTGTGAGGTGGATTAGGTTGCTGGAGTTCCCGTCTACACGCATCCTCTTCGGTGACTTTTATCCCATAGGATGTATGACTTTGTGTAGACACTGGATTGCATCTTATGCATCAGGCCGTTGAGGCATTGTTCAGGGTTAAGTCTTGAGACAGATATAGGTTCTGTGATCGCCCAAACAGGAGACAATGTATGCTTACAGGATAGCATATTATAGAGATTTTTAGATTTGTCACTGGTCAGCTATTTATGGTTGTTTTTTAGCTATCTTTTGGTTTCCAGAGCTCAGTTTACAGGGGAGTCTCTGTCAAAATTTTTCAAAATACTGACAGTTCTTGAGGAGAGGTGTTCAGCTTGTTGTTTACAGCTTGTTTATTGTGTACAGAGGCAAGTTTACAAGGGAAACTCTGTCGGATTTTTCCTAGGAGAAACAATTTGGCAGACATGGCATCTTCTCAAAGTGAGACTCTTTACAACATAAAGAAGCTGGATGGCACAAACTTTCCATTCTGGAAGAAGCAGATTTGGCAGGTTTTGGTGCAGAAAAAAACAAGTGAAGCCACTAAAGCTCAAAGGGGAGAGACCAGAAGGTATGGCTGAAGATGAGTGGGAAGAGCTTGACGAGTTAGCTTGTTCCACGCTCATGTTGACACTGGCAGAAAATGTTTACTTCAACGTAGCAGAAGAGACTACAGCGTATGGCGTATGGCAAAAGCTATGTGGTATGTACGAGAAACAGAGTGCTGCTTCTCAGATTTACTGGCTCAAGAAATTGGTGGATTTGAAGATTAAGGAAGGGACAGCCATGTCAAATCATCTCAATGAATTTCACACAATTTTCAGCCAGTTAAACAGCATAGGAGATAGTCTTTCCAGATTCAGTGAAGACTATGTTTCTCTTAATCACTTTGCCAGACAATTGGGATACTTTTTTCACGGCATTAAGTAATTCTGTCGCACTAGAAGGTCTTACAAGTGCCAATGTAGAAGGCAGCTTGCTCACAGAGGAAGTGAACAGGAAGAACATTGACAAAGGCAAAGGCAATAGTGCTTTGGTCATTCGAGGGAGACAACAGTCTAAAGAGAAGAAGGGTAAGAAGGCACAAAACCGAAGTAAGTCTCGTGACTCAAAGTCAAAGGATGATATAGAATGCTACCATTGTGGCAAGAAAAGGTCACATGAAGAGAGACTGTATGAAGTGGAAACAAGAAAAAGGCAAAACAAAGAGTTCTGAGCAAGATGAAAAGAAGAGTTCAGTGAAGATTGAAGACGTGAATGTCACAGGATCTGGTTCAGACAGTGACTCTGGTATAGCAGCTGGTGACATCTTCCTCACAAGCAATTTTGATTCTGTTTTCTTGACTGCAGAGGATGGACATGCTATGAGTGATTGGATTATCGACTCAAGGGCATCTTTACATGTTTCTTCGCACAAAGAGTGGTTTACATCACATGTGGCTACTAAAGATTATGTCAGACTTGGCAATGAGCAGGTTTGTGACATACTTGGAGTGGGAGATGTGCAATTGAAGTTTTAGAATGGCTCTTCTTTATGGCTCAAGTATGTCAGACATGTTCCAGCAATCCGAAAGAGCTTGATCAGTACAGGGAAGTTGGATGATGCAGGTTATGTGACAGTTTTTGGGAACAGCGCTTGGAAGATCTCCAAAGGTTCGATGACCGTAGCACATGGCAGCAAGTCAGGAACTCTGTACACTTTACATGTTTCAGAGGTTAAAAACCATGTAATTAATGTGATTGAGTAGCCAAGTGTGTCACTGTGGCATCGTAGACTGGGACATATGTCAAAAAGAGGAATGGAAATACTTTCTCGTTATGGTTATTTGCCTGGCTTTTCCTTTCAAGATTTTGAGTTTTGTGAGCATTGTGTTTATGGTAAGCAAACACAGGAACCGCACAGATCAAAGAGGAATCGTAGGGACGAACGGTTAGCTCTTGTGCACAGTGATCTATGCGGACCAATGCCTAGTTTGTCACTAGGGGGAGCAGCGTACTTTTGTACATTCATAGATGACTATTCTCGCAAAGTATGGGTTTATTTTGTGAAGCACAAGGATGAGGTGCTCAAGGTCTTTAAGACATTCTTGCAGCTTGTGGAGAATCAGAGTGGTCAGAAGCTGAAGTGCTTGAGAACTGACAATGATGGAGAGTACGTTTCCAAAGCTTTTCAAGACTTTTGTGAAGCAAAAGGGATAAAGCGGGAACTTACTGCACCATACAATCCTTCACAAAATGGAGTTGCAGAACGTATGAATAGGACCATACAAGAGAATGTCAGAAGCATGTTGTCAAATGCTGAGTTGCCTGATGGATTTTGGGCGGAAACAGTGGCTACAGCAGTCCATTTGATCAACAGGTCTCCTAGTAGGGTTCCAGATAAGAGTGAAGTGGCCGAGATGCTATGGATAGGCAAGGCACCTTCGTATAATCATGTCAGAGTCTTTGGTTGTGAAGCTTGTAACCATATTTCTAAGGATTTGAGGAATAAGTTAGAACCAAAGAGCAGGAAGTGTATATTTCTTGGCTACGGAGAATCGAGCGAGAGTTACCGGCTTTGGGATCCCGAGTCTAGAAAAGTTATTTGTAGCAATGATGTGCATTTCAATGAAGCCAAGTTTCACGCTAAGCCAGAGAAGACAGAGGAGATCAGAAGAGTTGTCTTCCGGGAAGATGGACCTAGTGCTAGCACATCAAGACAGCATGGTCAGGCTCAGGAACAGTCTATAGTGGCTAGAGAGGCAGAATCAGTTGTGCTGAGACATTCTGAACGTGTCTCCAAACCACCTGATCATTATGTGCCACCTCTAAATTATGTCATGCTCACGGATTGCGGAGAACCATCTTGTTACAAGGAGGCATTACAAGTGGTTGACTCGAAAAAATGGCAGTTGGCCATGCAATCAGAGATGATGGCTCTGCATAAGAATCAAACGTGGGATTTGGTTCAATTTCCAGAGGGCAAGAAAGCTCTACCTTGTAAGTGGGTTTATAGGTATAAGCTTACTCCTCATGATGGACAACCAAAATACGAAGCACGGTTGGTTGCTAAGGGTTTTAAGCAAGAACACGGAATAGATTTTGATGAAGTCTTTTCACCAGTTGTCAAGATGACAACATTGAGAAGTGTACTTGCTTTGGTTGCCAAACATGATCTACATTTACATCAGATGGATGTGAAAACGGCATTTCTTCATGGAGATTTGCATGAGGAGATTTATATGCAGCAGTCAGAAGGGTATGTTGAGAAAGGCAAAGAGAAATTGGTATGTCATTTGAGAAAGAGTCTCTATGGCTTGAAACAGGCACCAAGAGAATGGTACAAGAAGTTTCACCAATTTATGCTTTCTCAAGGATACAAGAGAAGTGAGACAGATCATTGCCTGTATACTCGACAAGCTAAGGATGGTAGCTTGATAATCCTCATCTTGTATGTGGATGACATGTTACTTGCTGGTAGATAAATGGCAGAAATTTCAGCTCTTAAGGCAAAGGTTTTTGACATGAAAGACATGGGTGAGGCAAGTCGTATATTGGGTATGCAAATCCAGCGAGATACGTCAAAGAAGATGCTTTACTTATCTCAGGAAGAGTATATTGACAAGGTGTTGCAACGTTTCCATATGGATAGGGGAAAGGCATTGATGACACCATTGCCATCATATGTGAAACTAAGCAACCAAGATTGCCCACAGTCTGAGGTGGAAAAGGTTGAAATGGATACGGTGCCGTATGTGTCTGCATGTGGGAGTTTGATGTATGCAATGATTGCTACACGTCCGGATATTGCATTTGCATTGGGAGTGGTTAGCAAATATACGTCAAATCCCGGCAAGAAACATTGGGAGGCAGTGAAAGGTATCATGAGATACTTAAAATATACAAAGAGTATGCGCATATGCTATGGTAGTCAGGATTTGAGTGTCAGAGGATACACTGACTCAGATTATGTAGGAGACTTGGATAAGAGGAGATCTACATCAGGCTATGTCTTTACATTGGCTGGAGGTGCCATATCATGGTGATCTCGATTACAAGATTGTATTACACAGTCTACTACAGAAGCTGAGTATGTTGCAGCAAATGAGGCATGCAAAGAAGCTATTTGGCTTGGTAGATTGGTAGCAGACTTGGGAATCAAAGTAGATATGCCAGAGTTATATTGTGATAGTCAAAGTGCTATACAATTGGCAAAGAATCCAGTGTTCCATTCGAAGACTAAGCATATTGATGTGAAATATCACTTCATTAGGGAAGTACTTGAAGACAAGCAGATACAACTGATGAAGATCCACACCAAGAACAATCCTGTTGATCTACTCACAAAGGGACTTCCAGGAGAGGACTTTGTGCATTGTCGTGAGTTATTGGGCATTGGATAGATGGCAGCCATGTAAATCTTTGTACATTTATGTTCATAGATTTATAGTTACTTAAAGTGCCACATTGGACTTTAAGTGGGAGGTTGTTGGGATTAAAGCACAAGTGACCTCTTATACGGACATGGCCGGCCGCCTGCCTAACTCGCTTATCACTAACTCTTTGTATATACTCACATACACTTGTGTGAATAATAAGATTTGGGAGATAACCCTTCAACGAATTCTCTATGTACTGTGTAAGCTCTCTGTCTGTGTATGTGTGTGTGTGTGTGTGTGTGTGTGTGTCGATCTAAGCTCCGCTTCGCGACTTCAGAGATAAGGGTTAGAGGGTGGTGTTTGTGGCTAGCTGGACAATGGCAAAGGGCGAGACGGCAAGTTGAGGTGAGTAGGTATCAATAGGAGAGAGTGAGGGGAGGAAGGGGGTTGTTGAGGAAAGAGATTGCAGGTGTGCAAGTATAGGGAAAGAGAGTGAGCACTAGGAGAGAGTAGGGGAGGTCAAATGTGCCAGGCAAGCAAAGAAGAGGGAGTGCAAGGTTGTGGGCAACTAGGATACTTTTAGTGGCTTACCAAATCTGTACTAACAAATAGAGAGAGATAAGAAAGTTGTACTAATAAATAAAGAGAGATAAGGAAGTTTATGAGATAGAGCTAGGGAATTCAAAATCAATTGAAATCCAAAGGAATAACTATGTCGAGATAAGACCCCAAAAGCAATACATAATTGAAATCCGAAGGAATAGGTAGAGATAAGATGATAATGGACCGCATCAAAAGCAATACATAAGCCACAGAGATAAGGGAGAGAGAAAACACTTGGATACATTATCGAGAGTAAGTATAATCCAACCAATATTACAACCATCATGGCAACAAGAAACAACTAACTACAATCAAACTCTGGGATATAGGTGCTATAGAAGGGTACCAAAAGAAGAGATGCAAGAAACAAATACCAATTATGTCTATATGGTAGGAAAGTTGATGCAATTGGTGAAGGGATAGGGTTTGAGGTGAGAGCCATCGACTAATGGTAGAGATTGTTCAGATAGAGTGTGCAATTGGACAAATCCTTGAGGGAGAATGTTGGTGACAACAAATGGTCATTGCCAAATAGGCATTAGCTTCTTTGTCTTCTTTGAGTACTTGGCCTGATATAAAAGGACCAATGAGCCTTTTCCAAACTTCCTGGTCTTGAGGTGCCGATTATGCCAAGCCTTCCTTCGGAGCTGCTCTATTTCCAAAGCCTTGGTTGCCAAGAGACACTCCTCTTCCAATTTGGTGAGCCAACTTGTTGTGGCAATGTTGGACTTTGGGGAAGTCCGCTTTGAGTGTTGTGACCCTGGGAGAAACAAAGTGAAACTCAAAGTCTGCCACTGCCTCTAGGCCAAAGGCCAGCTAGAATGGAGAGTGTTGAGTTGTGGTTTTGAAAGCAGTCCTATATGCCCATGTAGCACCCAAAATTGTTGTTGGTGGACAGGAGGTCGGATGAAGGTGACAGGTTTTGTGAAGTAGTGATAGAAGAAATTTGTTAGTGCTTTCAACCTAGCTATTGGCTTGAGGATAGTAGGAGCATGACTTCCATGTGAAAGATTTTGAACCGTCAAAAAGGTTGGCCAACAACTCATTGACAAAGTGGGTGTGTTGGTCACTAGTGATCTCTAAAGGGTAACCAAAATTGTAGAAGATGTTTTCATACAAAACTTCTCCAATGTGGCTAAGGTGCAGTAAGGAGTTGCCGCCACATCTGCCCATTTGGTAGCATAGTCTGTGGCTACCAAAAGATACTGCTTATTTCTTGGTTGGCCAACCCGGTTGATCGGCCCAAAAAAACCTATATCCCACCTTTCAAAGGGTAACCATGCCAAAGAGATCCGCAAGGGACGGTTAGACTAGCGAGTTGGTTTTGGAGCACACGTTGGGACGAATCACAAGACCGAGCATATTGCACTGCATCGCAAAACATGTATGGCCACCACATCGAGTATGTAGAATGTGATGGGTGTGATGTGCTTTGGGTAGTGGCCACCTTTCGGTGAAGAACTTCATATGGACCGCTTTTGTAGAGTGTGTCGCCAATCATAGTGTAGGTCTTACTTTTGGTCAACAATCTCCTCTTTTGCAAACTTGATAGATATGGTGGATAAGAACCTGTGGACAAAAGATGCATAACATCCGAGTACTAGTCTGTGACAATGTCAACCTTAAAAAGAAAATTGTCAGGGAGGTCATCTTCTACTCCTATGGCTGGCTCCCCTAACTCAATCCTAGAGAGATGGTCAGCCATCCGACGTTCCTTGCTGGGACAAAGAATAACCTCAAAGTCAAACTCCTGAAACAACAATAACCACCTCCAAAACCGTCTGGCTACTTGAGGCTTGTTGAGGAGATACTTGAGAGCCTGGTGGTGTTGGGGTATAAGGCCCAATGTGGTCGCCCAGGTAAGTGGGCGGGCCGCCAGGTATGTACACATATTCTTTTGTAAAAACCTAATAAGAACTCACTATGCTCTACACATTACAGTAGAGCGAGTTCACCATATCGTCGTGCTCTTCTTCTCGCACTCTCTCTCGCGTCGCACTTCCGCTCGTACTCCTTCAACTGGTATCAGAGCTCAGATCGAGGCTCGAGGCAGCACTTCAGGAGGCTAGAGTCACTAGCTCATATTGGAGTGAAATTCGACAAGCAAAGACACGGCCCCAAATCTCGTGGGATAGCCCGAAGGCCTGGTGGTGTCAGAATTTCATTCTGAGGTCATCTCGGCCACCGTTCGGCTTCGACAAAGGTCTGCGCAGGCCATTTTCGACTACGTGGTCTCGACGGGTGCAGATCCGACTCTGCAAATTTGGGGTTTTCGGCCTACGACTGCAGGTGCTGAGGATATCGACACTCCCAGAGTGTTGATTTGTGGCTGTCTACACATCGAAGGACGGCTCACAGTTCTTGGAGGCGTGTCACATACGACACGGGCGCATCTACACAGACTGTAGGCGACATCCACTAGTTCATCAGGTAGCTTGTGTGTGCTGCTTGATATTCCAGATTTCATCCTGACATTGCAGGTACTTCCACATGGGATGTATTGTCAGAGATGATGTATGTCTGTTGAGGGTTTGCTGGCTGTGAGTCACACTGCAAACAACCGCCGCAGCGGTTACAGCATACAGTGGGAAATTTGTGGATGTATGACTTTGTGGGAAGTCTATGTACTATCAGATTTACTGCAGCCTTTGTTGAGGGTCGAGTGAGGTTTTATTGAGCTGGGGGATTCTCGAATGTTGAGATCCTTTCGGTGATACAGGTCTTGGAGCGATCCCTCGAGCACCCTTAGATAGGCAGCTAGGATGTATTGACTGTGAGTTAGACAGTTGGGATTGCATCTTTGATTTACTACCGTTGAGGCATTGTCGCAGTCTATGCTTATAGGACAGTGACAGGACAGTGAGAGACAGTACAGGTGCAGGATAGGTTTACCCGCAGCTTACAGTGTCAGAGAGACAGTGTTTTTTGAGTTGTTTTTTGAGCTGTTTTTAGTACACCATAGCCATTTTACAAAGGAGACTTTGCCAAAATTTCTGCAGAATCTGAAGCTTTTTTGGTTCATTTGACAGGTTGATATTGGTTCAGAGGTCAGTTTACAGGAGAAACTCTGCCGAATTTTTCCCAGAAAAGTAAACTACTGTGAAGCGTAGCTATGGCTGGATCACAGGACACTGCTCTTTACAATATCAAGAAGCTGGATGGAACCAATTTCCCATTGTGGAAGAAGCAGATTTGGCACGTGTTGGTACAAAAGAAGCAGATAAAACCTATAAAGCTCAAGGGGATAAAACCAGAAGATATGGACGAAGATGAATGGAGCGAAATGGATGAATTGGCACTTTCTACCATTATGCTGACTTTGGCAGAAAGCGTTTACTTCAATGTAGCAGACGAGATGTCGGCTTATCAAGCATGGTTAAAGCTGAGTGATCTTTATGAGAAGCAGAGTGCAGCTTCACAGGTATACTGGCTTAAGAAGCTTGTTGACTTGAAGATGAAAGAAGGGACACCTATGTCTAATCATCTGAATGAATTCAACACAATCTATAGTCAGTTGTCAGCTCAAGGTGTCAAGTTTGATGAACCTGTTAGAACTATGTTCCTGTTGATCACATTGCCGGAAAGTTGGGACACTTTTCGACCAGCTTTGAGTAATTCTGCACCTCCAGATGGTTTGAACATAGCAGGTGTAGAAGGAAGTTTGCTTACTGAAGAAAACAATAGAAAGACAATGGACAAAGGCAAAGGAACAGCCTTAGTTGTCAGGGGAAGGACCAAAGAAAAGTACACAGGTGGAAAGAGGAATCAGTCTCGTAGCAAGTCCCGCAGTGCTAAAGGCAAGAGTGACATAGAATGCTACCATTGTGGCAAGAAGGGTCACATGAAAAGAGACTGCAGAGAATGGAAAGCAGAAAAAGGCAAAGAGAAAGCTGAAGACCATGGTGAGAAGAACAAGTCCTCAGTGAAGATTCAAGAAATAAATGTGACAAACACTGTTGCAGAGGATGACAGTCTAGTGTCAGGAGACATCTACTTCTTGAAGAATACAATGGACTCAGCTCTTCTTACAACATCTGATGGAAATGCACTGAGTGACTGGATTATAGACTCAGGGGCATCACTTCATGTGTCTCCAAACAAGGAGTGGTTTACCTCTTATGTGACCACTAAAGATCATGTTCGGCTAGGCAATGGGTAGACATGTGAGATCTTAGGTGTTGGAGATGTTCAGTTGAAGTTTCAGAATGGCTCTTCTTTCACGCTGAAGAATGTGAGACATGTTCCCGCAATTACAAAGAGCTTGATCAGCACAGGTTTACTTGATGATGTTGGCTACGTCACCACTTTTGGACAGAACATGTGGAAGATATCCAAGGGTTCTATGACAGTAGCACATGGAGTAAAGTGTGGAGGACTTTACATGATTTATGTATCAAATGTCTCTAAATATATCAATGTAACCGAGCAACCGAACGTTTCTTTGTGGCATAGCCGGTTAGGACATATGTCCAAGAAGTGAATGGAAATCTTGTCTCGTTCTGGTTATTTGCCTGGCTTTTCATTTAATGATTTTGAATTCTGTGAACATTGTCTGTATGGTAAGCAAACACAGCAGCCACATAAGCATAGAAGCAATAGAAGAGATACACAGTTGGCACTTGTTCATAGTGATTTGTGTGGACCTATGCCTAACCTATCTCTAGGGGGAGCTCCTTACTTTATGACATTTATAGATGATTACTCGAGGAAAGTATGGGTTTACTTTCTCAAGCACAAGGATGAAGCGTTTAGTGTTTTCAAAACGTTTGTGACACTTGTGGAGAATCAGAGTGGCAAGAAGTTTAAATGCTTACGCATTGACAATGGTGGAGAGTATGTTTCAAAGGCCTTTCAGGACTTTTGTGAGTCAAAAGGTATAAAACGTGAACTTACTGCTCCTTACAATCCTCCTCAAAATGGTGTTGCTGAGAGGATGAATAGGACCGTACAAGAGAAGGTCAGAAGTATGTTGTCTAATGCACAACTGCCAAATGGGTTTTGGGATGAAGCTGTATCAACAGCTGTTCATCTTGTAAATAGATCTCCTAGCAAGGTTTTGCAGAAGGATTCAGTGCCAGAGATGGTATGGTCAGGCAAAATGCCCTCATACAAGCATCTCAGAGTCTTTGGCTGTGAGGCATATACTCACGTTCCAATGGAATTTAGGAACAAACTTGAGCCAAAAAGTAGAAAGTGCATCTTTCTAGGCTATGGTAATTCTGGTGAGATGGGGTACAGACTTTGGGATCCCGAATTTAGAAAGGTTGTCCGCAGCAATGATGGACCTGCACGTGCAAGACAAAATGTCAGGGCTCAAGAGGAGCAAGGACAGGATAGAGTGGAACCACAGGTTGTGGCTGAGCCTGAGCCACCTATTGTGCGTAGATTTGGACGTGTCACGCGACCTCCTGATAGGTTTGTTCCATCTATGAACTATGTCATGCTGACTGATTGCAATGAGCCTTCATGTTACAAGGAAGCAGTGCAAATGAAGGACTCCGGGAATTGGCAATTGGCCATGCAGTCAGAGATGACAGCTCTGCATAAAAACAAGACATGGAAGCTAGTTAAATTACCACAGGGCAAAAAGGCTCTACCTTGTAAATGGGTTTACAGGTATAAGATCACCGCTCATGATAGTCAGCCAAAGTACAAAGCAAGGCTTGTTGCCAAGGGCTTTAAGCAAGAACAAGGCATTGACTTTGATGAAGTCTTCTCTCCGGTGGTCAAGATGACTACATTGAGATGCTTTCTTGCATTGGTTGCCATATTAGATTTGGTGTTGCACCAAATGGATGTCAAGATAGCGTTCTTGCATGGTGATTTAGATGTGGAAATTTACATGCAGCAGCCAAAAGGGTTTGTTGAGAAAGGCAAGGAAGATTGGGTATGCCAGTTGTTAAAGAGTCTTTAAGGCTTAAAACAATCACCGAGGGCATGGTACCATAAATTCCACAAGTTTATGATTTCTCAAGGCTACAAACGTAGTGAGTTCGATCACTGTCTATATACAAAGAAGGCTAAGGATGGTAGTTGGCTGATCCTTATTTTGTATGTGGATGACATGTTGATTGCTGGCAAGCACTTGGAAGAAATTTCAGCTTTGAAGTCAAAGATGGCAAAATCGTTTGACATGAAAGACATGGGTGAGGCAAGTCATATACTTGGTATACGCATTGAGAGAGACAGATCAAAGAAGTTGATTTGGTTATCTCAAACAGAGTATATTGACAAGGTTTTGCAACGTTTCAATATGGAGAAGGGAAAGGCACTGAGTGTTCCATTGCCACCATATGTGAAACTTAGCAAACAAGATTGTCCTGTTTCTGAGGAATAACAGGCTGAAATGGATAAGATTCCATATGCGTCTGCAGTGGGTAGTTTGATGTATGCAATGATTGCTACTCGACTAGACATTGCATTTGCAGTGGGAGTAGTAAGTCGATACATGTCAAACCTAGGCAAGAAACATTGGGAGGGAGTGAAAGGAATATTGAGATACCTGAAAGCTACAAAGAGTATGCGTATATGCTATGGGAGTCAGGAGCTAAGTGTAAAGGGTTTTACAGACTCAGATTATGCAGGTGACTTAGACAACCGAAGGTTTACGTCAGGGTATGTCTTTACATTGGCTGGTGGAGCAGTATCATGGCGTTCTAAATTACAAGATTGTGTTACTCAGTCTACTACAGAGGCTGAATATGTTGTAGCATCAGAGGCATGCAAAGAATCAATTTGGCTTAATTGACTAGTAACAGATTTGGGAATCAAAGAAGAGATGCCTGTGTTATATTGTGATAGTCAAAGTGCTATACAATTGGCTCGCAATCCAGTTTATCACTCAAAGACAAAGCATGTGGATGTGAAGTATCATTTCATCAGGGAAATGCTCGAGGGTAAGCAGCTTCAGCTTGTCAAAGTTCACACCACAGAAAATCCCGCTGATCTACTTACAAAAGGACTTCCCTCAGAGAGCTTTGCGCATTTTCTCAAGCAGTTAGGTGTAGGGTAGTACATCACTTCTCTACATCTCTTGTATATTAGCTTGTATAGTAGCTTCTCTCACACTTAAAGTACCACATTGGACTTTAAGTGGGAGGTTGTTGGGGTATAAAGCCCAATGTGGTCGTCCAGGTAAGTGGGCGGGCCGCCAGGTATGTACACATATTCTTTTGTAAAAACCTAATAAGAACTCACTATGCTCTACACATTACAGCAGAGCGAGTTCACCATATCGTCGTGCTCTTCTTCTCGCACTCTCTCTCGCGTCGCACTTCCGCTCGTACTCCTTTAGGTGGTCAGTGATCACTACAAAATGGACACCTCTAAAATAATGCCTAAACTTCTGCAGAGCGTAGACAAAAGCCAATCCCTCTCTCTCAGTGGTTATGTATAGTTTTATTTGGCCTTTGTGAGGAGCCAACTTGCATAGTAGACATACCAATCCAACTTGTACTCCTTGCTAGGCTGGGTAAGGACCGCGCCTATGGTTGTGATACTAGCATTAGTGTGCACATGAAAAATGAGTGACAAATTAGGTGTGCCTAAGATGACAACATGTGTGAGACGTTTCTTCAGATAGTTGGGAGAGCCATCGGAAAGGTTGGGCTAGACTAGTGAGACGAAGTAGAGGCTTGGAAATATCATCATACATTCTAATAAACCGTTGGTAATAGTCGATGTGGCCTACAAAGCTCTGCACTCCTTTGGCATTAGGTGGCCTAGGCATGCATAAGATGGCTATAACTTTTTATGGGTCAAGGGCAAGTCCTTCAGCATAGACAATATGGCCCAACGAAGTGCCTTGGGTGACCATGAAATGACACTTATTAGGGTCGAGTTTCAAATTTACATCTCTACAGCGAGAAAAAATGAGGGCCAGTTGCTCCATATGCTCTTGGAAACATTCCACTAGACTTGCACAGTCTTGGACCGAGAAGCAAGCAAAGTCATCCATAAAAATCCTCAAAAGTTTGTCGAGGAAGGGCTCAAACACAATGTAGACCATTCTGTTCCAGGATGGCGATGCATTCTTTAATCCAAAGGGCATGCACTTGAAGACGAAGACTCCCCATGGAGTAATAAAAGCTATATTGATCCTATCATCCCCCAAAATTGCCATATGATTGTAGCCACCGAAGCAATCCATAAAAGTGAGCAAAGCATGGCCGGCTACATCTTCTAAGATGCACTTATAAAAGGGGGTCGGAAAGCCATCTATAATAGTGACCTTATTGAGAGCTTTGAAGTCTACAACATGGGCAACCTTTTCTTTGTCTTGTCCACACTATCCCCTAACTGCTCTATCTTAAGAACAAGCTATTACATCATTAAGATTGGCTTCTTTGCCTTCTTTACAAGTTTCTAAAATAGAGTTTGAAACAACTCATAGTGCCCCGAGCACCTTGACAAAAGTGATTGCATTTGGGGATCACATGCCATCATGTTGCATCCATTTATACCAATCGATGGCATCTTTGCGAGTCCTTTCTGGCTTAAGCTTCTAAAAGTACAATCCTAAGACTATATCTTGCAGTAACCCACGCTTGACATATACTTTAGTAGAACGTTATAAAGACAAAGATGCTAGCATAATTTGCATCTCTGACAATCCTGAGCCTTTTTTACCTCTGTTACAAAAGGCGAGACCTGCACAATATTGCTCAAGCACATTATTTTGAGCTTTATACTTGTTGTGCCCTCATTGTGGACACCTTTTCCACCGAGACTCCTCTATAGCTTGCATCGAATGTCTTGTGGGGTATTTGATCACTAATAGGCACGCAACACCTAAGTTGGCAACTCGTCACGAATAGAGCCCACTCAGCCTTGATGCCTATGAAGCATGTCTAGGGTCCATCCCCTCCTCTCCATGTCCTCAATATGACAAGTTCCTTGGTGACTTGATCTTTTATATTATTGGGGGTTGTATTACTTTATGATGCCATGGTGAGAGTTTTGAGCTGGCGTGAAGTAAGGGTTTTTATATGCCCTTATTAGCAAGTGAGAGCCATCGATGGTTGCAATTTGAAGGCAGTTTGAGTTTAGCTTCCTTTTGTTTGTTTTTTTTTGAATTTATTTTTACACAGGAAGCACTAGGACGATTTTGCCCACATTGATCGTTGAAGACACCCACGTGGCACTCCTATTGAAAAGCTATGGTCGATTGTTGGCCCAAGAAAGGTAGAATATTGGGTGTGGACCTGTCACGAGTGTTCTATCCTACCATATCCGTTTATATTTTGCTTTTCATCTTGAGAGTCCATGTGGAGCATTCAAAGGCCATCCAAAAACAAACAATGCGACAATTCTTGTAGTTTCCCCATTTCCCTCAATTTTCAAGCTTGATTAAAATTTGGCAAAGAAATTGGAAGAACAAAACAATTTGAGCGTCCTCTGATTAGCGTCATGGGGAAGAAGCGCAGACATACCTTCATATTTCTTTCGGACGATGAAGATGCTGATAACGCGTCTCGCCAGCAGCCAGCCGCTGACAATGGCGGAGCCTCACAGGTAATTTGATTTTGTGTGTGAGAGAGAGAGAGAGAGAGAGAGAGAGAGAGAGAGAGAGAGAGAGAGAGAGAGAGAGAGAGAGAGAGAGAGAGAGAGTTTTTTTTCCTATTTAGGCTAGCAGCACCAGCTTCCATAGCCACATCTATCATTCAGAAAAGTGCGGGCTTGCAAGTACGTTTTTCTAACTTTTTTTGGCTCATGATTGTGTTTGTATGTGGAAGGGCATAAAGCCGACTTTTGTGTGTGTGTCTGTTAAGTTTGAGAGAGAGAGAGAGAGAGAGAGAGAGAGAGAGAGAGAGAGAGAGAGAGAGAGAGAGAGAGAGAGAGAGAGAGAGAGAGAGAGAGAGAGAGACATTGTTCCATGCTTTGTACATGCACAGTTTGTATATCCTAAGAGTAGGCCACACTGGCACTCTTGGGGGTTCTATACTCAGATATAGAGTCATGGTTTTCTCGTGAAAGAGAGAGAGAGAGAGAGAGAGAGAGAGAGAGAGAGAGAGAGGTCGTAACCTTAACCTAGGTCGTAACCCTAATTCTAGGTCATGACCCCAACCCTACGTCGCTGCAGTAGCTTTGGCCATGTGTGGACGCTTGTGTAGCAAGAAACATTTCGTGTGTTTTGTCGTTACGAGGTGTTTTGTTTTGAACATGCCAAGTTGAAACACGATATGAAACACATGTTTCTATCGATTATAGCAAACCTAATATTTAGGAGTCTAGTAGGTGAATACAACTTATATACATGGTCACATTGCCTCATACGGAGTTCTACCAATGGCACTGGAATAGGAGTCCTTACACACATCACCGAGAGCACGTCGTGGTTTTGATACCATGTCAAAGGTGCAGCAGAAAAGGGTGAATCGAGTGATGATCTCATCTGCAATTGCGAACAAACCTCCTCTTCGGACTGGGCAGCCAACGATCTCGGATTTATTGCGATAGATCTCATTGTACATAAGCTTCTAGCACGAACCGCCCACCGCTAGGGTTGAAAATGTGAAATCTGCAATCTTCTGACTTTCTGTTAAATACCGACACTGTGTCGGCGAGGACGGCGATGACGCGATGACGATGTGTTGAAAACGGAGATGCTTTAATCTGCGAACAGCATGCTGAATCTGAAAACGTTGGCTGACTCGACGGTACGGCAAGGATCTACTACGGGTAGGTGAGATCTTCGAAGCTAAGGGTCAATCTGCAAGGGCTAAGGGCTGAAAACTGAAAACGCTACCTGTATGGCTGGACCGGAGTGTTGGTGACTGAAAACGCTAGGCAATCTGCAAGATGCAAAAACGCTAGGCTTGATTTGCAATCTGCTAACGCCAAGTGCTGGGATCTGAAAACATTGGCTGATCTGGATGTCCAAAAATGCCAGGTTTGTCTTGTGGCTGAAAACGCTAAGTCTCCTGCCGGTCTTGCTGAGAAGGTGCATTGCAAGTTGCTGGAACTTCTTCTGCCTCTTCTGCCAGAAAGTGCTAGCGCTAGGTTTCTTTTAGAAGCTTAGTAAATTTTCCCTACCCAGTTTTCCAACAAAAGTCACTTATTAAATAATAAGTGAAAAATGAGTAAATAGGGAAAATGGGTTCTGTGCACTGTAAAGTGCTCATGATGGGTATTGACTATCATGCTGATGATCATGCTGTGTGCAACCAGAGGATATGCAACTACTCTAAGTGCCTGGACATGCATGGCCTGCGCACAGGCTCACAAAGGTGCCATAACACTTCCTAAGCTGACTTGAACCCTAGACCTGAAGTAGCTTGTCCACATGCACATAGGGTTAGATGTGCACGTGACAAATGGTTTGGATGCAATGGACTTGTCGATGATGTCGACGACAATGATGACGATGACGAGGACGAGGACGGGCTGAAAAGTGAAAACGCTAGGGTTGAAATGCTGAAATCTGGAAAATGCTGACTTTTTGCTGAATATTGACACTACGTCGGTGAGGTTGACTCGATGACGATGCGCCGAAAATGCAGATGCTGAAATCTGAAAATAGCGGGCTGAAACTGAAAATGCTGGCTGATCCGACGGTACGGTAAGGATCTGCTACGGGTAGGTAAGATCTGCGAAGCTAAGGGCTGAACTGCAATGGGTAAGGGCTAAAAACTGAAAACGCTACCTGACTTGGCTGGATCTGACGACGGAAACTGCAAAACGCAAGGCTTGGTCTACAACAAGAAATGCCAGAAAACGCTGGGGCTGATCTGTAATAGAAAACGCTAGGGCTGATCTTGTGGTTGAAAACACTAGGGCTCTCTGCTGGTCTTGCTGAGAAGATGCACTGCAAGTTGTTGAAACTTCTTGTGCTGCCTCTTTTGCTTGTAGTGAGCGCCCCTTCTCTGCTTTTATTCCCGATAAAGGCTGGGTCGAGCAATAACTCCTACAGCCCCACGACCTTGAAAATGTGGCATAATAAATAAATAAATAAAATGCCTGCAAAACTGAAGTGTCCCAATGTCACAACCCAGTGACGTGGCGCACACACACACTCTCTTGCAGGGGCATTCCTCGGATTTTCCGTTGGATGTTGAGGTGGCATTGCCGTACGGACATTTTCGCAATTCACGGCGCTTTTTGCGAGCAGTTATACGGAGGCCTCTACGCAAGAAGGCCTTGCTTTTTCTACGCAAAAAGGGCTGGAAATCCTACGCAAAAACTTGCTTTATTTTGGAGTTGCTTATTTTACCAAGGCTTGAGAGGAATTGCCTTTATTTTTAAAGTGCTTTTAATTGGCAGCTTTTGGGGCTCTGCTTTTAGCATCCCTTGTAAACCTTTATAAGGGTGGGTAGGGCTCCCACTCTGGAGAGCATCTGGACGCGAGTTCGAGAGAGACCCTCCCACTCCCTTGTACTTTGTGTTGCAGATTAATACAAAAAGAAATACCGAAAGGGGCGCCAGTCTTTGGGGCTAGTATCTCTAGGCACGAAACTCCGCCGGGCCGTGTCGAATCAATTGTGAACTCTGAATTGTTTTGAAGTGAATTCCTGTCGTGTCGCGATAGAATCTTGACTTGGAGTGTCCAAGTCTGTTACAGTGGTATCAGAGCGCGGCCAATTTCTCTTCTACCGGAAAATCCGATCCTTTTTCTAGCGACACTTATGGATTCAGACTGAGATCAGTCAACTTCCGCTGCATCCGGAGATGCGGGAAGAGTTCACGAAGAAGATTCACGCGAGGAGTACGGCACGCCTCGGCCTACTCAGGCGGAGCTTGAAGAGATGGAGCGTCAACGATTGATTGACGTGCAACAAAGATGATGCTAAATTTTGCGGAAGGACCCGAAATTTGCAAAATTTATGTCCTTCACGAGGTACATTCACAGTGGCAGCAAACCGCAAAACCACCCCTCAAACCGGCACTCAAGAAATCTCCTACTCCAAGGATGTTTACAGAGCAAGAATTAGAAGAGGTGGTTGATGCATGGATTTTTCAGCTTTTTGACGCGCAGAACAAAGCCGAAAAGCACGACAAAAAGCAGAAGAAAGGCACTGACTTCCGGTTTATTTGGGTCGTCAGTTTACATTTGCCTCGGCAAGAAAGCAAAAGAAGCATGTGCGATTTGAAGGAGTACCCAGTTCTTCTTCTTCTTCTTCGAGTTCTTCTAGCTCCTTTGACTCAAGCGAAGAAGACAGAAAAGGGGAAAAGCAAAGCAAAAAGCAAAGCTTCAGAAAGGGTAAGAAAAAGGCAAAGAAGCCTAGATTTCGCCCAATTTCTGACAGTTCTACAGAGGACTCGTCTTTAGACAGTTCGGACTCCGATGATCACAGATTCTATGCAAAGAAGAAGAATTTCTATAAAGCCAACCAATATGACTTTCTGGAGGATAAAAGCAAGAAAGTCCGAGAGTTTAAAGAAGGTGGACAATCAATTAAATTTGACACGTTTTTTGGATATCAAGATGCTTCGAAGGCTTTGGCCTTCATACAACAATTTGATATAGCTTTCTCTGGAGGGCGTTACTCAGAGCACTCCAAGATTCGGAGGGCTACCTCTTACTTCAAGGGAAATGCTTGAACTTGGTGGTCCACGCTTCTATTGAACAAGACAGTGCCAATTAAATGACTGAAATTTAAAAGGCTTTTTATTTCTTCTTGGTTGACTCGAGAGTACGAATACGACATACGAACTGCTTGGAACCATCTTCGGCTGACCAAGAAGGATACATTGGACGCATATTGCGAGAGATTCTGGAGCTCTTTTCTACCAGCCTCTTCATTTAAGAAGATCTCGTTCAAAGAACAGATTGAGCGGTTTACCTTGGGACTTCCTACAGAGATCCGAGATCATTGCTAGTTAGATTCCATTCAGGAACTGATGAGTCATGTGAAACGGGGTTTTGCCATTCATTCAGGCAGTTTGACCTACCCCATATATGAAATCATGACGCAAAGGACCGAACAGACTTCAAACAATGAAAGTAGAAAGAAGAAGAGCAGCCCAGAAAAGAAAGAAACAGATGCATGACCCAAGCTCACTCTTCGAGAGAGGGCAAACTACATCAAAGAGGGAAAGTGCTTTGGATGCGTGGAACTGGACACATCTACGCGAAGTGCTCTAAAAAGGCACCGAAAGAACACAATGACAAAGATGAAGAAAGGCCTGAGAGTTCAAAAGCAGCTGAGGAACGCGGACGAAAAGGCAAGATGAAAGCAAGACTGGTTCGAGATTGCATGGGTACTGACCCAAGCATGATTGACGAGAGTCCAGAACTTTGCCGAGCTTGGGGCAAAGTGAGGCCAAGAAGCCTTGATCTTCTTTGATGGAGAAGCCAAGGCCAACTTCATTTCACCTGAATTGGCGGCGAGGCTCGAGATCACACCTGATCGGAAGGGATCACTAGCAGAGGCAGTTCTAGCGGCACCCGGCAGGGACGTAGCCATTACACCTGTCATTGGCAAACTTCGATAGCATTGTCAGGGGTATTTGGGGCACGAGGACTTCTACATAATGCCCTTGGAAGGTTGTGATGTCCTCCTGAGAATTCCCTGGTACCATAAGAACAACGCCGTGGTCGACTATCGAGCGAGAAAAGCAACTTTGATTACAGAGAAGGACCGAACGATTGTACTTGATGTGAAACTTAAGGGCGAGTCTATCCCTATTGTATCGGCTTCGGCTGTTTCAAAATCAATAAAATCCAATCTGTTTGTTTACTCTTGATCCTTTTGAGAGAGTTGAATGATGAGAATAGGACAAATATGTCTGAACTTGATAAAGAACGCCAAGATTTTCTCCACACTCATGCCGATTGCTTTTCAGAGGGCCTCTCAGGCGAATTACCACTCGCTTGTCCCGAGGATCATACCATTGATCTGATACCTGGAAGCACACCACCGAACCGGCCACCTTATCGTGTGAGCCGAGCCAAGAACGAAGAAGTTATGAACCAAGTGAAAGACCCCTTGAAAAAGGGTCTTGTCCAGCCTAGTACTTCACCGTACTGCTCTCCAGTTGTCACGTGACACAACCAACCCTGTGTCCGTGGACAAGCTACAGCATTATGTGTCTGTGGACAAGCTACAACATGACCAGGGCTCAGTTCAGTCAGTCAATCTAGAATAGGAAGTGATCTGGCACTTTTGTGAGTCTGTTCGCAGACCGTGCATGACCAGTCACTTAGATTAGTTGCATATCCTCTGGTTGCACACAGCATGACCATCAGATTCTAGTCAGATCCCATCAGTAGCATTTTTACAGTGCATAGGCCTAGGCATTTTCCCTATTTTTGACATTGTTCACTTATTATTTTTAAGTGACTTTTGTTGGAAAGTAGGTAGGGCTATTTTGCTAAGTTAATATAGAAGCAAATCAGAGTTAGCACTTTCTGGCAGAAGAGGCAGCAGGAGCACCTTGCTCAACAGGCAACTTCTTAGCAAGACCAACACCCGCAGTAGCCCTAGGGTTTTCAGCCATCTGAGGACCTAGCGTTTTTGCATCAGATCAGCCTTGGCGTTTTGTGCACAGCAGATCAGCCCCGGCGTCATCACGACACGGCAGATCAACCTATCGTTTTGCATTTGCAGAACCACCGGCGACAGCAGGACCAATTTCAGACCTAGCGTTTTTGGTTTGCAGCACAACCTCAGCATTTTTGTAGATCATCGTGATAGAATCAGCCATAGGACCAGCGTTTCAGCCCTTGGCACTCGCAGAAGAACCCCCGAACCTCGCAAATCTCACCTTCCTGCAACAGATCCTCGCCGCACGGTCAGATTCCGCAAGGTTGACAGTTTCAGCCCGGAAAACGCAGATTTCAGCATTTGTGTTTTGAGCCCGCCATCGTCGCATCGTCGCCATCGACATAGAATCAGAATTTCAGCAGATAAAGATTTGCAGATTTCAGCCCTCAGCGTTTTCAGATTTCAGCCTGTCTCGTCGTCGTCCTCATCGTCGTCGACATCGTCGGCAAGTCCAAGCATTGTAGAGATTTGTGCAATCACAAGTAGACCGCTCTCGCCATAGAGAGTGGGGCCTTCGGAGGTGTCACGTGACACATCCCAACCCTATGTGTCCGTGGACAAGCTACACCACAGCAGGGTTCAGTCAGTCCGATCAAGTTAGATTAGCAGTGATCTGGCACTTTTGTGAGTCTATTCGTAGACCGTGCATGCCCAGTCACTTAGCATACATGCATATCCTCCAGTTGCACACAACATGATCATCGGAATTCCCATCAGAATCCATTAGCATCAGTTAGGGGAATTTTCCAGTGCATTTAGCCTATTTTCCTATTTATTGGGATTTTCACTTATTATTTTTAAGTGACTTTCCTACAAAAGTAGGTAGGGCAATTTTGCTAAGTTAATATATAAGCAAATCCAAGTTCACACTTTCTGGCAGAAGAGGCAGTAGGAGCTCCCCGCTCAACAGGCAACTTCTCAGCAGTACCCCCCCGCCGCAGTAGACCATCGCCATACCTTCCCTTCCCTTGGCGTTTTCTAGCCCAGCCGTCACCACCACATGCCTGGCGTTTTCTCTAGCCTTGGCAGCAGTACAAGAAATCACTAACGCTAGCAGTCATTACAGATCGTTGGTATTTTCAGCATCAAAAACGCTGCAAGAACTCAGGCCTTAAACCTGCAAATAGATCAATGTTTTATCATCATTTCAGCCCCTTCAAAAGCTGCAGAACCTCAGCGTTTTCAGCCGGCAGAAACCTCTTCAAAAACGCTAGCAAGACCCCAGCAATTGTCCAGCGGTTCAGCCCCAGTCACTAACGCTAGCCTATTGCAGTTTCAGCAGAGAGAAAAACTCAGAATTCAGCATATAGAACAGTAGCAGATTCCCCCCATTCAGTTGCAGAAGATCCCCGAGTTTAGCCCCGGAAAACACATCCAAAAACAGTCATTTTCCGCCACCGAAACAGTCCCTGCATTCAGCGATTAGAAGCCACAGATTTCAGCCATCGAGTCGTCATCGTCATCACCGTCGTCGTCATCAGCATAGTCCAACTTGCATCTGTCCATTGCATACGCATTGTACACCTTTGTGCAATCAAAGAATAGACCACTCTCGCCGACGAGAGTGGGGCCTTCGGAGGAGGGTTTTACAACCTCTCGGGTGTTGTATCTCTTCTCTCTCCTTCTCTCAGTCTCATTCACTTGCACGCACAATATCCACTCACTTTGTTCGTGATCATAGCACTCTCCATAAGACGGAAAGCTCTCTCTTTCCCTAAGAACTAAAAGGAACCTTGAGCAATAAAGATCACTAATCTTGAGAAAATACAACATTCATTCCGCTGCACCTTACAGGAGGAGGGTTTGACAACATCTCTGGTGTCGTATTCTCTTCTCTCTCTCTCTCTCTCAGTCTCATGCACTTCCATTCTCAGTGTCCATTCACTTTGTTTGTGTCCATTGCACTCTCACTAAAGGAACGGAAGGCTCTCTCTTCCATAAGTAAAAGGAATCCTTGAGCACAATTCGGAGCACTCATGTTGAGCAAAGATCAACATTCATTCCGCGGCACCTTACATTGGTATCAGATCTTTGACAGTGTTCTGTATCACTCAAGGAAAGAACCACAAGAACCATTGAATTTTTTTTGCTTGTTGAGGTCGCACGAACCTAAGTTCACTTGGGCGTGTCGATTCCTAATCGTGTTTTTGAAGAGTGACAGGAATCCCAAGAAAGAAGGGCTTGTCCAGCCTCCCCTTGTGCCTCTTTTCACTCATTGAGAGCAGACCGTGCACTTAGCGGCCGGCCAATCGATGCGAGGTGGGAAAAAGCAACCTTGGTGTGAGCGCAAGGCCGCTAAGGGGTGTGTCCGCGGAAAAGAGCAGAACTCGGGTGAAGAGAAGATCCTTCTCGAACACAGATTGCAAGCGAAAGAAGAACCTCAAGAACCTCAAGAACTCAAGACCCCAAGAAACCCAAGACCCAAGACCCACAAGAACCCAAGTTCCTCGTGCACTTAAGAACCCAAGACCACAAGAACCCACAAGAACCCACGACTTCAGAATGGTCATCACTCGAAGCGGAATGGATACTTCGCTCGGAAGTGATGAGCATGAGAGAGGCGAAGAAGAATTTTCCCCACCAGGAGGTTTTTCCGACCCTCCCCCTTTTCCATCTACGCCAAGGATTGCACTAACTCCTATGGAGGAGTTGGAGCAGATGTTTATGGACATGAAGTTAGAACGCGAAGCAAGAAGAGTAGAAAGAATGGCAGAATTTGATCGCAGACACGCAGAAAGAAAAGTAGAAAGAAAGGCAGCCATAGAGCGTGAGCATGAGCAAGCGCGACACATGCAAGAGTTGTTGCGACTCTTTTCTCAAGTGCAGACACAAATGCAAGAGATTCGGGAAAAGGAGACTCTCTCAGTCTCTTCTTCTCCAAAGCATGACACACAGGATTTGCATGATGATAACCATGATGGTTTGAATGATAATGACAAGCATGAAGAATTGCATGACAATGACAAGCATGATGATTTGGATGACAATGACAAGCATGATGATCAAGATGTGATTTCTCACAAGCATGATGATTTACATTACGATGATGTGATTGTTTACCAGGATGATGGCTTAGTTGATACTTTCTCTAGTGAAGCTAACCTCATTGCAGATTTGATCAATCACGAAGACCCGATCTTGGCTCTCGAGCCTTGGTCCAAAGAACCCCCTCAGGAAGAACCGATCTTGGCTCTTGAGCCTAGGTCCAAAGAACCCTTACAAGAAGTACTATGTGTTCGAATGATTCGTCAGCACGCATTGTACGAGTGTTCATTCGTGATCGTTTCCTGAATTTTTGTCAGCGTCTTTTTGTGATCCCTTTTCCTATGCATGACATATTGTACGTTGAGCACGTTTCACTCATGAATGAGCACGGATGTATGCGGATTATTCATGAAAAGCTGAAAAGTATGCATTCAAGGAAGTCACATTTCATGTCTCTTCCTTGGCACGACACAGTTGTAGAAAGAGCACATGAAAGTATGAGCACCAAGCATGGGCATTTCCGTTGTGAATTGCCACAATCGATTGCTTTAGATCAGAAGAGAAAGATTCGATCTCATTGTTTGCGTGTGTGTGGTGAATGGTTTGGCACTCCGTCTCTTTGTTCATCTACATTGCATGCACAATCTTTGAGGAAGACAAGATTTTTTCTAGTCACTTTACATGGAATAGGTATGTTCATGGTTTTGTGTTGGAAATGGTTTCAAGAATTTTCAGCCATGGAGATTCTTGAAGGAGAAAGAAGCATGACTCTAGATGAAGTTGAAGCATCGAAGGAGCCTTAGAAGACTTTGTGTCGCTTTCGACGCGGCCCAAAGAAGCAAGCGTTGCAAACCTTTATGAAGTTCAAGTACCGCACGACCCACACATCAGAATGGGCCGGCGAAGAGTCCCTTCCAGGATTCTGGATGCTATTGGTGATCGCCCTCAACGCCATACAGTTTGGTACCAGTACCTCACTTTGAAAAGGAGGGGATTTCACGTGACACATCCAACCCTATGTGTCTGTGGACAAGCTACAACATGACCAGGGCTCAGTTCAGTTAGTTAGTCTAGAATAGGAAGTGATCTGCACATTTTATCAATGACACTATGGAAATCCTATGGGATATGCTTTCAGTCAAGCATCGGAAATCTACTCCTTACTATCCCAGATGCAATGGACAGGCTGAAAGTAGCAACAAGACAATAAAGACTATTCTGACAAAGGTGGTGCAAAAGAAACCAGATCAGTGGGATTTGAAACTTCAGATTGCTCTATGGGCTTATAGGACAGCTTATAAGGTAACTACTGGAATGACACCATTCAGAATGGTGTATGGTATTGAAGCTGTGGTTCCTATGGAATTTGTGATCCCCAGTCTGAGAATGGCTGTGAAGTATGGGTTAGACTTCAAACATAATCTTAAGAAGAGGCTAGAGGAACTGATGCAATTAGATGAACTCAGGCAAAGGGCTATGTTGGAACAAGAAATTGTTCAACAACGAAGGAAGCACTGGCATGATCGCCGAATTAAAGTTCGAGAATTCCAGAAAGGAGACTTAGTGCTTCTATATCAGTCTAGACTGGGTCCAAAGAAGCCGAACTTGAAGATTGCTTGGGCAGGACCTTTTGAGGTAGACTGGGTCTTCTCCAATGGCACAGTCAGATTGAAAGATTTATCTGGACTGATGTTGCCAGGAGTATATAATGGAGCAAAGATCAAGCTTTATTATTCAGAGACCAGAGAAACTGGGCTAGAACAAGGTACTAAGGAACTGGAACTTGCTGATCAAGAGATACCAGAATCAGACATTTTTGGACTTTTTCATGTACAACCAATTCCAACTTCAGAACCAGTACGAGAAGGACCAGATCAGGCTGACCTTAGAATCAGTACCAGTATGGTCGAGCCAGACTGGAAATCAGTCGAGTACCAGTGTGGACACACTTTCCAATTTTTAAGCGCCCAACGGTCAAATGGCACGCCAGTGGTAATTATTTCAAGGATGGGTCGCAGTCTTGTCCAATGCATGTCTGCCACGACAACAACGACGCACACAAGTCTAGGAGCGGCGAGTGGTGGAGCTTTTATGGCGCGAACACGTATAACAGTCAGGAGAGTTAGCATTTTTCCTCATAAATCCCCTGCGCGACGCTTCCCTCCTGTTAACCATTCGCCATCGCCAAGCTTCGAGGTTTCTTCGCTGCAGCTGCAAACTTCGACCTCTAACGAGACAGTTGACTGTCAGCTAGCCTTGCCAGCGACACCAGGAAACGGCTTCGACACGATAAGTAAGTCATCTTCTCTTTCGCCTGTTTCATCGTCATCGACCTCACAGTGTATGGGTAGAAGGAAACGCTCAGAGAAGATGCAGGAGTCTCTTGAGGAAACCCAGGCCATAGTTGTTGAGGCAAAGGCAAGCCTTCCCATTATCCCGTACAGTAAAATCCAGCGATATGTATTTACTGATCAAGCAATGACTCTGCTACAACTCTGGGATCTTCGAGTTGTGTTGCAAGCTACAAGAATTGCTTTTGATGCAGATATCATCAAGCAAGTTCTTGATTCCTTCGACACTGAAAATGGCAATGCCATGGTAAATAGTAGGAAGGTGTCAGTGACACCAGAAGCCATAGCATTTGCATTCCGAATGCCCAATGAGCCCAAACCTTCTGTGGCAACTACGCAGCAGATAAGTATAGCTCTGAAGGAGGATGAAACGGCTAGACGAAAGCGCAAGGCAAGTGCTCAAGGAGTTCCAGTAGCAGGACTGGAAGCCTCCATTGCTTACAGGTTTGTAGCTGAAGCAGTAAGCCTTAAAAACAACTTAACGTATGTATCCGAAAAATTGTTTGCTATGTTGTTGGCCAAGATATTGGATCCACAGGTTCCTATTAACCTTTGTCAAATTCTCTCGCATAATGTACTCCAGCAGACTGCCAAGCTAAAATCTCAAAATGTTTTCAAGGCCTGGTATGTTTGGCAATTCCTGTATTGGGCTACTGCTGCAGATGTTAACGAGCAGGTAAAGAAGGCTTGGAGTGAGAAGCCAATTTCTGAACTGAAGAACATTGAACTGTCCTCAGACGACGAGGAAACAGACAGTCAAACCATTTCAACCGACCTGAAAAGGAAAGCAACTGCAGAACAGGTTGGTAGTTCAAAGAAGCCAAAAATTACACTGACAAAAAGCAGTGAGTTTTTGAAGCAGATAGAAAGCCAGGTCAAGACAGTAAACACTGAGAAAGCTGTAGTGAGCCAGACTGAGCAGCAATCTGCTCAGAAGACTGTGCCTGACCAGTCAGTCGTAAAAAATACAGTTGCTACTGGTTCTGGGAAAGATCATGCCAAGCCAGCCACTTTTGAGAAGATAGCAGACCAGTCAGGGGACAAAGGCAAGAGCCAACTGGACAAAGGGAAAGGTCCAGCTTTCTCGACTTTGCCTAGTGGAGTTCCTACTCCAAATAATGGAAACCTTCTGCAACTGGTAAAACAGGACAAGTTGCAGCAAATGCAGACTAAGCATTTGAAAGGGCATCTTCTTCTCATCAAAGCTGATTATGCAACTTTACCCTACATAGCTCCAATGGCAATATATGAGCCTACTGATTCTGATCCAACCACAGTCAAAGACAGATGTTCAGTCCTTATACAGTCTTCTTGGAATACCATTGTCAGTTGTATGGGACAACTGATGGAGACTGCTGGATCAAAAGAGGAAGTCAAAAAGCTCAAAGCTGACTTGACAGAGGCACAAAATCAGATTGAAAAGCTCCAGAAAGCCCAGGAAGAGCAGAACATACAACACAGGGTACTGGAAGCTCATTCAGAAAGGACTAATGAGTTGTTGAACAAAAAGTTAGCTAAGGTTGAATCTGAAATAATGATCGTCAAGAATCAACGGAATGAAGCACTGAGAGCTGCAGAGCGGGCTGAATCAATGCTCAGGATGAAGCGGGCGGAATTCAAAAACCTGCTAATGCGCCATACAGCTCTGAAGGCTTCTCTGACTGAAAGATACATCTATAACAGCTTGCCTGAAATTTTAAATCCATCAGGCAATGCTGTTTTCAATTTAGAGAATTTAAAGTCCTTGATGGAAAGTATGCAGAGCGATTTGCAGGACAAGGTGACTGAGTACAATAATGCTCTGATGAATCAAGCTATATTAGATTATATTGAGCAGCAGACTTCTCCGGATGAGGAAGAAGAAGACCAGGAAGATGAAGCCGATCAGGAGGAGGATGATCAAGAAGCTGGGCATACAAAGGATGATGATGATGCCCCACCACCATCTCCACCTCCAGGACGTGGTACTGGTGGGACAGGGCCAAATGAAGGAGGCCAGTCACAGCCAGACCAGCCAGGCCAGAATGAGGGCCAACAGGAAGGACAGGCTGAAGGACACCAGTCGGGTAACCAGCAGACTGAAGAGCAGCAGCCCAGTTACATTGGGAATCAGCCAACTGATCAGTCCCATCTCAACAGAGATGCTAAAGGGAAAATGAAAGTGCAGGATGAGGGATCAGTTGTTGATCATCAGCATTCACTGCAGCTCATTACCCTGAATAGGCAATTGAGACATCAACAGGCCTCCATAACCAGACAGTATCTGGAGGATGATGATCTCTTGTCTGACTTGGAAAGATTTCAAAGGCTATATGTGGGAGCCAGGGAAATGGTAGAACATTGGAAATCAGCAGCTTTCCATGATAAAGAAGCTTGCCGACTATCTACGCATCCCAATACAGTCCAGCTGCTGGAACGAGTTCCTGAATGGATACTCAATGCTGATGAGAGTGGCAAACCCGCACTGGCAAAGGCAGTCTACTGCAGATTGTCGCTCCCTAGCCCTGGAATTGGAACTTCTGCTGGGTAACAAACCAACTTACAGCTGTATGAAGGATGTTAGGATACAACTCAAGGAAGTTTTGGTGCAAATGCAAACTGCTAGAGGTGTTTTGGATCAGAGAGTCAAAGCCATTCTTGAGGACCAGACAGCCACTAGCAGAGGACCTCAGACGAGAATGTCAGTCGGAGCACAGGCAACTGCTCTCCGAACACTGTTCCAGCTAGTGAGAATCACCAGAAAGATGATGCAGCAGGAGAACCAGGCTGTTCTCAATTTCTTAGAATTTGTGCCTGATTCTCTAGTTCTCTTGTATGCTGTTCCAGCAAGAGAAACAGAGCTGCCAAGATTTTTTCCAGCGCTGTATCCTCAACATCCAGAACCAGTTGATCGTCTCACGGTATGAGTGATCAACTGTGGAATGGAAGACTTGGCAGACGCTGTTCAATGATGCTCTCCAAATCAACGACATTCAGGCACTGAAAGAGGAGATGCATAGGATTCAGCTGTGTATGGGCCAGTGGAAGATTCAAGTCAGAGGAATGACCAAGATTACTAATCAGTACAACTTACGGTCGAATCTTCCAAATTGCCTGAAAAAGACATTGCAGCAAAGCCAGGTCTGGCACCATAGTACAGGGAGATGACTGAGATTCTTTTCGAAGCTCGAGTCAAAACTAATCAGCCTCTTCCAGAAGGATGGATCCATACTGCTTCGCATTGTCATAAGCTGGCCAGAACCAGACTTAGCAAAGGTAGGCGTACACTCTATGACCTTGACACCAAAACCTATCATTCTCACGCCTTATGAACTTATGAAGTAGAGATGACCACCGACCGGCGGGATCAGCTTGAGCAGGAGGCCATTTACCGACTGATTCAGAAGGAGAATGCTGGTACTAGGACTTCTCAGGCGCCATCTAGGTCAAAGGGAAAACGGAAGACGGTCCAATGGAAGGATACTGGGTAGTTCCATCTCAGAATTCAGTGGCGACTTTTCTCCTCAGCAGGCAGGTGGAGATGACAGCTCTACCTTGGCCTGATGACAGCTCCACCTTGGCTTGGTGAGAGCTCCACCTTGGCCTTTTCATCTGCCTCTCGCAATCCTTGGCCTTTTCAGCTGCCTACTCGCAATCTTTGTATGGCCATTCTATCAGTGGTCAAGCCGGAATCCCAACATCAGAACCAGACGATGGATTTTTCAGTCTCACATCAGAATCAGACAGGGGAATTTTTCAGAAATTTGCAATCTTGCCAAAATTCAAGAAAGAAGGGAAGGATGTAGACGGCTGGATAGTTCACTATGTGGGAACGACTTCTTAGAAGATAGGCAGCGAATTACTTAGTAGTTACTATGGTAATTACTACAGTAAACCCGAAGTGTATAAATAGGGCCCATTACATTGTAATCGGGTTGGCAATTATTATCATTTGGGTTAGCGCCTTAGCTATACTTGCACTTGAGAATCATTGGCAGTATTGTCGGCTGTACTTTCTCTCTGTAAATCATATTCGCTGTAATCTTGATCTGTAATCCCAATCATGGCATGTATTTCAGTTATACTTACTTCTCGTCCAGTCTTCTGAATCTGAATCTGAATCTGAACCTTGTTTCCAGTACATAAGTCTGATTCTTATTTCAGTATCCACATTCTAGTCTAGTCTCTGATTCCTGTCCAGTCTGCTGTCTGAAATCTTCCCACACTAGTAGCTGAAATCTTCCAACACTAGAATTAGGTGTCTCAAGAGATCAGCTCCAATTCCATCGAGCACTCGTCTTGAGCCAACAAAATCACCATCAAGAACAGATTTCCGATTCCTAGGATCGATAATATTCTTGACCGACTACAGGGATCCTCGTGTTTTAGTAGGATTGATTTGAAGAGCGGATATCATCAGATCCGAATCGCGCCGGGAGATGTCTACAAGATAGCTTTTCCGACGACTTTTGGGTTGTTTGAGTTTTTGGTGATGCCTTTTGGCCTAACCAATGCTCCTGCGACATTTAATCGGATGATGGACAAGATTTTTCAAGAGTACAGACTATTTGTTGGCACTTTCTTTGACGACATCATTGTTTTCTCCAAGGATGAGACAGAATATAGAGAACATCTGCTACAGGTCTTTCAGGCATTACGAGATCAGAAGTTGGTGATTAATGTAAAGAAAAGTGAAATTTTCCTACCCCATATACACTTTTTGGGACACATTGTCTCAGTAGCAGGAGTGCAGATGGACCCGGCCAAGATATAGACTATCCGTGATTGGCCCGATTTGAAGAATGTCCATCAAGTTAGAAGCTTCTTGGGCTTGTGTTCGTACTACAGGCGGTTCATTAGAAAGTTTGCAGAGGTTGCTTTCCCTTTGCATTTGTTGACGCAAAAAGGAGTCCCTTTCTCGTGGGGACCCACAGAGATGACTGCCTTTCAAACATTGAAAGAGAAATTGACTACGGGACCAGTTTTGATTTTGCTGGATTTGCAGAAGTCATTTGAAGTATATTGTGATGCTTGTGGTCGTAGTCTGGGTGTGGTCTTAATGCAAGAAGGCCATGTCATTGCTTACGAGAGCCGATTGTTCTCAAGGCCGGAATTGACAGCACATATTTATGAGAAAGAGCTTTTGGCGGTTATCCATGCTCTTACTCAGTGGCGACATTACCTACTCGGAGCGGATTTTACTGTCTTCATAGACCATCAGAGTTTACGCTACTTCTTGTCACAGAAGCAACTATCGGAAAAGTAAATGCGGTGGACGAACATCTTGTCACAGTTTCACTTCCAGATTGTCCATGTGCAGTGACATAAGAATTTGGTGGCGGATGCTTTGTCTCGGAAGCCGTTCGTTCTGGCTATTCCGCGATACATCATATGAGCTTCAAGGATATGATCGATCAGTATGCCACAGATACAGATTTTGCAGATATTTCCACTCGGATACGGAATGGGGAAATAGTAGCGGAATATTCCATTCGGGATGGCTACTTGATGAGGAAAACCATGTTGTGCGTTACATAGCCGTTGAGGGAAAAGGTTTTTACTGAATGCCATTGTCCACCTTTTACGGGTCACGACGGCATAGCTACCACCTTGAAAGGTGTGGAGAGATACTTCTTTTGGCCGAGACTCAAGAAGGACGTGGATGATTTTGTGCGCAGTTGCTTGGTATGCCAGAAGGTCAAGTTTGACAGGCATAAAGCGCAGGGATTGTTACAGCCTTTACCCATACTCAACCGCCCCTGGGAAAGTATTGCAATGGATTTCATTTTTGATCTCCCGAGAACACAGAGTGGTCACGATGGTATCTGGACTGTTATTGACAGATTTAGCAAGCAAGCTCATTTCATTCCAGTGAAGAAAACAGTCAAGCCGGATCACTTAGTGAGACTGTTAGTGGCCGAGATCTTTAGATTACATGGCATGCCCGAGACGATTGTCTCCGACAGGGACCCCAGATTCACGAGTTTGTTTTGAAAGGCTATTTGGGAGAACATTGGCACGCGGTTGCAGTTCTTGTCATCTTTCTACCCGCAGACTGTGACGGGCAATCATAGATTGCCAATTCAATGGTTTTAGATTTAATGAAGTCTTACATCTCGGATCAGAAGACTCAATGGGAAAAGTATTTACCTTTGGTGGAATTTGCCTACAATAACACGATACACTCTTCGACGGGGAAGGCGCCATTTGAGATTATTGAAGGTGCTACGAAGGTTCCACCCTTCCTAAGCATGAAAGATAAGATTTTTGAAGCCGATGAGTACATGCGTGACTTGGAAACGGCTTTTGCCAAGGTCCGCGAGGCTTTGTAGAAATCTCAAGAAAGACAAAAAAAGGCAGCAGATTGCCATTGTCGCGATTTGAAATTGAAGGAGAACGATTGGGTGCTCTTACGTTTTGAGAAGGCACGCCTGAGAAAGAAAAAGGGAGAGGCTTTTTCCAAGCTTAGTATGCGATACTACGGACCTTTCCAGATTTCGGAAAAGATAAATGATGTCTCCTTTAGACTGAAGCTGCCCGAAACTTGGAGAATTCACAATGCTTTTCATGTGAGTCTCTTGAAGCCTTTTAAAGGCGATGTGCCCGAAGATGGGGAGCCTGCTGAGCAACCTGAAGTGGAAGAAAACGAGGAGATCCTTGTTCCAGAACAGATATTGGCACATAAAGACAGAAAGATTAAGGGTAAAGTGATAAGGCGGTTCTTGATTAAATTCAAGAACTATTGTGCATTGGATTCGAAGTGGATGGAGGAGGACCTAGCAGATACTCCTCAGATTGGGAATCTTTACCTTGAAGCATTTGGATTAGCATAGTCTATTCTAAATGGAACCCTGAACTCAGCTTGGGCGGAATCTGGTGCAACGGGTATGCACAAGAGAAGAGTTGCTCCGCCCTTTTGTCAACAGATTGCCTCGATTTTTGATACTAAAGTCACTGATGTCCCTTTGAGTTTCAGGGATACTGTGAGCTGACAGTATTCTGCTGTATGACTTTATAAACTGGAATTCCCGATAATATGATACTGATTTGTTCTTGACTTGTCTAAGTGCAGGAACTGATAGACGAAATGACTGCAGCATTTTGGTCTGAACGATCTCGATAGACATGGTTGCAATAAGGATTAGTCAATTGAGCATCTGTGAGGTCCCGACGGGATCTAGATGCGATTGCTAAATATTGCCGATAAATCATGGTCTGAGATCCGAATAAATTTTGAATGTGATTTGTCATGTGATGTTTTGTGATGTCAAGTGATGTCTTGTGATGTCGTGTGATGTGATTGTCGATTTGTACATGTGCTAGATGTGTGTTCCTAGTGCGTCGGTACTAGCAGTCAGTGTCTGCTAAGACAGTTTATGGCCTTTGTCTGTTTTGCAGGCGTAATCGAGGGCGATTACAATGCTTTCAAGAGGGGGGTATGTCACAACCCAGTGACGTGGCACACACAAACACACTCCCTTGCAGGGGCAACCCCCATATTTTCCGCTGGATGCTGGATGCTGACGTGGCACTGCCGTACGGACATTTCCGCAATTCACGGCGCTTTTTGCGGGCAATTGTACGGAGGCCTCTACGTAAGAAGGGCTTGCTTTTTCTACACAAAAAGGGTTGGAAATCCTACGCAAAAACTTGCTTTATTTTGGAGTTGCTTTATTTACCAAGGCTTGAGAGGAATTGCCTTTATTTTTAAAGTGCTTTTAATTGGCAGCTTTTGGGGCTCTGCTTTTAGCATCCCCTGTAAACCTTTATAAGGGTGGGTAGGGCTCCCACTCTGGGGAGCATCTAGACGCAGAGTCTGAGAGTGAGACCCTCCCACTCCCTTGTACTTTGAGTTGCAGATTAATACAAAAAGAAATACCGAAAGGGGCGCCAGTCTTTGGGGCCAATATCTCTAGGCATGGAACTCCGTTGGGCCGTGTCGAATCAATTGTGAACTGTGAACTGTTTTGAAGTGAATTCCTGTTGTGTCGTGGTAGAATCTTGACTTGAAGTGTCCAAGTCTGTTACACCCAAAATGCCATGGAAATTTGGATGTACTGCCTTGGACAATGCAAATGCTGGGTGGTATTGGGTGTGCAATCAGAGGATATGCAACTACTAGACATGCACGGCTTGTGCACATGCTCACAAGGGTGCTAGAACACTTCCTAGGCTAACCTGAACCCTAGACCTGAGATAGCTTGTCCACATGCACATAGGGTTAGATGTGCATGTGATAGTCTATGTGTGTTGCCCTCTCTTAGGAAAGCCATATTGCACGATGCTCATGACTCTCTCACGGGTGGGCACAGGGGAATGAACACCATAAAGAACCCAAGACATAGAATTCATGGATTCAACAGAATATTTGCAGTTTCTGCTCAACGAGCTTCACGACATTCTTTCGTGGCATCCTTAGGAGAATCTTCTGATGCTGCAAAGTTTTCAACAATTTTTGAACTACATGTTACCCCCTCTGATGCCCCAGGTGGTACCTCCTCCTCCGGCACCAGAAAGTACGAGAGCTTCCAACCGGCAACCTTCTCAGCCGTCTGTTCCGATCAGGGGAGTCTTCAGGAATATGGTGCAGCCATCTGACCCTGATTCAGTGCAGCCGCCTTTGCCACTGCCATTGCCCCCACCACCACCACCGCCACCAGGCTACAATGGTTGGAGCCCATATGGATACCCTTATTATCCATACACGGGATATGCGCCTAACCAACCCAAAGATTTCAAAGATGGAAGCACAACAATCAAATTTTTCGCTTTTTCTGGGGTGAAAGATCGCAAGAAAGCATTGCAGTTCCTATAGCAATTCGACAACATCTATGCTTTGGGGAACTATATAGAAGAATCCAAGATCCTCGAGTAGTGGGATTTCTTAAAGATAATGCTATGCAATGGTGGAGTTCAATCGTGACACAACCGTATGCTCCAAGGACCTGGCAAGCTTTCGAGACAGTTTTTGCACGTACTACATGACTTCGATGTTTGAAGTCCGGATTTTGGCAGAGTGGGGCAACTTGAAAATGCTTGCCACCGAAACCATGGACGACTATAACCGAAGGTTTCTCGACGTGTACCTTCCGGTGTCCTTTAAGTTCATTTCCTTAGAGGACCAGTGCGGGCGCTACACCATTGGACTACCATCACCATTGCAGGTATTGTCTCTCCAAGCACGTCTCTACCATGCAAGAGCTTATGGACCATGCCGCGGTCGGTGTAACAAACTGCTGACGTGTCAAAGCTTTGAAGAATGGAGTCAACTTGCAGATGTTGGCCGAGGGGCCTAAACCCTAAGAAGAACAAGTAACATAAGAACTTATGGGGACACCGTTTGATGGGGCCCCAAGCTGTACGGATTTCCGCGTTTTGCGTTGGCTGATGATGTGGCAGCTGTACGGATTTCCGTGATTTACGCTGGCAGCTTTTTGGCTTTGCTTTTGGACCAAATGCTTTTGAGTTTGAAGGCTTTTCACTTTAAACTGCTTTTAGGGCCTAGGGCCTGAAATATGAGGTTAGGGCTCATTCTCTGGCATGCTTCCTTGAGAAGGTGCAGAGTTTGGAGTACCGGCTTGTATTGTGTTGATGCAATATAAAGAAATACCAAAAGGGGCGCCAAGGTTTGGGGCCAATGCTCTCTGGGGTGGAATTCCGCCACTCCGTGTTGCGTGTCATCTCTCTCTTTCAATTCAGTTGTTATTGAAGTGTTAAAAGTTTGTTCAGGCTATTCTTGTCTATTGGCACGTGGTGCCCGTCTTGTGACAGTGGTATCAGAGCATCAGGCGTGTGCTTTTCTGAAAGCATACCGGTCCTACAAAAGAGCAGACAGAGCTAATGAATTTTATTTGAGGGATCTTTGCCCTTCAACCCGGACTTATTAGCCACTCCCACCCTTACTTAATCGTGCATCGGGCGCGCTCCCGTCTTCACCGCTCATGTCTTACAGGGCATAAGCCAATTAAGATCACTCGCAAGAGAAGGATCCAGATTTGTTTCAAGTCACTGTTTTTCTCAGAAGCAGTGCCATGCAGATGTTGATGTCTATAGCTATCAAGCAGCATACTCCAAGTACTTGGCAAGCTTTCAAGAAAAAAACAAAAATTTGCCCGAAGTTATATGGTTTCTGACATCTTCCTTCGCAGTGCAACTTCTGGTAGAGTGGGGTATCCTGAAATGCTTGCCATGGAAACCCTAGCAGATTATAACTTGCAATTTCTCGACATCTCTCAGTAGATGTCTCTTCACGAGCAGATAACCTTGGAGGTCCAGTGCGATTGCTATCTTGGGACTACCATCGCCGTCAAAGAAACACTGTTTGTCCAAGAGTTGATGGACCATGCTGTGCTTGGCTACGACTTCATGGAAGGAACCTAACCCTAATTTTTGGTGCAGGTTTCAAGATAGAAAGTCAGCCGACTTTTCGAGCTCAACTAATGTCGAGATTGCTTTTTAAGTTTGAAATCTGTTTGAGAACTTGTTTGGTGATCCTTGTTTGAAATGGATGGTATCTGTTTTGAACCTGTCTTGGTGCCGATTTGAAATGTTTGACTCTGGTTTTAATATTGGTTTCATTGATTGGTGATTTTTACTCCCGGGTGGAGAAGTGAGAAATACTGTTTTGGTATTATTTGAACCTCGGAACGACGCAGGCCAATGCGTGGGGAGCGTTTGGTTGTATGCTAGAAAACCTCCGAATGACGCAGGCCGATGCCTGGGGATCAAAACAACCGAAAGGAGAAGCTAACTCCTTGATCAAAACAGCAGAAAGGAGAAGCTGACTCCTTAATCAAAAGAGCAAACTGATTGTCCCTCGGAATGTGCCTGAAACCGGCCCGTAGGGCGGTAGACGTTGGCTTTCACCCGAAATTCTTTACTTTAGACACACACAGAGTACTTTGCAAAGGTAACCTGTAACGGGGATTAACACCTAAGTACACACACGGCTCGGGAGCTAGAATGCTCCGAGTAGACACCGACAACTTGTAGGCCCCAAAATTGGTGCCCCTTTCGGTATTTCTTTATTCTTTAACAGAGGGAATAAAACCTGTGATCTCCTACAAGCTGCCCCGCACAATCTAAGCTAAGAAACACCTGTTTTGGCCCGATTTTGGCAGCATAACTGTACTAGGACGCTTCACAGTCAGTATCCCCACGCAATAGGTGACTTTCCCGACGCATACGGACACTTTGCAAAACCTGGCGAGAATCTGCAGCACGCTGAATTCTCTGTTTTCTGCCCCGAAAATGCGCCAGTTCACCTGTACAGCGGTCCCCTCGCGTCCTCGAACCTCCTTGGGGGTAATAGGGTCCGTTTAGGGCCGAAACCCTAAACCTGCAAAAATACACAGCAGGCTGTAATTCCCTGTTTTGGGCTCCGTTTCGCGTGCCAGTCGCATCTGTAGCAAGACCTCGAGCTCCCGCACCTGTAGGGCTACTTGCCCTTTGAGTCGGACGAGATTTCTAACGTGAAACCTCTTCGAATTCACCTATACCTGCGGGGGATTAGCCGCTAGCTAATCCAATACCTGTGCAAGAGGCTCTTGCCTCGGCAATCGCGCATGAACCCACATAATTGTACATTGGTCAAATGAAAAGCCCACTAGTGGGGCATAACATATTGCTCGTAGGGGAGAGAGAGAGCAGTGCGTAGCGTGCAGGGCATCACTCCTGGCACCGCACTGTACATAAGAGGGAAAGGAAGCACTCCATAGCTCTTAACCTGTGACAAAAGCTGAAATGAAGTCTCTCCCAGCATAAAATTCAGCGCCACTTCTTCTGCAAGAGGAAAGTCCATGAGAAAATGACACTTGGCGCATTTGCAAGCATTTTCCCGTTTCGGGTTCGCCGCTTAAAAATATCTCAACTGGCGCGTCAGTTGACTTCGCAGTAGAGTTATAAAATGTTCCCCTAGTCATACCGAAGGTAATGACGCGAAAACATTTCTCGGCCCAAAATAGCAGTTCCCTAAATTTTAGGAGATGCTTCCGTTGGGCTCCCACTGGTCTTCTGACTATCTATCCTCATTGGGACCGCATCCAAAAATGCAATGTGGCCCAACTATCAGATACTTTCAGTCGGTAGTCACACCTTGACTTTAGGCCTTTATTGAGTTCACTTCCTAGTATCCACCAACTTGCTAAGTGCGACGGGGGGACCTATATGATCTTGCTCTGAGCCTAGACATCCTCTTACCATACGAATTCCAGTGCCGACCACTACCCATCTGCGGGTGAAACTACCGTTCACATTGTCCATGCAATGTCCGACGGTTTGCTACTTCAAGAAGAGGGTCTCAAAAATAAAACAAAACCCCTTGGAAAGAAACCAACAACTAAAGTTACCTGTTGCAACGTCCTCGTGACATAGTTAACAGTTGCCACGTCCCCGTGACATACCCCCCTCTTGAAATCGCAAACAGCCTTGATTGCATACCATAAATACACGCAACTGATGATCTTGTGCTATTAACACTCTTTTATCATCGCATGTATCCGCAAGAAAGGTCATAACATATAGATACAAATGACTTAATGAGGCCTTCATACTTTTGTCATTTCCATCTATTACACTGAATTCATATGTACATTTGATGTACTAGCTCTATCATTACCCTTCCTTTGCACACGTTGGGTTGGGGCATAAGTAGGCTGTAACCCAAAGGCTTCAAGGTAAAGCTGCAATACATTGGGTGACTCTGACAGTTCATGCTCTTCCATCCACTTTGCATCCATAGGCGGATAGTTCTTGAACTTCACCAAATAGCGTCTTGCAACTTGTCTTTTAACTTTTCTATCCTTATGTGCCAAAACTTGCTCAGGTACCAGGATCTCATCGAGTTCTTCAACTTTTGGTTGATCCTCATCTGGCATATCTTCTGGCACATCACCCACGAAGGGTCTTAGAAGACTCACGTGAAACGCATTATGAATCTTCCACGCATCAGGCAATTTCAGCCTGTAAGCCACATCACTGATCTTGTCAAGCACTTGAAAAGGCCCATAGTAACGCATGCTGAGCTTAGGAAAGAGCTGTTACTTGCCCGTCATCTTCTTTAACCTTGCCTTTTCGAACCTTAACAGAAACCCAATCACCAGGTGATAACAGCAATTCACGACGGTGACGATCAGCAGCCTTCTTCTGCTTTGCCTGAGTCTTCTCCAAGGCAACTTTAATCTTCTTATACATCTCATCCATGTTCTCAACATATCGATCTGCCTCAAAGATCTTGTCCTTTGTATGCAAAATGGGAGGAACCTTTTTGCCGCCTTCAACAATTTCAAAAGGTGCTTTGCCAGTAGACGAATGCACCGTATTATTGTACGCATACTCAAGCATAGTCAAATACTGTTCCCACTTGCCCTTATTATCTGACACATAGCATTTCAGCAGATCTAAGACAATAGAATTAGCCTCCTCTGACTGTCCATCAGTTTGTTGATGAAACGAAGACGAGAACTTGAGCGTAGTGCGCATGTTCTCAAACAATCCTCTCCAAAACAAACTGGTCATGCGAGGATCACGATCACTGATAATCGATTGTGGCATACTATAACCGGCCTATACAACGTAGAGGGCGGTACTATTTCAATTACCTGTTAACTTTACACAGAGCACTGAGAAGGGAAGAGAACACAGTTGCGTCCAGCGACTAGAATGTCACTGCGCACACGAGACCGACACCCTGTAGGCCCCAAAGACTGGCGCCCCTTTCGGTATTTCTTTATTCAAATTAAGGTAGACGATCCGACCACTTAGCACAAGCTTTCACAAAGCTGTCCAAACCTGGCGAGGGCTGAAAACGCAGGTTTTTGACCGGATTTCAACAGCATAACGGCGCAAAAACCCCTGTAGGTCAAAAACACCTGTCTTGGACGGATTCCCTCGATATCTGGAAGCTTTTTGGTGAGCTGTCACAGAAATTCAGCGGGCTGTAATTCTCTGTTTTTCACTGCCGGGAGCCCGAAAGCCTGTACACGCATCCCAAGGCTATCACGAGGCTCCCCCGATGTTCCCTTGCAGTTGAGGTGCGAAACCCTAAACCTGCAGAAAAACACAGCAGGCTGTAATTCCCTGTTTCAGATCGTTTTTAGCGGAGCGAACACGCCTACGCGTGTCCCAAGGGCTCCCGCACGCAATGGGACAGTTCCCCTGTGAATTGGACGAGTTTTCACGCGAGAAAACTCTCCAAACTCGCAATCTTTCGTGATGGAACTGTGCGTACCTGTGGGGGATTAGCAATTAGCTAATCCGGTTCCTGTTCAGAAGGCTCTTGCCTTGGCAAACGCGCATAAACCCCCAGAACTGTACATAGGTCAAATGAGAAGCCCACTAGTGGGGCATAACATACTGTACGTAGGGGAGAAAGAGAGCAGTATGTAGTGGCGGGGCATCACTCCCGTCACCATACTGTGCATAGAGGGCAAGGTAAGCATTCCATAGCTTCTGTACCTGCTACAATCCACCTGAGGCTGAAAATGGCGCCCCCTTTGTTGATATGCAGCTCGTTTTTGCCTCCCAGAGTGGCAGAATCGCTCACAGGCTGACGCGTCACCCAGTTTTTGAGTTTGGGCTTTCCCTGCTAAAAATATCTCAACTGGTACGTCAGTTGACTTGGCAGCAGAGCAATAAAATGTTCCCCTTGTCATTCCAGAGCTAATGACGCGAACACATTTTCTGGTCAAAAGTAGCAGTTCCCTAAATTTTAGGAGATGCTTCCATGGCGTCCCTATCGGTCTCCTGACCATCATTGAAGACTACCATTTGACCACCATCTACAATGTGGGTTAATTTACTGGCCCCTTTCAACTTATAAAGTTGCAGTGACTTGACGAGTGGCCCAAATTCCAGTTTGGCGCACACGAGCTTCCATACTCATCAGAATTGAGTGCTAACTGGCCCGAGCAGTCCCTGTCTGACCGACCTAGATCCCCGATGTGAGAAACCCATTTGGCTGCAGCCGTTTCACACTGGCCATGCAATGTCCACTTGCACCTTTTCAAGGGTTTTGGGACAAACAAGTAAAAATAAAATAAATATATCTAATACTTATTTACGGAAGGCAACAGGAAAAATACACCTCCTGGTGACACATACCATGGTACTTAAACACATTGTACATGAACAAGCATGCCATCTGATCAGATTTTATCTTCTTCTTGACAGGGATAAAATGGGCTGCTTGCTGAACCTGCAGATAATGGTCCATATACCATCATTCCCTGTTGGCGTTCTTGGAAGATCAAAGATAAAGTCCATAGCAATGCTTTCCCATGGCTTATCCGGAATCGGCAGTGGTTGTAACAACCCTGGTGCCTTTTGCCTGTCAAACTTGACCTTTTGGCAAACTATGCATGCTCGCACAAAGGCATCCACATCTCTCCTCAAGGTAGGCCAATAGAAGAATGTCTCTACCGCTTTAACTGTTGCGTCAATGCCATGATGCCCTGCATACGGTGGGACATGACTCTCTTCTATGACCTTATGTCGCAGTGGCCTAGTGACACAAAGTCTGCCATGCATCATCATAAAACCATCTCTGAGGAGGTAGTGCTCGTGATGTTGCTCCTCTTGTAACTGTTCAAAGATCCTTGTAAAATCTTCATCAGCAGTATACTGTTCCTTCATGTCATCTAACTCATGATGATAAGGAATTGACACAACTGAAATTTGTGGCTTTCTTGATAACGCATCAGCCACAACATTCTTCTTGCCTTCCACATGCATAATCTGGAAGTGGAACATGGAAAGAATGTTTGCCCATCACATATGCTTTTCGGATAACTTTGAGTGTGTCAAGAAGTATCGCAAGGTCTGATGATCTGTTTGGACAACAAAATCAACACCTAAGAGGTAGTGCTTCCAGCTAGAAAGCGCATGAATCACGGCCAAGAGCTCTTTCTCATAGACTTGCATAGTCCTCTCTGGCCCTTGCAAAATTCGGCTTTCATAAGCTACTACATGTCCATCTTGCATTAGCACTGCTCTGATGCTACTGCCACACTGGACCACAAACGACTTTCTGAGATCTGGCAAAACAATAACTGGATCTGAAGTCAACTTTTCCTTTAAGAGACTAAAAGCTGAAATCTCTTTTTGGGTCCATCTGAAAGTGACCTCTTTCTTTTGCAAAGCGTGAAGAGGCGATGCTATCTCTGCAAAATTTCTGATAAACCTTCTATAGTAGGAACACAATCCCCAAAAGCTTCTGACATCGTGCACAGTCTTCAAGTCTAGCCATGTCTTGATAGCTTCCATTCTAACACTATCCTTTGAGACTATGTGGCCCAGAAAGTGGATCTCTTCGAGGAAGAATTCACTTTTCTTAGGATTGACAAGTAACCTGTGACTGCGCAGCTCTTCGAACACAATGGTCAAGTGACGCCTATGCTCCTCTTCATTCCTCGAATACACTATCATGTCATCGAAGAACGTCCCAACAAACTGTTGATGCGAGCGGAAAATCCGGTCCATCATTCTGTTGAACGTGGCAGGAGCATTTGTTAGCCCATACGGCATCACTAGAAACTCATAAAGACCAAATGTTGTTCTAAACGCAGTCTTGTGCACATCCTCTGGCCTTATACGAATCTGATGGTACCCACTCTTAAGGTCTATCCTGCTGAAAATTGCAGCATCCTCTAAACGATCGAGAATATCATCAATTCTAGGAATAGGGAACCTATTCTTGATGGTATTCTTATTCAACGCACGATAATCAATACACATGCGCCATGAGCCATCCTTCTTCTGCACTAGGAGCACTGGGGAGCAAAAAGGTGAAGAACTAGGCTGAATCAGCCCCTTCTCTAATAACTCCTCAACCTGGCCCATAATCTCTTTCTGCTGCGCCGCACTAACCCTGTAGGGAGGTCTATTTGGTGGGCTATACCCTAGCACCAAATCTATCCGATGGTCCTCAGGTCTCTCTAGCGGCAATTGCGACGGTAATGAATCAGAAAAACAGTCACTAAACTTTTGCAAAAATGCTGACCTTTCTTTATCTAACACATATAAATTTGACTGATCACTATCTGAGACATCACGTGCAAAAATCAAGTACATAGAAAGATGATTCTTTATTACAGAAGTGATAGCAGAAGCAGATACAATAGGGACCGACTCTCCTTTAAGCTTTACATCCAAGATGTGAGTTTTGCCCCTATGCTGTACAGTGATCTTTTTGTTGTAGGCATCCAAGACTCCATGCACTCGGAACATCCACGGGATCCCCAACAAGGCGTCACAACCTTCCAGCGGCCTGATGTAGAACTCTTCAGTGTTTACATACGATTGAATATGCAGACGCAGTTTTCCAATGATGGGAGTAACACACTCTGAGTAGCCAGGACATGCCAACCTTGCCTCTGTTGTGTACCCCATCTCTTCAGCTCTGATGCCCAGCTTCGTAGCTGACTCTGGTGAGATAAACTTGGCTTTGGCACCTGGATCAAAGAAGATGAGTGCCGTCTGATCCCTAACTTTACCCCATGGCCTGCATAACTCACTGGCATCTGTGCTGGGCATGTCACCCACCATGTCTGGCACTAAACCTGCCGTGGGTTTAGGCTTCTTGCCTTTCTGGTCTTCTTTATCCTCTGAGTCAGCTGGTCTTTTCCTTTGTGGACAATTGATAGAGAAGTGACCAGGCTGCTCGCATATAAAGCATTTGTTCTCAGCCATTAGGACCTTCTTTTCCTCGAGCGACTTGCGCACAAAAGGCTTCCTTTTCTGTTTCTTTGCCTGCGCTCCAGAAGTCCCGGCTGAATCCTTGTCTTTGGTGGCCTTTTCTGACCCCTGTGACGCATCAGGAGCCCTTTTCACAAAGGGCTTCTTCACTAAATTTTTCTTTTGCTGCCCTCCTTTGTCGTTGCTCGGGAATCCACTGTCCTCTCCTTTCAACAAGGCAAGACCAGTGTTCGCAACTTCCATAAGCTGAGTGAGGGTAGCCACTCTGTTCTTTGTACAGTAATCGCGAAGCCCTTTAGGCAACCCACAACAGTACTTCTCTATCTGCTCTGTCAATGGCACAAATCTGTAGGAGGTCACTGAGAGCAACGCTTTACAAAACCTCCTATTGTACTCCAGCAAGCTCTTGCACGAAGCTGAAGTAAGCTGGTGCCAATCTGTCATGACGTCGGCTTCAAATTCATTTGATAGCCAAGCAGATACAAACATTTGCTTGAAGTAAACCCAAGTGGCGGGTGCCTGTCCTTGCATTAACAATGTCGTCCACCACGTAACCGCATTGTCCTTTAGGAAAGTGGCAGCTTTCCTGACCTTTGAGGCCTCTGTAAAATTCCCTCCCGCATAAGCTGTATCAAACTGCTGGAGGAAGGTAAGAGCCTTTGTATTATCCTTGAAACCACTGAAGGTACTGAACTTTACAGCTGCACCACCTTCTTTGTAAGCCTTCAGCTTCTCTAGTGCCACCAAGGTGTCATATGGAATGGTCTGCAACATGGGCATTGTAGTAGGCATGATCGGCACATCTTGGCCATTCACATTTTGTGTCAGAGGTGCGATATCTGGCTGCTGTCCAGAAAAACCAGCCATGCCAAAATGACCCTGTGGCACCCCAAACTGGCCTTGGTTGCAGTGAAAACCTTGCTGCATGCCGATACTACCATACATGGGGTTTGACATGATGCCTTGCATACCCCCGAACACTGTTCCTGGCATGTACGGCTGACTTCCAGGCGCATAACCAGCCATACTTTGGAACACTGATCCACCCCCGAAATACCCAGGATGTACCGTGGGTGGTGGAAAAACTGAGTGCATTGCCTAGTATCCAGTTCCCTGTCCATTCAAGACAGCATGCTGGCTCTGAAAGGTGGCGGGCTGAACTGGCATAACCTGTGGAATAGGCGTTGTAGCCACCCGTTCAAGCACAGGAGGAACCTGCTTTGGAGCCCCTGACTCCGCAACATGCCGCAACATGCGAGTGTTCCCTATCCTCTTGAGCCGCATGAAGTACTTGGGCTTGAGCATCAACAAGCTCTGTACGTGGCGTAGGTTGCCTATTTTGTTGTTGCACTGGTGACTCCATAAACTTTGGATTCTGCACCAGCTGCGAAAAGACATTCACCGCGGCAACTAACTGAGTCTTGAACGCATCATCCTCAAGTTGCCCAGTCATAAAGCCCTGTACTACTGGAGGGACATTCACGTTGACAGGAGGTACAGACTGACGTGGCCGTGAGCTCTCGCCAATCTCAAAAACCATAGGGATCTTCTGCTTGTCCTTTGAAGAGGAACTCTCTTCCATAATGCCCTTCCCCTTGTCGGCCATAGTGTAATCCCGCGATCCTGCACTCTGTGTCTTTACCCAAAACAACCGAGGCTCACTCTTTGAGGAAAAAGTGATTGATATCCCGGCAATGGAACCATGAAACCGGCCCGTAGGGTGGTAGACGTTGGCTTTCACCCGAAATTCCTTACTTTAGACACACATAGAGTACTTTGCAAAGGTAACCTGTAACGGGGATTCACACCTAAGTACACACACGGCTCGGAAGCTAGAATGCTCCGAGCAGACGCCGACAACCTGTAGGCCCCAAAATTGGCCCCCTTTCGGTATTTCTTTATTCTTTAACAGAGGGAATAAAACCTGTGATCTCCTACAAGCTGCCCCGCACAATCTAAGCTAAGAAACACTTGTTCTGGCCCGATTTCGGCACCATAACTGTACTAGGACGCTTCACAGTCAGTATCCCCACGCAATAGGTGACTTTCCCGACGCATACGGACACTTTGCAAAACCTGGCGAGAATCTGCAGCACGCCGAATTCTCTGTTTTCTGCCCCGAAAATGCGCCAGTTCACCTGTATAGCGGTCCGCTCGCGTCCCCGAACCTCCCGGGGGTATTAGGGTCCATTTAGGGCTGAAACCCTAAACCTGCAAAAATACACAGCAGGCTGTAATTCCCTGTTTTGGGCTCCGTTTCGCGTGCCAGTCGCATCTGTAGCAAGACCTCGAGCTCCCGCACCTGTAGGGCTACTTGCCCTTTGAGTCGGACGAGATTTCTAACGTGAAACCTCTTCGAATTCACCTATCCCTGCGGGGGATTAGCCGCTAGCTAATCCAATACCTGTGCAAGAGGCTCTTGCCTCGGCAATCGCGCATGAACCCACATAATTGTACATTGGTCAAATGAAAAGCCCACTAGTGGGGCATAACATATTGCTCGTAGGGGAGAGAGAGAGCAGTGCGTAGCGTGCAGGGCATCACTCCTGGCACCGCACTGTACATAAGAGGGAAAGGAAGCACTCCATAGCTCTTAACCTGTGACAAAAGCTGAAATGAAGTCTCTCCCAGCATAAAATTCAGCGCCACTTCTTCTGCAAGAGGAAAGTCCATGAGAAAATGACACTTGGCGCATTTGCAAGCATTTTCCCGTTTCGGGTTCGCCGCTTAAAAATATCTCAACCGGCGCGTCAGTTGACTTCGCAGTAGAGTTATAAAATGTTCCCCTAGTCATACCGAAGGTAATGACGCGAAAACATTTCTCGGCCCAAAATAGCAGTTCCCTAAATTTTAGGAGATGCTTCTGTTGGGCTCCCACTGGTCTTCTGACCATCTATCCTCATTGGGACCGCATCAAAAAATGCAATGTGGCCCAACTATCAGATACTTTCAGTTGGTAGTCACACCTTGACTTTAGGCCTTTATTGAGTTCACTTCCTAGTATCCACCAACTTGCTAAGTGCTACGGGGGGACCTATATGATCTTGCTCTGAGCCTAGACATCCTCTTACCATACGAATTCCAGTGCCGACCACTACCCATCTGCGGGTGAAACTACCGTTCACATTGTCCATGCAATGTCCGACCGTTTGCTACTTCAAGAAGAGGGTCTCAAAAATAAAACAAAACCCCTTGGAAAGAAACCAACAACTAAAGTTAGCAGTTGCCACGTTCTCGTGACATAGTTAACAGTTGCCACGTCCCCCTGACAGTGCCTCGGAATTTTTTTTTAGCTAACTTGAGTTGTTTTGTAGATATGCTGTAATCGCGGACGATTACTGTCTTTCAAGAAGGGGAGATGTAACAAACTGCTGATGCGTCAAAGCCCTGAAGAATGGAGTCAAAATTGTAGATGTTGGTCGAGGGGCCTAAACCCTAAGAAGAACAAGTAACAGAAGAAGTCCTCCCAACTTATGGGGACACTGTCCGATGGGGCCCTAATGGACAAAAAGGATTAAAATAAAGCAGGACCCGCACACACGCAAAAACTGATGACGTGGCAGTTTTTTGAAAATTACGCTGGCATGATGATGTGGCAGGCTGTACGGATTTTCGCGTTTTGCACTGGCTGATGACGTGGCAGTTGTACGGATTTCCGTGATTTATGTTGGCAGCTTTTTGGCTTTGCTTTTGGACCAGATGCTTTTGAGTTTGAAGGCTTTTCACTTTAAACTGCTTTTGGGGCCTAGGGCCTTTAAATATGAGGTTAGGGCTCATTCTTTGGCATGCTTCCTGGAGAAGGTGCAGAGTTTGGAGAACCGGCTTGTACTGTGTGCAATATAAGAAATACCGAAAGGGGCGTCAAGGTTTGGGGCCAATGCTCTCTGGGGTGGAATTCCGCCACTCCGTGTCGCGTGTCGTCTCTCTCTTTCAGTTCAGTTGTTATTGAAGTGTTAAAGTCTGTTCAGTCTGCTCTTTTCTATTGGCACGTGGTGCCCGTCTTGTGACAGTCGGCTACAAGCTCATGAAAGGAAAGTTGGAGTTTACCACAGAAGAACCTCCGGCCACTAACCAGAACTCTCGGCAACAACGAACAAATTCTCGAGAATCCCGTGAAAACCAACCTCAACGGCCTCGTCTGACACAACGTTAACGAGACTCCTTGTTACAAGAAGGCCGATGCTTTGAATGTTTCCAAACAGGGCATACGTTCAATACATGTCCTGAGCGAGCCTCGACGTCCTCAGTGCAACCTTCTGCTCCCACATCAGACAAATCCCCGGGGCCACCTCCGGCCAAGAGGGCTAGACCTGCTATTGGACTAGTACCCGATATTTATGGTATACACCTCGAGAGTTTTAATGAATTATGTAGAGCTTATGGAAAAGTCAACGGCTTAAAAGCCTTATTTTCTTTGATCCCGGAGCTATGGAGAACTTCATCCATCGAGAATTCTTGAAGCAGATGCACTTTGATTATGATGCAGAGGGTGGAGAAATTAAAGCTGAGCTAGCCACGGGGCAAACTCGGAAAGTGGTACCGCTCATTGGTGCACTTCCAATGACTATACAAGATTATCATGGAAAAGCCGATTTCCACATTTTGAAGTTGGGCAATTGCGACGTTCTCTTGGGCATGCCTTGGTACGACAAGAATGATGCAATTCTCCAGGTTCGGAACCGAACCATCACCGTGATGTAGAAGGGCAAGCCAGTTGTCCGAACAAAGCCCTGAGTGACGTCTCTAGTTATTCTCTAGCTAGATACTTTTGAATTTTGTTTGAGAAACTGTTTGAGAACTTGTTTGGTGATCCTGTTTGAAATGGATGGTATCTGTTTCGAACCTGTCTTGGTGCCGATTTGAATTGTTTGACTCTGGCTTTAATACTGGTTTTAATGATTGGTGATTTTAGAGAAGTGAGAAATACTGTTTTGGTATTGTTTGAACCTCGGAACGACGCAGGCCGATGCCTGGGGAGCGTTTGGTTGTATGCTTGAACCTCCAAGCGACACAGACTGCGGTCTAGGGAGCGTTTGGTTGTACAGTCTTCTGAGCTCATGGCCCGGACCTTTTTAGGTTATTTGCAGGGGGAGTGACGAGGTAGTCGTTGAGTAGCTTCATACCGCAGACCGTTTGTATCCGGGGAGTGCTCATCGGCGCTATTTGTTATGTCTTGTAACATGCATATGTAAGCATTTGTGTTGCATTGTGATGTGCCAACTACTGAATATTCCTAATTGGATGAGATTGCTTGGGTATGTAATTTTAGTGCATCAAGACACCCGTCGAAGATCAGTGTGGTCTGGGTGTAATGGCTAATTTTACTACGCCGAGAGTTCCGATCTGGACGAAAGGAGAAGCTAACTCCTTGATCAAAAGAGCCGAAAGGAGAAGCTAACTCCTTAACAAAAAGAGCAAACTGACTGTCCCGCAGAGTGTCCCTCGGAATGACCCTCGGAAATTTTTGAGCTAACTTGAGTTGTTTTGCAGATATGCTGTAATCGCGGACGATTACTCTCTTTCAAGAAGGGGAGATGTCACGAACTGCTGACGTGTCAAAGCCCTGAAGAATGGAGCCAACTTGCAGATGCCAGCCGAGGGGCCTAAACCCTAAGAAGAACAAGTAACAGAAGAAGAAGTCCTACCAACTTATGGGGACCCTATCCGATGGGGCCCCAAGTGACATAAAGGATTAAAATAAAGTAGGACCACACACACACACAAGGAAGGAATTGCGTGGAATTGATGACGTGGCAGATTTTCAAAAATTACGCTGACTGATGACTCTAGACTGACTTGGCTGAACTGAACCCTGGTCATGCTGTAGCTTGTCCACGGACACATAGGGTTGGATGTGTCACGTGACATAGGAGTTAGCTCCCTTTACAGATTAACCGGGCCGTTAACGACACCGGGGCTTAAGACGATGATTAATTAACCTTCAGACTGATGACGGTGATGGAAATTTTTGCCTTCCGCTTTACTTGCTTCATCTACATTCAAGATTTTGCAAACTTCATGTAAGTTCACTGTGTCGATCATCATGCTTCAACTATTGTCAAATATTTTGCAATTTCCTGCTCTATTTGCTTTGCACTGTCTCCATTGCCGCACACAAGCTTTGACTTCGTCCTCTAAGCGACTTGCCTTCAAGCTCTGTATGCTGGTGATTCCTCTTACCGAGCCCGAGAGAGAGAGAGAGAGAGAGAGAGAGAGAGAGAGAGAGAGAGAGAGAGAGAGAGAGAGAGAGAGAGAGAGAGAGAGAGAGAGAGAGAGAGAGAGAGAGAGAGAGAGAGAGAGAGAGAGAAAAGCCTCCTCTTTTTCTAGCTTTCATGCTTGCCCCCAATCTCTACTTCCTTCCTTCAATTGCTCGCTTATCCCCGTACCTCCTCTTCTTCAAGGTCACAAGAGAGAGAGATAAGCTTCTCCCGTCACCACTTTGTAATTTCCTCTTTTATCTTGCTTGCTTCCTAACTCTACGAAGAGGGATATCCGAGAGAGAGAGAGTTTCTCTTGCTTGTCCAACACGAGAGAGAGAGAGAGCCTATATCTTGCTTCAAACCCTCCCTTGCCGGCTCCTCCAACACCGGAGAGAGAGAGCTTGTATCTTGCTTCAAACCCTCCCTCGCCGGCTTCTCCAACACGAGAGAGAGAGAGAGAGAGCCGTGCCTTTGCTAGCGAAGGACGAGAGAGCCTCCAGAGCTTGAGAGGAAGAGAGTCCTCTTTTCCCCTCCCTCCTCTCCTCACACGTTATGCCTTCTCCTTTGCTTCTCTTCTCATGCTCCTTCTCGATGCCGAGAGCGAGAGAGATGGCAAGCCCCTCCTTGAGGTCGAGAGCCCAAGAGATGGCAAACCCCTTCTCTCTCCTCACAATCTTCCCTTCTTCTCGTTCTTCTTTTTCATGCCCTTCCCGTCCATGCCTCCTCCTCACGCTGCTAGAGCCGTGGGAACCGGGAGTGATGACGTGGCAATCGAGCATGACGACCAACTTCAAAATGGGCGCCGCTTGAGCCGAATAGAGGCGCCACAGCTTGCTGAAGACTTCACGTTTCATGGTCGTCGGCGTCCGAGTTGTCCTCAGCTCGCGATGAGCTCCTCTTCTTCACGCTACCTCCTTGCCTTGCTGCTTGCGCCATGCCTTGCCTCTTTTCTTTAGTTCACACCTCTTTTAAAAAAATAGGGTTGCCCCCTTATAATTTAGCAAGTGGGCGGCCAGTTCCACTCAAAGACACCCCATTTGGCATACATAAAGGCTAAAGCATTGCCAAGCACAACTCCGGTTCCCCTCAATTGGGCGGCTCTATTAATATGCTCCATGAGACGTCATTTCGGACAATGAGATCATAAATAACTTTTTGTGCTTTCGTAACGGCACCACATTCGTCATGCATGCTTTCATAAAGGCGCCACAGTTGGTACACATATCGGGCAAGGCATTGCTAAGCACAATAGCTTTCCCTAGCAGCCCTTATCGAGCAACCTCACCATGAACTGTTGCCCGTATCAAGAGACGACCTTAAAAGAGATTCCACTCAAGCACTTAATGTGCTCTTTGAACTACAACACATCCGGCATACATCTCAACCAAAGCACTGCTACCTCGAGCACTTATTCTATTGCATTCGAAACCCAGGCTGTAGCTCAAAACTCCTAGATGGAACAACGGCCGAGCGGACCAGACTGGTACAGAATCGCCCCCCGGTGAATTTTTAACGACCAATATCTTGGCAATCGTAACTCCGATCATTGATCTGAAAAGATCGAAGCGCTTCACAAAGTGAGCACTTCAGGCCATGCATTCATATCAACTTGTCCCCTCAGCTGCAACTGCCCAATCCGGTACGGATCTGCAATCGACGTAAACTTCAAACTGCCATAACTTCTTCACCATAGCTCCAATCGACGAGCCGTAAAGACAGGCCGGTAGAGCATTCAAGCACTGCAGTTCTAGATCACAATCTCCCATTTGTGTTCACTTCAAGCATACTCCTTTTTAGCATAATTAAGGCATCTGTTGGCCCTTTAAAGCCGCATTTGGCATACATTAATCATTAAACTTGGCCTCTTATCAAGCACTGATCACTGCTCAATAAATGTGTAGGCTTCAAAGAAGCTTAGCTTGCATTTCTTTGCTCTTTTTTCCATCATGGAAGCGGAGCTACATGACAGCGCGAGCAAGCGCGCTTGGCGGCCGAAGAAAGAGGGGTAGCCATGGAGCATGAGCGTGAGCAAGCGCGCTTGGCGGCCGAAGAAAGAAGGGTAGCCATGGAGCGTGAGCGTGAGCAAGCACGCATGGCGGCCGAAGAAAGACGAGCGGCCTTGGAATTACAACGTGAGGCGCAGAGAGACCAACGCATGCAAGAGTTGGTCGTGTAGGTTCTCACCTCGAAGTCAGAGCCACTCAAGGACGTGGGCGAATCATCAGGTAGCACAAGTCGAGAAGCGAATTCCATCAGTCCCGTCATGGAGAAGTTGACGTTCAGTAAGTATGACGGTAAGATGGATGCTACGATTATTCATTCTTGGTTGCATCAATTTAATGCTTACTTTGCGACAACTAAGAAGACAGGAAATAGCAAGGTTCTGACGGTAGCCATGTACCTTGCCGGTGATGCCATTAATTGGTACCACGCATGGCAAGAGACAAAGTTGACCGCGCACCTAGAGGAAGCTGACGAAGGCGCGTCCCTTTCTTTCAGTTGGGCCGACTTCCAAGACAAGCTCAAGGCGCGGTTCTTGCCACCTCAGTACCTAGCGCGGTTAAAGGAAGATTGGTGCAATCTCAAGCAGAATGGTACCCTAGTCATGTCTTTTTCTAACCGTGTTTTGCAGCTTGGCACTCAATTATGCAAATCGGATGCGAAACGCAAAGAGGCTTCCATTTTCGGGCTGGACGACTATATCAGGTTTGATGTGGAAGTCTTCGATCCCGTCGATCTCAACAAGGCGGTAGCGATTGCTCTCGCACAAGAGATGAAGCACGATAAGGGAAAGCCGAAGGAGAACAAGTCGTCTCAAAGTACCTCTCAGACTTCTCAGAACCCTAGAACGGTAAGAATGGTAACTCTTCTAACCAATCTTTCTCTAGTCTCTCGGAAAAGAACACTCAAAATGAATATAAGGGTAAAGCTAACACAATTGCTAAACCTAAGCTCACCCCAGATGAAAAAGTAGCACAAGGAATTTTAGGAGGATACATCACGTCAGAAGAACAAAGCATTTTTTCTAAGAAAGGTCGATGTTATCATTGTCACATCAAGGGTTTTATAAAGAAAACATGTCCTAAGATTGAATCTAGCGAATCTAAAGAACCCACTTCCTCTATTAATGCCATCAATGTGAACACAAGTGCGACCCAAGTTTCTCATGATCCTCCCATTGATGAGTCTCTCATTAAGTATTATGGTCATGTGAAGGGTCAGCGTTTTGTCATATTGTTTGATCCAAGCAGTATGCATGATGTGATTAGTGACTCTCTTGTCGAAAGAGCCCGCTTGGAGGTTAGCAAGACATCTCTTTTCGAGGTGTCTGACTTCGCTCTCGGTATGGACTCTCTCATCACGCAAGAGTGCCTTGATGTGTTGTTCACTGTTCAACAAGCGAAATTTGTAGTATCTCCTCTTTCAGGATGTGATATGCTTCTAGGCATTCAATGGTTTCGTGAGCATAACCCTCTCATTGATTGGGCAGCCAATACTTTTACTTTTATTGCCAAAAGTGACTCTCCCATTGTCATTCATTGGGAGGAAGTTGTTCATTCTTCATCTCTCATTTCTAATGTGCATGCGAAGATTGAAAAGAATCAAGAGAAGGAGACTCTCAGTCTTGTCTTCTCCAAAGCACGACACATATGTTTTGCAGGATAAAGATGTGATTATTCACAATGATGATGATTTGCATGATAAAGATGTGATTGTTCACAAGGATGATGGTTTAGTTGATGCTTTTTCTAGTGAAGCTACCCTCATTGCAGATTCGATCAATCACGGAGAACCGATCTTGGCTCTCGAGTCGAGATCTAAGGAACCCCCACAGGAAATATTGTGTATACGCATGATTAGTGAGTACGCATTGTTCGAGTGTTTCATTCGTAACGGTTTTTTGTATTTTAGTCACTGTCTTTATGTGTTCCCTTTCCATAGGCAAGCCATATTGTACGATGAACACGATTCACTCATGAATGAACACGGATGTATGCGGATTACTCATGAAAAGATGAAATGTTTGCATTCAAGGAATTCACATTCCATGTCTCTTTCTTGGCATGAGACAGTCTCAGAAAGAGCACAAGAAGGATTGAGCATCAAGCATCGGCATTTCCATTGTGATTTGCCACAATTGATAGATTTAGATCAGAAGGACAAGTTTCGATTCCATTTTTTGCGTTTGTTTGATGAACGGTTTGGCACTCCGTCTCTATGTTCATCTACATTGCATGCACAGTCTTTAAAGAGACTAGTATTTTTCCAGTTACTTTACATGGAATGGTAATGTTCATGTTTTTGTGTTGGAATTGGTTTCAGGAATTTTCCTCCTCGGAGATTCTTGAAGAAGGTAGAGCTACGTTCATAGATGCAGTTGGACCTTTGAAGCAGCCGCATATGACTGTGTCGCTTTCGGCGCGGCCCAAAGAAGCAAGCGTTGCAGACCTTTATGAAGTTCAAGTATCGCACGACACATGCATCAAAGTGGGCCGGCGAAGAGTCTTTTCCAGGATTCCGGACAGTCTTGGCGATCTCCCTTGACGCCATACAGTACGGTACCAATACCTCACTTTAAAAAGGAGGGGATGTCACGTGCACATCTAACCCTATGTGCATGTGGACAAGCTGCTTCATGACAAGGGTTCAATTAACTTAGGAAGTGTTCTGGCACCTTTGTGAGTCTAGGCGCAGGCTGTGCATGTCCAGGTACTTAGAGTAATTGCATTTCCTCCGGTTGCAGACAGCATGATCATCAGATTACAGTCAATATCCATCAGGAGCATTTTACAATGCATAGAACCCATTTTCCCCTTATTATTATTAAGTGACTTTGTTGGGAAATTGGGTAGGGCAATTTGGCTAAGGATATATATAAGAAAAGCTAGCGCTAGCACTTTCTAGCAAAAGAGGCAGCAGGGACCAGTGTCTGGAAGTGCACCTTCTCAGCAAGACCCCCGACAGGAACTCCTAGTGTTTTTCAGCCATCAAGACAGCCTAGCCTTTTCAGCATTTGCAGATCAGCCCCAGCGTTTGGCAACTTGCAGATAGCCTGGCGTTAACAGATTCATAGCAGATCCCATAGCGTTTTTGCAACAGACAGCAGATCAGGCAAGCGTTTTTGCAATTGCAGACTACCATCGTGTTTTGCAGATTCCCGGCGACAGAACCTTCACTTGCATCAACGTTTTACATTTTCAGCAGTTAGATCTCGTACTGCAGCGCCCAAACCTCTCAGATCTCACCTTCCCGCAGTAGATCCTCGCTGCACTGTCAGATCAGCCTGCGTTTGCAGATTCAGCCGCTATTCGCAGATTCCAGCATCTGCGTTCTCAGCGCATTGTCGTTGCGTCGTCATCATCGTCGTTGTCACCAACATAGAGTCAGAATTTAGCAGATACAAGATTTGCAGATTTCAGCCCTTAGCGTTTTCAGATTTTAGCCCGTCTCGTCGTCGTCCTCATCGTCGGCAAGTCCATTGCATTCAGACCATTGTAGAGATTTGTGCAATCAATAGGAGACCTCTCTCGCCATAGAGAGTGGGGCCCTTGGAGGAGGGTTTGACAACATTTTGGTGTCGTATTCTTCTCTCCCTATCTCTCAGTCTCAGTACCTTCTTTCACAGTGTTTTTCCACTTTGTTTGTGATCATTTGCACTCTGTCACTAAAGGAATGGAAGGCTCTCCCTTCCATAAGTAAAAGGAACCCTTTAGCACAGTTCGGAGCACTCATCTTGAGCAAAGTTCAACATTCACTTCCGCTGCACCTTACATCACATCCCGTAGTAGATCCTCTCCGCATCGATCAGACCATCCAGCGTTTCCAGATTCAGCCCACAGATTTCAGATCTCAGCATTAGCGTTTTCAATGCATAGTCGTCGAGTCGTCATTATCGCCGTCCTCTCCGACACGGCGTCAGAATTCAGCAGATCACTCAGCGTTTTCAGATTTCAGCATCTCAGCCCTAGCGTTTTTCAGTTTTCAGCCCGTCCGAGTAGACGCCATCATCGTCGTCGAAATCGTTGGCAAGTCCATTGCATCCTCTCTCACCATAGAGAGGGGGGCCCTTGGAGGGGGGTTTGGGAACCCATCTGGTGTCGTATTCTTCTCTCTCTCTCTCTCTCTCTCTCTCTCTCTCTCTCTCTCAGCACTTTCAGTCATAGTAGCATTCACTTTGTTTGTGGTCATTTCACTTGCACTCTCTCTTTAAGAAGAACGGAAGGTTGTCCCTTCCGAAAGGAACCCTTGAGCAAAGTTCGGAGCACTTATCCTGAGCATTACCAACATTCACTTCCGCTGCTCCTTACACAAAATCTGGTACAATGGTTCTAAATGCTGAGATGCTTGACGACGACGATGTCGACGACGATGACGATGTTTGCGGTAAATGCTGAGACTGCGAGGCTAATGGGCTGAAATCTGAAAATGCTATGGCCATTGATTGGGAACTGCGACTGTGGCGAGGCTAAGGACTGATCTGCTATCGTTGATGCCGAAAACTGAAAAACGCTGGCTGTTCTGAGGGCTGAAAACTGGAAACGCTGGTGTGGATGCGGTGAGAAATGTGATCGCGACGAGGCTATGGGCTGTCTGCTGAGGTACTGCGTCGGATAGGCTGGGGGTTGAAGTAAAACGCTGATGCTGCTGAAAACGCTGATCCAAAACGTTGGAGGTGCTGCTGAGAAAACGCTAGGTGCTTGGTACTGAGAGGCTCTGCTTCTATGATCCTCCGTTGATTGTAGTGCACCAAGGCCTGCATTTATACTTGCAAATGACTGGGTCGAGCAGCACAAGGGAAGCCCCCACGACCAGGAATTTGAGGGGTCATCTATTAATAATGCCTAATAAGCGGTGGTTCATGCGGTTGGGAAAAGGGTTCCATGCGGTGAAAATGCTTATGCTTGGTGATGGGGTACTGATGCTAATGCTAATGGGTTGTGCAAGCAGAGGGTATGTAGCTACTCTAAGTGCTTGGACATGCACGTCCTGGGTACAGGCTCATAAGGTTGCCTGAACACACTCTAGGCTGTCCTAAACCCTAGAAATAGGAGTTACAACTTGTTCACATGCACATAGGGTTGGATGTGCACATGACATCCGGTCTTTTATCCTCCTCAATGGTACTCGACAGGCACTTGGCCACATTCGGAGTATGGCACATCGTGAACCACTTGGATAAAGTAGTCGAAGGCAATAGAGAATCACAATGCACATTCATTACATGGAGGAGTTGTAGGAGGTGATTTGTTATACTTTTGAGGATAGATAACTTCTGACAACAAAGATTGTCTTTTGTGAATAGTCATTTGCTGTGTTGTGGGCTTGCATAGGATTGGGAGTTTCGAGTAACTAAGTGTTTGCTGGTTTTACTTCGGTTCCCTCTTCATCAGGATCTTGGATGGTGAATCACGTCAATTTTGAAATGAGGCCCAAGGGGAGGATCTAGAGCCTATACATGAGCAGCCCATAACCTGAGGGGCCCTCATTTATAGTTCTAGTAGTTGGGACTGGAAGTATTATGTAATTCTCTCCATGGAATGCTTAGAGTAGTGGTGAGGTATACACGATATGTTGCTAGGTTTTGGAGATCTTATGTTGCTTTTTTTTAAAAATAATGTTTTGTTATGTGCAATTATTGCGGCATTTATTTGAGATGGTGTATTTACTTATGCTATTGCCGTAAGTGCAGAACTTGAAAATGTTGACTTTGGAGTAAAATGCCCGACTCAGTTCCCAGATTTGCAGCCATGGACAGATAAATACAGTCCGAGGGAAATTTCTGATTTGGTAGTTCATGCTAAGAAGGTGTGCCTTTACCCTTATTTTAATGCACTTCTCAGGTTTGCATTGTCTGAGTAATCTTCTCGTCCAGCCATGCTGCCACTTAACGGGCCTTAACGGGCCCATTTTTATGGACAGGTTGCAGATGTACGTGAATGGATGGTGACAACCTTAAAAACTACTGGCAAGGTAGATCTCTGCTGTTGATAAGACCAGCGTTTTGTTAAGATGTATAGCATCGAAAAGAGTTAGGAGGACAGTTCTGCTCATGAGTGATGGACCTGGTGAGGGTGTAGTCTCATCCCTTGTCCATCTTTAGTGTTTGTTTTTTTGGTTTTTTTTTTTTTTTTTGGGGGGGGGGGGGGGGGGAGCCTGGAGGGAGGCACGCACATGTTGGATTTGCACATAGACATGTATCAAGAGAAATAACTTCAATGATGTTAAGGGTAGGTAAGCAAATTTTTGCTATAGCCCTTACTTTAGCTCAAACTTGGTGGATAGTGGTCATCATCAACATCAGCCCCAAAATGGTAAGGTTTCTCATAAGTGATACTTTTTGTAGGCTCCAGTGTAACAAGAAACGTTTCCTGTGTTGCATTATTTCGCCGTTTCAAGGGTGTCTTGTTTTGAACATGCCATGAGGAAACATGATATGAGACACATATGTTTTCATAGATTTTAGCAAACATAATATTTAGGAGTCTGGTAGGTGGATACAACTTATATACATGGTCACACGAGTAGTATAGTGGCTGATTTTGAATTTTGAAATTTAGACCAATTTCTTTTTTTGAACTTTAGAAGTGCGTTTCGTTTCAAGCATTTCGTGTTTCGTTTCGATTCAAGGGGGGTGAAATCAGTTTTCATGTGACACTGGATTTGTAGCTTATGTCCGAAAGCTCCTGTCACATGGGTATGCAAATATGGCATTCATTTTAGACATCTTAGACTTTTATTTAAGCTTGATGAACCTGTTGTTTTGAAAAATGTTAACCATAACCAACAGAAACGTGCGAGTGGTTTTATGTGGGACTGATCCTTTACCATGTGAATTTTTATTTTTGATGTTTGCCGCTGTGGCCCTACTAAGGAAAGCTAGTTTCTTGTGTTGATATGGGGACAACTTAGTCACACGGATGCTGTTTTATACTCCCTCACGTATTTAATATTTGCTTTGCTACCTGCTATTTCTTATGTCCATCTTATGTAGTTCGTGTTAGCCTTGCTATAAGTTGTTTGTCTCGCTTTCAAGGTTCAGCTCCTCACACTGCTTTGAAAAGCTTTGCTTGTGTCATAAGGAGTTGACAGTCATCAAGGTACTCGTTAGTTGTAGAGAGCACCAGAAGGTTTCTTTTCCTCATTCATGCATGACGCTCGTTCTCCTATTGGGGGGTTGCCTGTGCAACACGTCTTTACTCACCATCTCTCTTCTGCTCATATCTCAGAAGCTGGGATGTCTACTGTTTTGCAGCCGCATGATGGTGGCAATGTTCTTCTGCTGTCAGGACCTACTGGAGCTGGAAAGACGGTCAGATACAACTCAACTTTCTGCTTTTTCTTTTGGCTCAAGCTTTATCTGGTTGGTTCTCTCTTACTTCTGCTGGTTGCACAGGCTGTTGTTCATGTTCTTGTGAACCAATTTCAAGAAGTAGAGCTGTGTGAATGGGATCCACCGGTACCAACTCTTTGGAAAGAACATTTGCATGTAAATGCTGGTACTAAGGATAGTTTTGCTGTTATATTGCTGTGCTTATGTGGTCATTGTTGCTCTTGAAAAGCTGACTAATGTTCTGCTGGTATCTGTAATGCAGATATACCGTACATTTCAAAAGTTGATCAATTCATTGATTTTCTTTCAAAAGTCAAAAAGTACTCCGGGCTTCCACTTGTACGCAAACTGACTAATGAAGGAAATAGGAGTCCCTTATTAAAAAGCGGACTTACAAGGATGCACAAGGTGCTTTTGATTGATGACCTACCAGTAGTGCATGGTCGAGAATTATTGAATAAACTTTGCCATTGCCTCCGCAATTTTGCATTATCTGTACAGTTCCCGACAATAGTAATTGCAACAGATTTTTCAGAGGAAGAACATGGGCAAGGCACAAGCTTTCTGACTGTGGATGTTGCTGAAGCACTTGAAAGTGGGGGGGCGAAGAAGGTATGATTTATGTCTCTATCTGATAACTGAAGGCTCGTTCTCTAGGTTCAGCAACTCAAAGCTTTTGATCAATTTTGTGCGGATATTTCTGGCAGGTTCTGTTTAATCCAATAACAGCTAATGCTGTAAAGAAGGTCCTCAACAAGATAGTACTGGCAGAAAATTGCAGTATCTCTTCAGAGTCTGTGTCTTTTATTGCTGAGAGTTGTGGAGGGGACATTAGGCATGCAATAAATTGTCTGCAGTTTCTCTGCGTTGGGTTCAATTCAGTCTCTGGCACTTGGGATCCTGGAGGGAAAAACATATTATATGAGACGCCTAAGAGGAGAAGAGGTTTGAGGAATGGCACTCGAAACAAGAGTAAAAGATTTATCAAATGTGCAGCATCTGCTTCTGATCACACATCATCGATTGGTTGCCGTGATGGCTCTCTCTCTCTCTTTCACGCACTGGGCAAGGTGCTGCACAACAAGAGACTAACAGAAAATGACAAAGATTCAGGTGGGAATTTTTATTTTGCATGTTGCTTACAGCTGATGTTGCTATTAATACAAAACAAGCTTGGTGTAAACCTTGAGCAATAATTTTGTCTCTAGAATTCCCCTGAATTCCTCGTTTCTATATCTTTATGAACTCTTTATCCTTCAATTTTTTTTGTAATCTTATGTATACACCTCTCAAATTCAAAGTAGTTGCTTAATCACCCCTCCAACCAAGCACCGTATGAGTAACTCACACAATCCGACATCTCTTCTGTCTATATGTTTTAGCAGTTTCCTGCTGTCATATCATTGCATGCAAGACCTCTCAGATGTAGCTGAGTTTAAACATAACTTGAGGGTGATATTGCATATTTGACATTTCTTTTCTGAGGTTTTGTTATCACAGGTAAAAGCAATATCAGTTTCATCTTGAAAGATGAGCTTCAGCGGCATCCTTTAAACATGGAAGCACCAGAATTATTGATTTCACAAGCTCATGTTGATGCTGCCAGTTTCTTGTATTTCCTTCATGAGAATGGTAGTCAGACAATTTTCCAGCCTGCACTTAACTTGGGTTAAGAGAACTAGTTGGCTTGACTGATTCATGATTTGAATGCAGTGCTGGAGTTTGTAGATGAGGAAGGGATTGAAGATGTTTCAGTTGCCTTCACATATTTCAGCGATGTTGATTGTCTTCTCAAGCACAAAAAACCAAACACTTCAGGCATATTACACACCTTGGATGAGATTGATTCGGGGCATATAGCAGAAGCAGTAGCTGGTTCTATAGCTGCACGTGGGGCCTTGTTTGCAAATAGCCACCCATCAAAACCAAGGTTGTTCCTCCGTGCTGTAGCTTGTTGGATTTATATCCTTCGAATTGTAAACTGCACCAAAAGGAGCGCCTTTTGTTGTTTTAATGCAGCTTTCTCTAACTTGACTGAAACAGGTGGCTTTCATTGCGAGCTCCAGTAGTACGGCAGGTTGATCGTCTTTTAAACCAAAAAAAGGTTATCCTAAAGATTCTTGTGTATGTAAATGTTGTGTATGTAAATCTCCACAATCCAGTAGGTGGCATGCTGATGTAGCCAACCTGACAACCATCCATGATCTATTTGGGTTTCTTTTGTTGTGTTTGAATAGGCTGAGCTCCGTGCTAAGTCGTGGAGAGTAAGCATCGACTGTAGTACCATGTTTACACACAATGTTCAAGCTACTGAGCTGGAACCATTTTACAAACACATCGGCTGCACATCCTTTGCAACAGGCCAGAGTGCAAACATAGCAGATTCTAGCTTGTCTTTCGTGGACAACGAATTGAACTCGTCACTTTCATTTTTGCAAGATGAGGATCTTTTGTCCAACATAATGGCTATAGACTTGAGCAAGGCAATGGATGCGGATATTATGGAGAAATCTGACGATGAAATAGAGGAATGGTGAATTGAATCCATCAAATGAAGGAAATATGCAGTGGGATCTTAGGACTGCTAATGGTTGGAAGCAGCAACAGTCTGGCACTTGCATTAGGCCTGTACATTCTGAGAATCACTTATGAAATGTCAGACCTTCAGTTTTTGTGAAAGAAGGCAGTGCTCAAAGTCTGTTGAATTTCTTTTATGAGTAAAGAAATTGATTCAATCACATCGAATCCAAGTACAGTGGTTCTTTTTGCACAAGTTTTTTCTGAAAGATGGCAGTATTGGGATGTTCGAAGTCTGTCGAGCTTCTTTATGGGTGAAGAAATGGATTAAACCGCAGTAATTGCATATACATTGGCTCTTCTTACACGAAGTTGTTTGTGGCATTAAACAAGCAAAATGCGTGCCATGATGTCAATCATGTTTCACAATGTCAGTGGAGCATTTGTAGCAGCTTGAATCATTCAATTATCAGCAGTCCATGGATGTTGCACTTAATCAAAGCATTAATCGTGTAGTACTGAAGCCAGCCCGGTGAAGGTGGGTATGCTTGGTGGCCAGAACAGATACAGTAACGTATACTGCAGTAAATGTTCTACAGCTCCGGCTCTACAATCGATTGATGGGGTGAACTGTGGACTGCATATGGAAAAAGAGAAAATGTTTATGGTGCATTCAGCATCAATACTTAAATTGCAAATTGATGGGTTAAGGCTAGCCTGCCCTTGTAAATTAAGTTATTTTTTCCTCTTGAAATGAGGGCCTTGTAAAAAGGGCTTTCTTACGTAATTTTGCTGTTGCAACAACTCTTTTGTACGTTCGTATTTATGCCAGATAATAGTACTCAGTTTGTAAGATATCTACTGTATTCACTGCAAGACTTGAAAACAAGGACGAGTGAAACATTGAGTGGTAGAATGCAATACTAAATGCAGTTTTGATTGCCTAAATGTCTACAGTTTTTTGGTCAGAGATTGAGTGCAAGGGACACAGCCCATGATGGAAAAGCACAGTAATTATTTGTCCATCCATACATGGTTCTGAGTCGGTCTGCCAGCAAAAATCTTGCAATATGTGTAAGCGCTGCCATGTTGCTGCTTACATCTTATGATCTTCTCCTATCCTCAAACATAGGAATGAGAATATTTGATGCTTTTGGCAAAATCTTTAATCATACTGCTGCATAATTTGTAAAAGTCATATGACTGTCATCGAGCATTGAAGCGATTTTATCATGAACATGAACAAGGCACAGACTGGTTTCATTGCTGCGTTGCCACTGTCCATGAATGGCCCTGCGTGTGTTATTTGAGTCTTAATTATGGTTGTGGGGATTGGGTCGAATCATTCAAATATAATTACATGAGTAACAATGTGTCCTTTTGATTGATTATATTCAGGTTGGCCAGTTCCAAAGGAAAAAGGACGTTGTAAATGGGACCATTAGGTCTCCACAATTTTAGAAAAATAGAAAACCTTTCAAAACACCTAATCGCAGAAGTCATGAAACAAATGATGTATGTTATGGTATAAATGAAAAGGGAAATTCTGTATCTTCATCAGACAACAATGAGCGTCTCTTTGTATGCGAGAGACATAGTCCATGATGCAGGCTTGGGTGAGAGACTGGGCTGAGTCGGGAACACAACAAAATCAGATAATGTCATGGTGATGATACTATACAACTACATAGGTAGGAGTCTTTCTAAATGTTTTTTTATGTGTCAATGACCAAGTAAAATCTTGTTTCTGTTTATTAAATGGTATATTAGGGAGGGGACATTTAATTAACATAAATATTTTGTGCAAGATTATCATGATGTTTGTAGATCAGAAGGTTAGAGCATGCTCGAGAAAATGTACAATAGATACAAAAGCATGGCCCGTCTGCTAGCCACAATTCAAGACCTCTCCCTTTGCTTGCTTCTTTTCCTAACTATGGCTCATCCACTTGACACACCAACGTCCTTCGAAGACTGTCTTATTAATCTACCATGCCCGCACAACAAATTAATTTGCATATTTATATTTTTGGCCATGTTATAGGTTCAACTTTTGGATATAACCAATTTTGTAGCACGTTCAAGCACCAAATTAGAGTCATGTGAGAAACTATGCCAAAGGGAAAGAAAGCTGGAAGAATGTCCACTTGGATGTGCGTGGGCATACAAGGAACTCTACGTTGCTCACGAGGAAATAATGTAGTTGTAGATGTGCACCCATGAAAAGGTAGTGTTAGGAACAGTTTGTGAAATTTGTCAATTTGGGAAGCAGCTTAGGGATTGAATCTCACAAGAGAGCTTGGCTTGATACACTCAATGTAAGGAGAGCAAGTGAAATGACGGGAATGAGCACCATAGCTTTCACATATGGGGCACATGGATGATGGGTGCATACACAAGAAGATTTAGAATTTTTCTCATGTAGGAGAATGGAGTGTTCTTCATACAATGCATAACATCATGAGCTTCTATTCAAGAGGCATCGCATACCTAGCTAGGTATGCGGTGCCTCCCTCACAGAAGCTCATGATGTTGAGGTAAGTCACAATGTGGGAATTATTGTGAGAATTTGTCCAAAACTTCTTGTGATAGGTGGCCAGGTATGGTCTCCATGACAGTGGGCAATAGCAATTCCAATGGATGAGGCTAAGAGTCATACCTTGGTGTGCTCTTCAAGTGCTCATTAGAGCTACTAACGGCTAATAAAGTCCACCAAATTGTAGGTTGTGCGTGAGTGAGAACGAAGTAATGTCTCGTATGATTAGCTCAAACTAAAGTGACTCCATTTCAGTTTTATTAAGGCAAAGGGTTAAGCTATGGATGACTACTTTGTTTAGCAAGAGCAAGATGACCTATTTATACCTTTACTTATTCATAGGCGTGAATTAGAACCTCATATTTATTTAAGAAATAGGTTTAGCTTAGATCGCACTTGGTTGAGATTTGTGGATAGATCTTTTAAGGAGTATGATGATTACGAGATTCACTTAATGAAAATGTGCATACCTTTGGGGTTGATTACAAGAGAGAGCCTCTTATAGTGCAATTAAAAACAACTAGGTTGTCTTTTGAGAGGTCACTGGGATAATATCAAATTTTCAAATAGGGGTTTTGGCAAGTGCCTAAACTGCACAAGCAATTAATAAATCATGTCCATCTTTTGTTAGCAAGGGCATAAACTACACAAGGCAGCAAATGATTTGGCCATCATTCTCAAGGCTTGATGGTAAAATTGAAAGCATCTAGGATGTCTTCTGAAGGTCACTTCACATGCATGAGGGATTGCACACTTGTGCGCAACCTGCAACCATGCCTCCTCATGTTCACGTGAAGGCGAACTGGCAGCGAGAAATTAGCTGTAAAAGGATTTTTCCCATTAGTGAGCTGAAAAAGTGCATGGTGTCCTGTTGTTTGTGCGGTTCTCTGCTCGCTCCACCCCTTCACCATGGAGCAGGCACGCAACTGGTTGCGAACCAATGGCAACTCCATTTCAGAAATTTTCTCATGTAAACCAAAAGGGTTCGCAACTGGTTGGCAACCAGTTGCAAAGCCCATATTGCGCATGGAACTCATCTCCCCCTAGCCCCACGTAACTTTCACGTAATCCCCCACGAAGGTGAAAGCATCCCCCGCCGAACCCTTCTAGAAAACGTTGCAGTGTGCAATGAAGTGGAAGCGAGATCCCTGCTTGTCGATCGTATCTACTGTAGCTGCATATAATTCGGTGCGGCCTAGCGTACCTAAGGTTCTTGGATAGAAATCTCACTTCTAGGGTAAAGGGCCAATTTAGAGACAAATTTTTTTGACTCCCAAGTTAGAAACGAATCAACCTTCAATTTAGAGATAATTTTTTTTTGTGCATATTCTTAGAATCTTGCTTGTGTGTCTCCTTGTGATTTGCTAAAAAAGTGTACCATGTCAAGGCCTTGAGTGTCTCTAATGCTTCAAAAAACCTCAAAATCGAATTTTTCCAAATGGAGCATTGATTTTTTTATATAATAAATCAATCTTCGTATCATTGGATTCGCCTTTTCATGAAGATTTTAGTGCAATGTTTAAATATTTAAAATGATTAGAATTGTAAAATCCTCCCCAAAAATATTAAAAATGATTAGCTTGTCATAAAACTATCTCTAAACTAGCTCCTTTATCATATGTGGTTGCCCATCGTAACTTAGGTGGCGGCACACGAGGCTCGATTATTAGTAACTCAAGCAGATAACTGAGCCGCAATGTGGTCACACGTATCCTACTGAGCCAACTTAGTACTACACCAAGCATAACCTTTTACAACTGTGCCGATTTTGGCATAGTTACATTAGGGGGGGGAGGGGGGGTTGTAATACATTTAATGCATGCATTTTTCAATGGAATCAACATTCTCTCTCTAGATCCTCTCTCTTTTCTACCTACTAGTAAAGGTAATATCTTCCATGCAACTTATGTTGACTATCACCACATGCACGTAATCGTTGATAACCGTGCTTGCGTGTGACCATGATCATGGCTCAGTTATCGCTCATTCAATGTGTAAGAGGCTTAGTAGCCTCAATTACCCAAAATGATAATTGAACCCTCATGTGACCACCATCTTAGCTGGCTCCTTTTGAGGAGCCTACATAATTAGGCTACGAGAAGAAGAGCAGGTAATGCACTTATGACAGGGTAACAATAATGTCTCTACTTGTAAAATTTACATATAGAGTCCACAACTTTTCTTACATAGGGGAATGAAAGTGGTACAAAACCACAACCACTATGTATGTGCTAGGCAATGAAAATTATGGTTAAACTATCTTATTTCTCATTTTTAACTAAGTTACTTTCTTTGCTTGTGCCACACTTTTGCTTGCTTAATAGGCTTCTAAGCTAAATCAGATTTTTTATATTGAAGAAAACTTTGTTGTGCCTATGATGTTCATGGATGTAGAACACCAATTCGCTCAATATGAAAACTAGACGAAGATTCAGTGTCTAAACAATAAGTTGAAAACGAATCCTTGGTTTTAAACGAAGGGACCATTTACAAACTAAAATAAGTCATGAGGTTCTTCAATGAAGGGACCCACTTACAAACTAAAAAAATTGAATTAAAAGATTTTCCGTTCTCACTGTTCTCTGAGATATGTTCTAATATGCCAAAAATGTCATAAAGATCAAATATTTAACCAACCCAAATGATTTTCTCATATTAAAGTGATCATTTAATGTGGGAGAATAGACGGGAACAAGGGTTAAAATATAGACATGTGCTTTCGGGTCTATCTCGACACGGGGCCATTGGTAAAGGGGCCGAAATGAGATTTAATATGTCAAAGAGCAAGGTTATCCAATGGAGCTTAAAAGACCTTAGGGTTAGCTTCATTAAAGACCTCCAAAGGCTAGTATTAAAAGTCCTTTGACCTTAGGTAAGCTAGGGCTGAGCTTGTGGTGGGAACCTGGCCCAAGCTTGAGGTGCTTGTCGTGAACCAAGCTTGAGGTGCTTTGTCATGCTTGTTGACTAAGGTGCTTGAGGATAAGGTGTTCAAAAAGTCAAATCCCATCCCTACAAGAGAGGGGGCGAGCCCTAAAGCTAGGGGGATGAGAGAGAACACACACACACCCTCACACAAGGCAAGCTTGGTACAAAGAAAGCAAATATGACACTTGTCAAGCTCCTCCTCATGTTGCCCTCATGGTGTGCCTAAAGCCTATTGGTTAGCCTCCCAAGGGATCCAATGATAAATCAATTAATTTAATTAATTGTTTTTGCATTTATCAAGCCCTCTCTTTCAAAGGAAAAAGGGGGACACTTGTCACAAGAGTACTCTTGTTGCTTGTTATGCATCCTACATGTGATTGACCAGGCTTGGAGGGGTCCAATGAGCTTCACACATGAGCTACAAGGGGGATCAACCAAAGCAAGAAGGGGGCTAGCTTGGGGAGTATACTCTCCCACACACACTCACACACACTCATTGTGTGAAGTGCAAAGTGCAAGAGCTCCATCTCCTTCTCCAAGCTAGTAGAGAAGTTGAGAGCCTATACCAACACTCTTGGCTATGGAATGCAAATCCAACCAAGAGCCATGCTTCAATGCTGAAGCTTGCCATCTTCTCCATCTTCATCACTATTCTATTATGTAGGCTAGCAAGAAGAGTGATGATAAGTGATGAACTACTTATTTCTCAAATGGAATGTTTCTTCTTCCTCTTCCCTACCCTCATTCTCCGCTAGCTCTCTCCACCTTCGAAGGTGTTTGAGACCTTGGGACTGAGGCTTGGGATAGTTAATGCTTTTTGAAAAGTTTATGTTATGTTTGTGATGCATGAAGCTTTCCATCCTCATTGCATCACCTAGGTCACAAAGGAATACAAAGATTGTATTGTACCAAGTCTCTCTTGATGGGAGAATGTATAATACAAATGCCTATTGGAGGGGGGGACTGGCTCCACATAAATCTGGTCCTCAACTGTTGTCATGTTCTCTAAACTCTCTCTCTCTCTCTCTCTCTCTCTCTCTCTCTCTCTTGCAAAAGTATTGCTCATGCAAAGTTACGTAAGTACTATGTTTATGTTGCTACCATCAAATAAGTTCACCTCTATGCTCTCAAAGTAATCGCACAAAAGTGCTTTCTCTAATTTTCCTAATTCTGTTACTCTCAAAGTTCATAGGCCATTTCCATTACAGTGGTAGAAGAGAGGTCCTTAAGTAGCGTATTAATGGTTGATTTTGTTAATTATATTAGGGTAAGTGGGACTGAGATCTATTATCGGGTTTGTTGAGCCCATTATGTGGGATATGGTGTACACCTCGAGAGATTTGGTCTTAATAATGGGATCTTTTTAGACTTGCCTATGGCTTTACCATTATTGAGCCATAAGAAGTTCGAAAGGATCTAGCCCTTGGCAACTCAACAGTATTAGATCCACTCCACTACTCTCTATAATTAACCAGTCCGAGCCGTGGGTGTAGATACTTGAGTATTGATTTTCAAAGGCTAAGAGGAGTAGCAATTCAACTAAGGTTTTCAATTGCCAAAGCATACACTAAGTAAGTACTCAAATTTTGTGAACACAGCTGACAATAACCAAGAGAGTAGAATGAACATTAATAACTTTGATTTTGCACATGAAGCTGCTAATGATGATGTCCCTATCTATGTCAATTATCTTGTTACTAGGTTGCAACAAGCTATGGGCAACCGTGCTTTTCAAGCCGAAGTTACTCAACAACTTTGTGCTTATGGGATTTCCCTTCCTCTCCAAGAGGAGAAAGAGCTTGAAGAGACCCCCAAAAGAAGGACTCTCTCCCATACGAGAGGAGAAATCCAAAGAGCAAGAAAGTAATGAATCTTTAAGTTCCTCTGAAGACGTGGCTCGACGGGGGTCTAGACAGTCGCTAACTCCTCCCAAGAGGAAACGATCAACCTATAGTCCTTCTCCTCGTCACTCCGAAAGGGAAGAGAGGAAACAAAGGAAGAAAAGGGCAAGAAAGAGGTCACCCTCTTCTCCTTCTTCTTCACCTTTCTCTTCTTCTGACAAAAGTTATGGCTATTCTCCTAGCGAATAAAGAGGGGAGGACATCGCAATTCTTACCCTGCATGGCAAAGGTCACAAAAGCTCAAGAAATTCAAAGAGCGAGGAAAGAGTATCTCTTTTCTCATCTGTGATGGCACCTTTGGTGCTACTGACAAAGTATTGGCCTTCATCCAGCAATTTGATGCGGCCTTTGGAGACGAGGGCTTCACAGAGTCCTCCAAGCTACACCATGTATCTATGCACTTCCAAAAATTGGCTCGTCAATGGTGGGCTAGCCTTTGTGACAATGGTGAAGCCCCAAAGACATGGAAAACTCTATGAGTTTCCATCATGAAGCAATTCCTTACAAGCGATGCAAAGGACAAAGTGCTCACCGAATGGCGCAGTTTGAATCTTCTCTCTCATGAGTCTATCCACAAATATGTAGACAAGTTTTGGGATTTACATGTCAAAGCTACTATCTTCCAAAAGATAGACTTCGCCGAGTAAAAGCAACAATTCTATGCGGGATTACCTGAAGAGATGGCCGAGTACGTCAACTCTCAACGGCCTAGTTCTATCATCGAAGTAATCCACCACACTATAGTTGCTTCGGCATCAATTTCCAAAAAGGGGCTAGACGGAATGTCAAGCCCATAGAAAACAAAGAAAAAAAAGATGCAAAGGAGAAAACCAATGCCCAAAATTCTTACCAAGGCAATTCCAACAACAACAACAAAAACCAAAATCGGTCCAAGGAGAAGGGAGTTTACAAAGGTAAAAATAAACTCTCTCTTGAAGAGCTTGAAGCTTTTCGCAAGGACCATAAATGTTTTAAGTGTGGGGACCAAGGACATGGCTATCGTTCTTGCCCCAAGAAAAATGCTCACAATGAGACTGCTAGAGCTTCCACCATCGAAGCTCCAAAAGAGGATGCTCATTGCAAAGGATCACCTCTCTCCTATGCTTGGGGGAAGGTAAGGGAGCACAATGACTTCATCTTGCGTGACCCTGGCTCTACTCACAACTTCATATCAACGGAGTTGGCCAGCAAATTGAGCATTCAAGCTTTCGAGATGGGAGATATTGTAATGACCGACACCGGTTTCAAGGGACATCAAGCCTCCGTTACTCCCTTGATTGGGAAGTTGAGGCTTCATGTCCAAAGCTATGTCGACAAAGAAGACTTTTTCATCTCTTCTCTCCAACATGAGGATGCTATCCTAGGGGCACCATGGTTCAACCGCATGGCTGCCAACATGAAGTTCCCTGAAAGGAGAATCTACTTCACCTACAGGGGAAAGAACATATATATAGTTGCTAGTGAGTCTGGTTGTACTATACCACTTGTAAATCCTCCTACTTTTGATAAATCAATGAAGAGCTCAGTTTCTGCTTACATGATTTCCGTCAAAGAATCCCTACAAGGTCCTAATGTTTCATCAAATGTAAATGGTAGGAATCAAGAAGAGTTGGACTTGTCTAATTGTCTAAAAGGATTCCAAGATGTGTTCATCGATGATATCCCTATGGAGTCACCTCCAAAACGAGGGGATGATGACTATCGCATTGAGCTCCTACCAGGAAGCTCACTGCCTAACAAGCATCCTTATAAAGTTTCTCAAGCTCAACAAGAGGAGATCATGAGGCAAGTGCAAGACAAAGGGATGGTGAAGCCTAGCTTCTCTCCCTTTTGTTCTCCAATCCTTTTAGTGCAAAAGAAAGATGGTACATACCGTATGTGTGCGGACTATCAAGCACTAAACCATATCACTATCAAAAACAGATTTCCCGTGCCTCGGGTAGAAGATTTTTTTGATAAGCTACAAGGTTCTACCTACTTCAGAAGGATTGACCTTAAAAGTGGCTATCACAAACAAGGAGAGTGGATGAAGATATCCTAAAGACCGCGTTTTGCACAACCTTTGGTCTTTATGAATATCTAGTTATGCCTTTTGGCTTGACCAATGTACTAGCCACGTTCAATCGTCTAATGGAGAAAATATTTAGACCCTACTATAGATTCACTAAAGTGTTCTTTGATGATATCATTATTTACTCTAAGTCATTGGAGGAACACAAGTAACATCTCCAAGTGATTTTTCAAGCACTAAGAGAAAACAAGCTTTTTCTCAATCAAAAGAAAAACGATTTTTTTCTTCAAGAGATTCAATACTTAGGTCATATTATCTCCCAAGATGGTATCCAAATGGATCCATCAAAATTGGAGGTGATAAAAGCATGGCCTAATCCAACTTTATTGGTATGTGTGCATACTATAGACGCTTCATAGCAAAATTCTCTCAAATAGCAGGACCATTACATGACTTAACAAAGAATAACGTTAAGTGTTCATGGACTGCTAAGGAGCAAAATGCTTTTGACAAGCTCAAAGAGAAGCTTACCTCCCAACCAGTCCTCATGCTTCCGGATCTCTCAAAGCCATTTGAGGTCCAATGTGATGCTTGTGGTGATTGCCCTGGAGCAATCTTGCTTCAAGAAGGGCATGCCATAGCATATGAGAGCCGAAGGCTCAATATGGATGAACAGGTCTTGGACATTTATGAGAAAAAGCTTTTAGCTGTTCTACATGCCCTAGACACATGGAAGCACTATTTATTGGGGGACTCCATTCATCTTTTACAAACAGACCACCAAAGTCTCAAGTACTTCACGACACAAACCAAGATTTCCGACAAACAAATAAGGTGGGAAAATTGTCTTTTGTAGTTTAATTTTCATATTGCGCACATTGCTGGTAAGCATAATCAAGTGGCCGATGCACTTTCACGACGACCAAAAGTTAATGCGGCGTCTATAGCAACTCACAATGATCTATCTTCTATGATAGATGAGTATGCTATTGAGCCTCACTTTATAGACATAATGTCAGTCTTTGCTTTAGGGAAGAAAGAGGAACCATTCACCTTGCAGGATGGTTATCTTCTCCATGGCAATACCCACTCCCTTCGTGAGAAAGTCATGTATGAATTCCATGCTCCTCCCTATGCGGGGCATATAGGTATTCAACCTACTCTTCGAGGAGTAGAGATGTATTTCTATTGGCCTACCATGAAAGTGGACATGCAAGAGTATGTTTCAAAATGTGTGGTATTCCAAAGACCAAGTACGATAGAGAGAATCAACCTGGATTACTCCAGCCATTGCCAATCCCTAATTCACCATGGGAGACTATATCCATGGATTTTATCTTTGGATTATCCAAGTCTATCCATGGGAATACGAGGATATGGACAATAGTCGACAAGTTTAGCAAGGAAGCATACTTTATTCCTGTCAAAAAGACTATTAAGGCACAACAAATGGCAACTCTCTTCATATCTGTACAAAGGCAAAAATATTCTTCTGACAAGCAGAAAAGGGCCTTAACGTTCAAAGAAAACGATTGGGTCTTACTTAAGTTTCCCAAGGCTTGATTGAGGCAAAAAAATGGGTAAAAATCCTACGGGCCATCAAAAGTATTATGTTAAACTAGCAAAAAGATACTATGGTCCTTTTCAAATCTTGAAGCCCATCAATGAGATGGCTTAACAACTCAAGTTGCCCAACCATTGGCTCATACACAATGCTTTTCTTGTGAGCCTACTTAAACCCTGCAAAGGAGAGCCACCAAGTGAACCAATTATTGAAGACCCTCCCGAAATCGAAGACCAAGAAGAGGTGCTACAATCCGAAGCTATTCTTCAACATGAAGACAAGATACTACGACATGGTAAGATTATCCGACAGTATCTTATTAAGTTCAAAAATTATCCTTTTGAAGATGCTAGATGGATGCAAGGAATACAACTTAAGGATAGTATAAGCCTTGTTAATGCTTACAATGCTACATTAGAGTAAGCAAATGTACAAATTTCTTTTGAATGACCAATGTTTTTGTCTTATAAGACTAGTTCTCTTTTTATTGTGCACAAATTTAAATAGTATGCATGCTTAGAATCATGTTTGTGATGATGACGTCTATGAAACACCAAGTAGAATCTGTCACTCTACTTTGGGAGAATGAAATGGACTAAAGAGCAGACATGCTTGCGGCAGCTATGTCTCCCAAGCACCAAATGGATTAGTCATCCATCTTGGAATGATGTCGTAGGGTAAACAGGAATCCTCTACCCGCTAAGACACATTGACTAATGATTAAGGCTTTATCTCTTCTACCTCATAGTCGAGGACGACTATGATTTCAAAAGAGAGGTAATGTCATAAAAATCTAATATCTAACCAACCCAAATGATTTTCTCATATTAAATTGATCATTTAATGTGGGAGAATAGACGGGAACAAGGGTTAGAATATAGACATGTGCTTTCGGGTCTATCTCGACACGAGGCCAATGGTAAAGGGATCCAAATGAGATTTGATCTGTCAAAGAGAAAGGTTAGCCCAATGGAGCTTAAAAGACCTTAGGGTTGCTTCATTAAAGACCTCCAAATGTTAGTGTTAAAAGTCCTTTGACCTTAGGTAAGCTGGGGCTGAGCTTGAGGTGGGAACCTAGCCCAAGCTTGAGGTGCTTGTCGTGCTTGATGGCTAAGGTGCTTCAGGTGTTTGCCGACTAGGGAGCTTGAGGTGCTTGTGTGAACACTACCCAAGTTTGAGGTGCTTTGTCATGCTTGGTGACTAAGGTGCTTGAGGGTAAGATGTTCAAAAAGTCAAATCCCATCCTTACAAGAGAGGGGGCAAGCCCTAAAGCTAGGGGGATGAGAGAGAACACACACCCCCTCACACAAGGCAAGCTTGATACAAAGAAAGCAAATAAGATACTTGTCAAGCTCCTCCTCATGTTGCCCTCATGGTGTGCCTAGAGCCTATTGGTTGGCCTCCCAAGGGGTCCAATGATAAATTAGTTAATATAATTAATTGTTTTTGCATTGATCAAGCCCTCTCCCTCAATGGGAAAAGAGGGAAACTTTTCCCAAGACTATCTTTGTTGCTTGTTATGCATCCTGTATGTGATTGACCAGGCTTGGAGGCGTCCAATGAGCTTCACACATGAGCTACAAGGGGGGGTCGACCAAAGCAAGAAGGGGGCTTGCTTGGGGGGTATACTCTCCCACAGACACTCTCATTGTGTGAAGTGCAAAGTGCAAGAGCTCCATCTCCTTCTCCAAGCTAGTAGAGAAGTTGAGAGCCTACACCAACACTCTTGGCTATAAAATGGAAATCCAACCAAGAGCCATGCTTCAATGCTTAAGCTTGCCATCTTCTCCATCTTCATCACTATACTATTATGTATGCTAGCAAGAAGAGTGATGATAAGTGATGAACTACTTATTTCTCAAATGGAATGTTTCTTCTTCCTCTTCCCTACCCTCGTTCCCCGCTAGCTCTCTCCACCCTTGAAGGTGTTTGAGGCCTTGGGACTGAAGCTTGGGATAGTTAATGCTTTTTGCAAAGTTTATGTTATGTTTGTGATGCATGAAGCTTTCCATCCTCATTGCATCACCTAGGTCACAAAGGAACACAAAGATTGTATTGTACCAAGTCTCTCTTGATGGGAGAATCTATAATACAAATGCCTATTGGAGGGGAGACCAGCTCCACATAAATCCGGTCCTCAATTATTGTCATGTTCTCTAAAATCTCTCTCTTGCAAAAGTATTTTTCATGCCAACTTAACTAAGTACTATGTTTATGTAGCTACCATCAAATAAGTTCACCTCTATGCTCTCAAAGTAATCTCACAAAAGTGCTTTCTCTAATTTTCCTAATTCTGCTACTCTCAAAGTTCATAGGCTTCCATTACAAAAAAAGTGAATTTTAGCATATCATATTTGGCAATAATAATGACTATATATCATAATGGCTTCATCAAGAAAAAATTTAATACATCCATGGTGGGAAAAAAATATCGAGGAGAAGTAAAGATATGAAAAGTAGAATGCAGAAAAACATTCACTGAATGCGTCCTACAGAACCTCTGTAGAGAGTACAATGACTTTTGACTTTCCAAGGTAGTAGTAGGGTTTTTCATTGCTGCACTATCACCCTTTACTTCTACACCAAATGTGTTGCAATGTTTTTCGGTATTTTGAGATTCTGGTGATCTATTGATTGAGGGAAAAATTTGGGTATCATATAAAAGCAACTGACAGTCTCATATTATCCCTACACAAGAAAGCTTACCTATTAAAGGGTTGTGGGTATTTGTCTTTGTGAGCAAGGCAAGTATAAGCAGGTCAGTGGTTGATGCTCGAAGATTTTGAAGTGGCAATATTTTGACATAAGGCTATGGAAGGAGGATCTACAATGTAGAGGGGTATAATTGCAAATTACTCTATGGGTAGACATAAGAAGACTAACATTACAATGAACAAAGGCAACCAAAATGGATAGGGATACAAGTGCCGATCACTATAAGGTGGGTAGGCATCAAAGAGACTGGCATTGCAATGAGCAGAAGTAGCCAAGATGGAACAAGCAACTCTCTGCAAACTGAATAAGGCAAATTCAAAGTGGTCTCAAGAAATGATGAGAAGGTAAGATTGAATGCATTGATGGAACGACCGGAGCATATGACTATGTTGACATGTGATGTATATGTGTATTCTCCACCTGGCTTGAGAAGTGCAATCTACAACTATTTGGGGCCATGGTCAATGGGTGTTTAGGGCAGGCGTGGATGTACAAATTGGATGGGGTAAAAATCGTGGGAAAAATGACTAGGTATGGATGTGTAAAGGCATTTTCATTTTGATTAGCAGCAAAGGGGGGATACAAGAGGTTTGCGGGCAGCAGGAATGCGTTTGCGAAGAGGAGGGTGACGGTGAGGGCGAGTAGTGGGGGAGGGCGGCAGCTGGAGGAGGGCGTGGTGGCGAAAGCAGGAGAGGAGGTGGTCGTTGGCCAAACCAGCAGCCTGCATGAGCGAATAGACGACGATGGGCCCAGCATGGCGGAAGCCGCGGCGCTGCAGGTCCTTGCTGATGGCCTCTGACTTGCCGGTGCGGACTGGGATGAGGTTTACCTGCTTGTACCTGTTCACAATGGGCCGGTTGCCCACAAACCCCCACAGGTATGCGTCCAACGATCCATACTCCTCTACTATCTGTATCAAAAATGCACTCTCTCTCTCTCTCTCTCACACACACACACACACACACACACACACACACACACACACACACACCCCAAGCCATCTTATAGTGACTCTTCTACCTTCATCACCAGTTTGGCATTGCTAACAATGCTTTGCACTCTCGCCTCGCTTCTCATCATGTCATTATTGTGTGACCTCAAAGATGCCACCTTTGCTATGTCATAACTTGCAAGAGTGGCTGGATCGAATTGGGCAAAAACATTTCTGCAAAATATAATCAAAGCTATATCACTTACTTTTTATTTCGTGCAAGCAATCAGGGTCCTTGTGTGTGAAGAAAGTGGACAAAATTTTTGATGGTTATCATTCTTGACATGGTTATTATACATGATGGCATTGTTTGTTCCAATTTGCTTGATCCAAGATCCAAATTTGGGTAAAAGATTGCCAGTCACGTCTCCTATTGTAACTTTGATATGCCCGACATGAAATTTCCCTCTATAACATTTGTGAAAAGGAACCTAGACAAAGCTATTTCAAGATTTGATCAATTTTCAATTTGTTGGCTTACTTGGGGATGAATTTACTAAACAAGCCAGTCATTGAAAAATTTGATCATTCAAACACTTCGTAGGGACTATAGTGTGTTTTATAGTGAAGGCATGTCGTTAATCACAACACATTCGTACACCCTAATCCCTATGAATCCTCAAAGGGACTCTGCCTTTGATAGTAGCTGTTTTTGTTAGTATTAATTTTTTGTTTAAAATACTAACCAAAAAATTTAACATCTTTCATTTTTGCTTTCTCTAGAGAACTTTGGAAAAGTGTGAAATGATCAAGGAATGAGATTCTTGCACCACGCAGATTTCAAAAAATCCCAAACTATTGGAAAACACATTGATTGAGCTGACCCATAAAACCACTAGTACGAACCTATCATAGAGAGCGGATTCGTTCGTTCCAATGCTTCCAACGCAGAGGAGGCCTTCCTAGGGTTATTGCTCCTAAGAACTAGTCTCGAAATTATAAGAGTTGTAATTTCAAGATACATGATATTAGTGGCTAAGGCGTTGGCCTCTCACATAGTGGTGGGGTAACTATGCTCGGAAATTGTTTTATTTTTCCAAAAACTTGGAAAACCTATACTTTAGAGGGAGTTAACTATCTTTACACTAAATTTCTCTAAACTTTTCAGGTTTTCTCACCTTGAAATTGGAAATTCAGAGATAAATCTCAAAATTTGTAGGTGGGATTACACTAACCTAGGTTTTTTTGAGCAGTTGTTCAAATTCCAATTGTGAGAGGGTTGAGAGGGTGGGGCAATCTAGAGATTAGCTAATTGAGATCCTGATATTAGTTTTGCATGATTGACACCCTAATTAAGTGATGGGGTGATTAAACAATAAGGCGCCTGTGGATTGCGACCATTGATACCATGACCCAAGCAAATAAAGAGGATCCAAAAAAGTTCAATCTTGCATGGCAAAAATGACTCCCATGAGATCTTTCACGTTCATAAACTAGTAGGATATGGAGGGCACATGAACCAAACTCGGAAATGTTCAAGAGGGTATATGAACATTGCTATAGGTCCTGTACGTCTTTTTGTGCGCAAGGGCGAGACAAACGAGTCATAAAGAGCGGATTTGAACATGCTCATGCTACAAATAAAACGAGTGGTGCACTCACATAACATGGATCATATATTACAAGCCATGTGCAGCATATGAACTTTGCAGTTTTACCTTGGAATGTTCTCAGGGAAAAGGGTGAAAGCTGTACACAATATGGGCCAGTTGCAGGGAAAAAGGAAAGGAAGAAGACAAGTGTTGTGGGAGTCACACACATTTTACAGAATCATGATGAAGAATGCAATGGGCGAGACGAGCTGGAAAGAAAGAGGAGTGATGATGAGTATACAAGGTACCTGTACACTTCCCGTTTGGCGAGGAGGGTGGACCATGCAATCTCTGCTTGCGCGCCTGCAAACACCAGCAGCTCGAACAGCCGCCTGCCGGTATCACCATACCCACAACATTCTTCTCATCAGCTTATATCATCTCTCTCTCTCTCTCTCTCTCTCTCTCTCTCACACACACACACACACACACACACACACACACACACACACACAAGCATATACACACATCCACTCTCTCACTACTAAAAATCATCCCACTGCTAGGTGCAACATTGTTTTGTACCTGTCCTCATGCACTGGCAACCCCCACTCCTCATCATGGTAGGCCACATACACCGCATCTGCACACACACACACACACACACATCAATTCGTGCAGAGTCTATTCTTGTTTGTTGCTTGCAGTCATCTCATGTAAACACCCCAATTAGCACATTCAATAAGTACACAACACGCCCCAATTAGCACTCCCCCCCCCCACCCAAAAAAAAAAACAAACCCAAACAACACACACACCTACACCCACACTCACACAAGATGAGAGAGATCCCAAGCTCTAACCACTATGTGGAGTAATCCAAGCACATCGCTTCCTGAATGGATCCTCAAGTGCAAGACCGCGTGCTTGCATCCGCGAGTGCAAATCGTTCATTGGGAGCACTCCCTCCTCCACCTCAGGAGCCACTTTGTAACAATTTTGCGACCTTGACAAGTTTTTCTTGTGTGTGAACACAAATTTGCTGTGGCATTGCTCTTCACTAGCTGGTGGCTCAACACCAAATGTAAGTTGCCTCTGCACAGGCCCGCTGACTGGAAGATGTGAACCGCAGGGCACTCCATGGAGACTGGCCAACTCATAGCTTGCATATGGAGGTGGTGTTGTTGAGGTCCAATTCTCTTTCTCAGTAGATGAAAGTGAAGCATCCTTAACTGCATTCGGGTTTCCCTCGGTAACTTGGCATGAATCCAGAAAATGTAGTCCTTCTTGCATCAGATCGTCAGCAACCTGTGCATTGACATCAACACCACAGGCCAATTCTTGAGTGCCCTCATTTAGACTCCATGTTTTCAACCCCGATGTTGGACCTTCATTGTCCGTAATTATGCTCACGTTCGCCTCATCCACAAAGTGCACTCTCTTCTTGATAGCTGCTCCCACTCTGTCACCTGATTTTAATCCTCCTCTCAAGACTATGCACCTGCTCATTGCAACGTTCTGGGAGCGCGTAATTTGCAGAAGAGGAAGTGGCTTATAGCTCAAATAAAGTGAGGTAAACAATAGTGGCTTTAAGAACAAGCCAAAACGGACATTGCATCTACCTTTGATTGAGCGTGAAGCTGTGGGTGGCTGGGGTACATTGGAAGGCAAAGCTTGCAAAACTGAGAGAGAGAGAGAGAGAGAGAGAGAGAGAGAGACAGAGGTAGTTGGTTTGCACACACAAACAAAGATCCTAACTCTCTGAAACACACAATCTTTCTCTCTCACTGCATGAGACACCGCACACAAATTAATAAGCGCAAGGATGAGAGAATGTCGTGGGTGGTAGAACTTTGTAGTAAAGAGAAAAGAGAAGAGGGTGAGGAATAAAATGAAGGTGGGACAGTCGGGACTCCCGAAAGGAGTAACGTCTACTTGGCGAGGTGGTTGAAAGTTGAAAATCTGATACTCGACTCTTATCGCTTTCTCGCACACATATAGCCTAAGTACCACACGTGTGATCTCTCTCTCTCTCTCTCTCTCTCTCTCTCACACACACACACACACACACACACAGGCTCCTCGGACCTCCTCTCTAGACTCTAACAGTGTAACACACATGAGAAGTTGAGAACAGAAAATATTAATCTAAAAGGGATGCGCAAGCGTGCAATTTGTTGAAGCCTTGAAGCCTTGAAGGTGCTAAGCAGCACAAACTCTCAAGTTGGATTAAGGTTGCAGGCTTGCGCTTTGCTTTGGATTCACTGTTGGAACTTGGGAACTTGTTGGACCTCTGAGCTCTCTCTCTCTCTCTCTCTCTCTCTCTCTCGTGAGTCGTGACGACTCCTCAGCCCTGACTCCTGACCATCTCACGTGCAAGCTCCTTGGTACCAGTGTTCGGGAAAAATCATTTTTTCAAACACCTTTCCTTGAGTTTTCCAAGAGGAAATTTTAGAAAATTAGGGGTATTTTTCCGGTTTTTACACTATTTTTTTCTATTTTGAGGCGGAATTTTTTCTTTTCCCCTTGCCCTCAACCGGCATTTTTGAAATTGGAAACAACACGATATTAAGCTGAGACACATTTTTCCCAAACACTGCTTGGTACACACATTCCTCTTGTCTTCTTTCGTTCATCAAACATTTTGCAATTGAGCAATGGGCATCCCTAACTACAAGGCACCTGTGACCCCCTCTACTAAAGCAACACTGGGTTTTCTCCATGTACTACCACCTACTGCAATCAGAACTCCGGAAACATTTTTTGTGGACCTTGCTTTGGAACCTTTTCACACACATATGAGTAGCTTAACTCTTAATTTGAGAGGGATAATCACACTAAAAATTCCATACTTTGGACCGGTTTGAAAACCTTCTTGCCCAAATTTGAGCCGACCAATTTCCATTTTGAACAGGCTTTGGATAAAGCGAATCTATCTTTTCCCAAGCCTTTGTATGAGAATAAGTATCTCCATGAACCAAGATAAGGGATGCCTTAGCTTACAATTACGTCGCTTTCACATTCAAATTATCCCAATTTAGAGCAAAAGAAAAGGAAAAAATCTGCCTGGATTTGGATTCAGAGAGTAAATGATAGCTCAAAATTTTGGATTTTCATCTTTCCAAGAATCACGCATTTGATCAATTTATCTTCAATCCAAGAAGGCATTGTAGCCCAAGTGACCCAACATGCGAATGCGAGAGGGAAGAAGAGAGAGAGAGAGAGAGAGAGAGAGAGAGAGAGAGACACCCCATAATTACGCATGGTTATAGAGAGTCTCTCTCTCTCTCTCTCTCTCTCTCTCTCTCTCTCTCTCTCTCTCTCTCTCTCTCCCCTTTTAAACTTTGGAGTCCACTGCATGGTCAATTTTTAGTTCTCTGTGTGTGTGTGTGTGTGTGTGTGCCCATCGACCCGTATCAATTACTATATTGCTGCGAGTCAAAGACAACTTGTTCCAATTTGTGTGTAGACTTGACTCGGTAACTAGATAAAGTCAGTTATCATGGCGAAATCTACCAAGTAAAATAAGAGAGGAAAAGCCCTTGTAGTACTTATCTGCATTCAAAGCGGCTCTACTTGAAGGCCCATTGAATTATTGCACGATCACTCCCATTAGTCAATACCCACCGCCACATGCTCTATCACTCCTCAGAGAATTCCTTCACTCTCAATATCTCATGTAAGTTTAATTGGTCGAAAAGTAGATTTTTTGATACGTGGCTTGAGACACCGCCACACCTCTCTCTCTCTCTCTCTCTCTCTCTCTCACACACACACACACACACACACACACACACACACACACACACACAGAGTTGCACGTTGTATCACCTCTCTCTCTCTCTCTCTCTCTCTCTCACACACACACACACACACACACACACACACATACACAGACAGAGTTGCACGTTGTATCACCTCTCTCTCTCTCTCTCTCACACACACACACACACACACACACACACACACACACACACACACACACACACACAGAGTTGCACGTTGTATCACCTCTCTCTCTCTCTCTCTCTCTCTCTCTCTCTCACACACACACACACACACACACACACACACACACACACACACACACACACACACACACACACACACACACACAGAGTTGCACGTTGTATCACCTCTCTCTCTCTCTCTCTCTCTCTCTCTCTCACACACACACACACACACACACACACACACACACACACACACACACACACACACACGCACACACACACACACAGAGTTGCACGTTGTATCACCGGAGCTGCAGGGTGCACTGGCCGGAAGAAAGAACTCCTCTCGAGCTCCTGCCATGTGTCTGGGGGGGGGGGGGGATCCCTCCCCCTATTATAGTAGTATAGATTCAAAATGAAACAATTGTAATAACCATCTCAACGTCTGAGTTTCAAGTGTAGTTGTCCAACGTATAGTCTATCCATCATCAACATTATAATTATTTGCCTTTTGTAACATTCCACTAATCGAACAATACACACCTTGATGTATCCGAGTTTTGGGATAGTTGGTCTCTCTCCCCTTCTCAAGGCAAGTTCCTCAAGAAAACAAGAATGTGCGACCTATGAGAAATTGAAAGTATGCTTTTGGAATTGCAATAGATATCCATGGAGTACGGCGATTTGCATACATAAAGTAACAAATGTTATAATTTTTGTTGAAACTTGGGAGCATGATACTAACAAGTTGAAGGATTACAATGTACATTCATTAATGTGGTCAAAGAATCTCAAGCAATGAAGAGGACAACAAGAGGTAGCATGAATGATAAAGAAAGGATTGGAAGATTTTGTATCAATTGTGAAAGATGACAAGCACAAACGTTACGTATCGCTTGAAAATTATGACACCAAAGAGAACACCCATTTTTGTAACTGGTTTCTACATCATGATTTTTCCTTTTATGCTTGCATGGATAGAGATCATTCATTTTTTGTTTAGAAAAGGACATTGCTCAAATTTAAAGGCAAAGGTGACAACAATAAGGAGTAGTGAGGTATTCCAATCCTCATTAAGGCCTCCACCAACACTCTGTGTCTGCTCTTCTTCTCCCTCTCACTTCACACGCATCACACACCCTTCATTGTGGAGTGGAACCGAAGGATTTATATGTAGAAAATACAATGAGGATAGTGAAGGAGTACGAGCGGAAGTGCGACGTGAGAGAGAGTGCGAGAAGAAGAGCACGACGATATGGTGAACTCGCTCTGTTGTAATGTGTAGAGCATAATGAGTTCTTATTAGGTTTTTACAAAAGAATATGTGTACATACTTGGCGGCCCGCCCACTTACCTGGGCGACCACATTGGGCTTTATACCCCAACAACCTCCCACTTAAAGTCCACTTAAAGTCCCGCGACGGCCGTTAGCACAACGAGAACTCACCTAACAAGATTTGTCAGCTAAGGACGAAGCTCGACCCACAGGCGTGTGGAAGCAAGCATAAGGTGTCAACCTACACTCAACAGACTCCTAACTAATCCCTACAGAGGTCTCTACCAATTGTCTAAGTCACAGCCTTCAAGAGTGCATAGGAGGAAACTTCCTACAACGATTTCTAGAGCCGAACACCCATCAAACAATCCCAAAACACCACAGAACTTGAAGGAGACCCTACTATCTGTTAGGAAATAAGACGTAGCTAAATAGATATTTGAGTAGATTACTTAATGGAGAGAGATAGATTTCACACACAAAAGATTATAGAGTAGAGAGAGAGAGAGAGAGAGAGAGAGAGAGAGAGAGAGAGAGAGAGTACACACGATATACGTGGTTCACCCAATGTGGGTTACGTCCACGTGAAATCAGCCACTCAATGGCTTTAGTACTTCAAAACAAGAAGTAGTTTACAAAGGGATCTGGAGCTCCCGCCTTGCTTCACTCTCACCACCTCACACTCACCTTGTTGCATCAACTTCACACTATGAAATGTGTGTAGAAATGGCCTCCTTTTATAGGCCAAAAGGGCTGCCCTCTCTCATGAGAGGCAACCATGTGTAGCCGCCCTTGTGTAGATAAGTCCAAATCGGACCCTCCAATCTGCCCATGTGTGGCCGCCCTTGAGAAGACAAGTCCGCTTTTGAATTCAGCCACCGGCCATCGGCCATTGACTTCCGACCACCAGCCAACCGACGGTTGTTTTCCGACCACTTTCCGGCTGTCGTCGACCATAATATTCCGACGAACAAGAATATTCCGGCCCCTGATTCTTGGTCGTGAAAATTTTGGTTTCTGTTGAGTGATTTTCCTTTACGCACGATGACTTCTCCTCATAATGGGGACCTTACAAATGTGCGCTTTTACCACAGAAAATTACAAGGGTAAATCAGGCTCCATACTTAACACTATCACCAATAGGTCACTCTCCTTAAGGTCTATGAACCAAAACCCCAATCCAAAACACCCGGTACAAATTCATGTAGGATGTCTGGCTGAAATTTGCAGGTCTTTGTTTCCGAATTTTGAAGTGCCTAATGTGTAGCTCTACTCAATGTGAACGCGTGGATATGCTGCAATGCAAAATCGGACAACGTATGCTCACCAAATCACCAGATGAAGCTCGTAGAAGGAGCTCGAAAAACCGGATCGTACGCGCGCAATGTAGGTATCGGCGCATAGCTCTCGTCGGGGGTAACACGTTGCACTTCTCCGCACTCGATTCCGACCACCGGTGCACATGTAGCGTCAAGATGAAGCTCACACTCTCTCTCGTACATAGTACGCTCACTCACAGACTTCAAAACCTCTTTAAAAAAATGACAAAAGGTTTTTTCATTAAGGTCAAAAAGTGTTATATATACCTTACAATTCTCAAACCCTAAAGTTCCAAATCAACCATCTAGTCAATCTAACTATCAAAACTGGGATACAATCTGGAAACTTCTGTAAGCCCCAATATTTACAAGGTGAAAAATCAGGTTTCCTCAATACATGAATAATTACAAAAAATGGTAATCTTCCAAGTAGTCAGTTTTCGTGGGGTGTGTCCAGCTTCTAACACTCCCCCCCTCCTTGCTCATGTCGTCCCCGACATAGCCGTTGAGCTGCTTCTTCATCGTATGGTTTCACGCATTTTGATCAGTGATTCGTATCTTGCATGTATATTAATCATTGGTGGGCCAAAAATATCAGTGTTTATTGTGAAGAAGCCGGTGTAGAATGCTTCTTCAAAGGCCTGGAGGTGATAGGATGGCATAAACATTATCCTTTGATACAACGCATGTATCACCTCCTTGGAAGGCTGACTAGACAGATCATAGGCACACCTGTAAGTATCTTGGAAGAAGAAGATACTGTCTGTCACTTGGCCATGCTTGAATGTCTCAAATACTGCTAAAAGAGTTTTGCAGATTTTCTTCATCATGATGCACGTAAGGCCAGGTGAGCCAGTGAACAATTTGATGGCGCCCGTTAGGGTTTTCACCATGTATTGGACACTTATTCTCTCACCTGCCTTCAAGCCCGGCAGCTTAGGATAATTCAACCAAGTGGGTTGGCTCCTTTGTAATATCTACCGGGCCTTCCACGTCCTGATCCTTGTAGAGGACAAAAGCTGAGGTTATCTCTGATGTTTTTCGGTGCCTCTACCAAATGGATTAGGTATTGTGGGTACTTTGTCAGCCATGCCTTCCTCCATTTTGGCTGAGAGTCAACTATTAACCTGGCTCCTTCTGGCTGGGAGATATCTGCGTTGTAGAGTGGCAATGTCGGCTCTTCTCTAATCCGCTTATTGATGGTGGCGGCTTCATACTTTAGCAAAGGATATGGGAGAGAGGGCTGAAGCCATTCGCGCCTGAGGTTGTTGGCGTCAATCTTCTGGATGGTCATGGACTTGAAAACCCTCTGCTCCCATTCCAAGGCTTTCTTAGTCGTCTCTCTGATCTCCACCTCTATTGCTTTACGCAGCTTTTCTTCCTCTTCCTGTATCAGATCTTGTGGCTCTTGAGAGGATCCTACTAGGATTTCCTCTTGCATAGGTGTGTCCACAGGATTTGCCACATTTTCTAAATCTATGCCTTCATTGGCTGTTGGCCTTGTGCCTTCTTGCTCTCCGGCTTGCTTCCCTCTCAGCTCCTCAATCTTCTTTAGGAGTTTCTGTTTTTCTGTTTCAGCTTCTTCTCCCATATTCACGAGGAGTTCGTTCAACTCGGCGTTTATCTTTTCCGCCTCCTCGAGCTTTCTTTTGACACTTTCTAATTCCTCTTGCATGGCTTTTTGTTCTTCTTCCATTCGTGTTTGCATAACAATTGACCCTTCTGCCATCATCAATCATTGCTTTTTCTCTAGAGTTAGCTCCTTCTGAAGTTCTTGCATCTGTTCTTCATAAATTTGGCTTTCCGTAGTGATGTGAGTCGAGCTAGTAGCTCTGACTCTGGAAGGAGATGCCAGTAGCCTCTGGATGGTTTGATCTTTCACTTTAAGCTGGTCCTTGAGCTCAAGGACCTCATCCTGGCTGGCTTCTTGATCTATCTCTGCCTTTTCTTTGGCGTTTCACATTGCTTCAACTTCTTTAGACTCCTCAACCAGCTGTAGGGTCAGGTTATCCCTTTCCCTCTCTGCATCTATCAATGATTTGTTGAGTTGCTTATACTCCTCTTCGACTCCTTGCATTTTTTGGGATGCTGCCCGATTTTCTTTTTCCATTTCCTGGCATCTTTGCAATGCCCTTGCTAGACTAGCTTGTAGCTCCGCTTCTCTCTCTTTCTGCCTTTGAATTTGTCCTTGTAAAGAGTCTACTTCCAGCTTTATCTTTACTTCACTGGCATTGAGAGCTTCCATCTCACTTTCTGAAGCCATGGACTGCGCTCTTAATTCGGTTAACTTCATCATCACCACATCCCAATCGTTGGAGGGCGGGTGCAGGTCCACTGTATCTGTGGCCATCTCCTTTAGTTCTACTAACCTGATGCTTTGCATTTGCTCCTTAGGCCCTGTGCTTGCCAAGTCGAATGCGACTGTGGCAGCCTCTTCTTTTGTGTATCCAGCTGCTAGCACGTCCAGAAATGTGTTATATGACTCATTTTGCTCTGGTTGCCCACTTCGAGGCTTAGCCTCTTCCTTTGGTTCTTGCTCCTGGCTCTGCTCTTGCTTGCCCTCTTCTTGTTCTGCTGGTTTGTCTTGTTCCTCTTTGTCTTCTCGTGGAGGGCTACGAGGAGGTGGTGAGGGTGGTGGGCTGGACTCAGGGCTAGCCGGTGGAGATGTAGGCTTTTTCTTTAAATCTCGGTCTGCCTTAGTCTTCCTTTCTCTCTCTTGGCTCTCCTGCTTGTCCAACAGTTTCTATCGTACCTGCTCCACTTCCTCTTCTGTAAAAGGTACATGTGGAATATTTTCTGATGTGGCATCAAGAATCTCAAAATTTTTAATATAATCTTCGAATCTGTCCCTTTGTACCCTTCTGGATGATCCCGACATTGCTTCTAGAGACGGATTCCAAAGTTCACTCAAATCGCCTTTAAGGGCCCTTTCTGCTCTGAATCTCTCCATCAGCCGCTCTAGTCTTGCCGCTTTTTGTGACTTTGTCTCTTTTTTTGGCATTTGGGCAAATTCTTTCTTTCCCTTCTTTTACTCTGGCTGCTCTTCTTGAACAGGCTCTAGCCGTCTTTTCAATCTTGTGGCAACCTGTGGTGCTTTTTGTGGCTCGTCTTCTTTGTCTTCTTTGAGCCTCAGCCAGTCGTTTTGTGATGGGGGGTCAGGCCATCTCCCTTTTGCGTGCAATGTCCCATAAATCACCTTAGTGATTAGTTCTACTGACACAATATATGTGGGCTTCTTGTTACCCATCTTCACTAGGTTGTCATGTATATATGCTGCATAATTGATTAGCCTTGGAGTGCTCTTCATCATTGCCCAAGTGAATGTCGTGGCAATTGCTCCTGGCGGCATTCTGTACTTTTGTGGCCTCTTCGTACACATATGGAAGTATTGGTTGTACAACTGACTCATGATTGCCAGTTTTGGGTTGGCAATATCTTCAAAAGTGTAGTTACCTTTCTACTCAGTGTACACCTTGACATCATCTCTTCTTTTAGTTACACTATCCCCCTTGTTGGAGAGGTCTAGTGCATCTGCTACAACTTGCTCGGTGATGACTATTTCTGTTTCTGGCCTGCCTTCCATATCGGTTACTCTGGCCACTCCGTCTTCTTTTATTGTTGTTACAAATTCCCAGACTCTCTTTATGTCAACCCCTCCCGGCACTGCTTCAAAATAGTTGTGGAGATCAATCTTCTCCAAGTACTCGGCCATCTTTCTTCTTACGAACTCATTGAGTTCCCGCGGTAGCATTGGTAGCTCGATCACATTCCCTTCAGTGTCTTTGAACACTCCTTGGTAGATCTTTAGGTCGTTGGACTCTAGCAGATCTTCTTGGATTCATGTGCTGGTGGGCTTTAGTGTTCCTTCTGGTATTACGAAGGGCTCCACTTATTCTAGGTAATCCTTAATGGTCATTCTTTTCTTCTTTGCCGGTGACTTCGCGGCTGCCATAGATCCTGTTGTACTCAGTAGTCCAAAGTTAGCGTTTTTTCCATATTAGTTGAGAAACTGAGTTTTATCTATCCAAATGACTTGAAAATTAAAAATAAAGCTTAAAAGGAACTTGTGAAACTGTGCATGTGCTCACAGTGCAATTCTGCCATTTAGACATCCTATGCGTAGGATGTCTTTTTCATCCAAATTGGTTGATACTTGACATGCTGGTAGTGCATGGCTTATGGAACATGGCTACGTGCTTGGATATGGATTTGGGTATCAAAAAGTGGATTTTTTGGGCTGATTCATGCTTTAGGTCACAAATTGGGTAGAAAGTCCATAACAGGTAGCAAGTGATGTCCAAATGGGTTGAAAATTGGTATATGGGCTCATTGCACCATGGTATTGGCTCCCATGATGTCACTCTTTGCACAGAAGGTCTAAATTATGCTGGAGACATCCTACGCATAGGATGTCTATTTCATCAAAATGGCATGGGATTTGTTCTGTGGATAGTCCTTGGCCTATGGAACATGGCTATGCTCTTGGATTTGGATTTGGACAAGGATTGATGCTTGTAAGAGCCCGTGTAGTGTTTTTGGGCTCAAAAAGTGTATCTTGAAGGTGTTGGGGGTCAAAAATGATTAGAATGGCCTCAAAATTGGTATATGAGCTCTTGATGATGATGTGATTGGATCTGGAATGGACAAACATCCTCTGTAGGCCAAAAAATGTCAAATAGACATCCTATGCGTAGGATGTCTACTTCACCAATTTTTGCTTCTGACCACACAGATTGGTTGGTTATGTGCTTGTGAATGTGTTGTGCAAGTTTCATGTGATTTGGACAAGATTTGGTAGGTCTATGGCCCATTATTTCCTCTATGCCCTAACTTTGCGTTTTTTCATGCATATGAGGTCAATTTTGGTCCAAATGTGATGAAACTTGGTGGATAGCATGTAAAGGTCATTCAAAAAATGTGTGTGATGAAAAATGTTGGGATCTGTGCCCAGAAATGCCCTTGAGACATCCTACACGTAGGATATCTCTTGATGATTTTTGCATGGATTTTGTCACTAGTGCCTACTCTTGGTCCCCCTGAGTCCCTTTTAAGCCTAATTTCAACAAAAAAGTCAAACGGATAGAAAGTAACTCCCTGTGTGGACTTCAGAGCCTCCGAGCCTCTTTTCCTGACTTTTGGAGTGCTTTTTGGCGATGAAATTTCTTGATGTTGGTCTGCATAGCTTCCAGATCCCTTGGGGATCCTTGCCGTATGGTTTTTGTCGACTTTGGCTTCACCAGAGCTTCATTTGGAAATTTGTCGCTCTAGAAGCACCCGTAGTTGCGTTTACATGTTTTCGATGATTTGTGGTGGTCTACCACCATAGGACTTGGTTGTTGATGGTCTAAGAAAGCCGCTCGTGAAGTTTGGTGGCAAACGGGCATGCGGTTTGGTCGCGAGAGCTATTTGACGCTTTGTGTGTTTGATGCCGTTTCTAAAGTTTAGTGCCGCTTTAGGTCACTTTTTGGTCATGTGGGCCACATAGACTTGTCGAGCATGTCGAGATGCTCCTACCCATGAATTTTGGTAGCACTTGGGCGCCTTTTCGCCGATTTCCCATTTGGTGGCCTCTTGCGGGATTCTAGGAAATAGGGTTTTTCTTGATGGTTTTCTACTGCCTTTGGATATCCAAGACTGGTCTCCTATGCTAGGGTAAGCTGCCGATGAAGTCTCGTTGCTTTTGGGTTAGCCGTTAGGTGGCCGCCTCTACTTGTAGGTCTCTACCGTCCGCTTTGTGTGTGAACCCTACGCTAGTTTTTGCGACAAAACGACAAACATGCGCGAAAAGCTCAAGGTGGTGAGCCTACCTCTCATGTCTGAAGCCCGTTGGGTAGTCGTGCGTGTTGTAGAAGCTGTTGGAAGGTCCGTTCGCTCTAGGTGGCAGAAGCTCTCTCCAAAAGGTCAATAGTGAAAATGAGCTAAAAATGAGGTGAAAATTTCTTATAATGGAGGTCCCCGAACCACTTTTCATGAAATTTGACATGTGCTCCCAACTTCTTGCGAGATGCGACTTAGGGTCAAAAATTTCTTGATTTGGACTCCATTTGCCATGTTTATCAGAAATTTGGCATTTCGGTCAAAATCTGGCCAAAACACGCTTTCCGCTCCAGTCTCATAATTGCACCCCCACTGTACCATAGGTTGTCCTATGGTCATTGATCATCCCCATATTTTTTTGTTTTTCATTACAACCGTTTTTCACCTGCTTTTTGTATTTTTGAAGTTTTTCTGTTGAAAATTAGCAATATTAAAAGGAAAATAGCAAATCAAACCCAAAAAATTTCCAAAAATCAAAATAAATCACAAACATCACCGCCAAACATTATGTACACTCACATGCAATTTTGATGGCCGAATTTCTCCGTTTTATCAATATTTTGTCCGAAAAAGGGCTATTTCTACTTATATACATACACCTAGGGGCTTGGTTTGGCATTTGGCCCCATATACCTATAGATACATGCTGTATAAGGGCATATGTACTTGGTTAGTCCAGAAAATTTCGCAATCAAACAACAACCTTTAAAATAGTCGAAAATCATGCCCTTTTTTGCTCTTTCTGCTATTGGTTCCGCATTTGAGAATGCCTCTCCCCCCTCCTAGCCAGAGTCCTCCCGGACGACAAGGTATCGCCTCGGAGTATGTGCCGTGCATAGGTTGAAAAATTTGTGCTAATGCTTGGACGATTAATGTGGCCCTAATTTATGCATACTCGGTCAAGGCATTGAAAAATTAATGTTGTGCAAGAGAAGGGAATAAGCCAGATGCTTATTGGCATTTGCCGTCGAGGTTTCCTTTTTTCTTTGCAAGTAACAGCTGTAACTCTACTGCTTCTCTCTGTTTAATTGTCTGTTTTGTAAAAGGCAGTCGCTTTGCCGCTACTGTTGATATAGCCGTAGTTGTTTCGATGGAGAGGAGTGGCTTGGCGGAAATGGCCGTAGACCGTATTTCTTTTGCTTTCCATTGGTAGCTTGTTTTTGCCGGTTTTCGTAGGTGTTTTGCTACTTCCTTGGTTGCCACTGTTTTGTTGCGGATTGGCATCCACATAAGTCGGTTGTCCTTTTTTAAATGCAGCTGTCTGCCTTCCGTTGTTTCTTGTACTGAAGGGAGTTCCTTTTGTTTTTGTTTCGGTATCCAAATGCGAGTAACATTTGGGTTATTGCTGAGCATTTTCTTTGGGATCCATATCTATTTTATGCCCTTGGTTTTTGGTTGAACTATCTGCTTCGGTTGAATTCTTTCGTTGCATTGTTGTTTGTTAGCCATGTCATTTCTATCCTTCCGCATCCATACTTGTTTCCCTTGTTTTGGTAACCTTGATCTTTGCAGTGCGGTCGTTGACTTCGTATGTATGTAGTTAGCATGGTTGGATTTTATGTCTGTTGGCCTTGGGTATCATGTTGTTCTTTAGTGGCATTCTTGCTTTTGGCTCTTTTTCCAGTGATTGCATTGCTTGCAGCTGATTATTCCGGTATTGTTGAGCAAAGGCTAACACCTGTTGTTCTTGTGCCTGCTGAATTTTGACTGCATTCACATTCCAATCTATCTGCACATTGTACTCTTTTTGCCAAGATTGTCCGAACATCATTTGGTGTTGTGTGCTTTCATCCTCGACTACATAAAATTTGTGTGGGTAAATAGATTGATGTACTTGTACATGCAATATAGTCCAGCCCAATGTTTTCAACGAGTGTGATGTACTACTTTCCAACACTTGAGGAGTAGGACGAAGTTGACCTCTGGATTTGAGTTGTTGGTATAATCCGAAAGAGATCAAATTTTGTTGAGCTCCAGAATCAAGCAATGCCGTCGATTCAACTTGATTGCTACCCAGTTTGACTGCAATTATTGGCTCCACTGTGTTTTCATCTAACTTCGTGAGTCGAATGGCATTGATTTGGAATGGTGCTCCACTTTGTTGTTGTTGTCGCAGAAGTCTTCGTTTTGCAATTCGCTCCTTTGCTTCTGCTTGAGCTTCTTCTCGTACTCTCTGTTTTTCCTTCATTCGTTATTTTCCTTGATGAATTTGTTGAAGCATATCGTGTGTGAGTGGTAAATGATATTTCTTCAGTCGACATCCACTAATCTAGTTCGGCATTTCTTCACCTGCTAATGTATCAAGCTTGACAGCTCCTCTTTGTGATAGATCACTAATCACAAAGGGTCCCATCCCTCGCTTTTTAAGTTTCTTGGCATGTTGCTTCAAAGTATAAACAAGTACATAATCACCTGTTTTGAACTCTTTAGTGCGCACATGCTTGTCAAAAAACTCTTTTTGTCTTCTCTTTTTAGCATAGATTGAAGCTACAGCTCTCAAGCGGAGTTCATCTAGCTTTTCAAGATCATCTATTCTTGAAGAGATCTCATGCCCTGTCCATTCTAAGCGTTTCGCTACTCGTAGAGTTGGAATTAGAAACTCTATGGGTAGTATAGCATTTAGGCCAAACATCATGTTGTACGGTGTTGTTCCTATCGATGTTTTGTAAGCTACCCTGTATGCCCATAGGGTTGAGTGTAGCTGCTGATTCCAATTTGTTCTTGACTTTGACACAATTTTAGTGAGAACCGTGCATAGTGTTTTATTTGTGGCCTCAGCTTGTCCATTTGCCTGTGGATGGTATGGAGCAGATTTCCTATGTATGACCATGAATTCCTCTAGCATATATTCAATGACTTCATTAAGAAAATGTGTCCCAAGATCACTGACAATTTCTATTGGTAAACCGTATTGTACAAAAACATTCTCATACAAAAATTGTGCAGTAGTTCCTGCATCTGCTTTTTGTGTTGCCCTGGCTTCCGCCCATTTTGTGAGATAGTCCGGAGCAACAATGATATATTGGGTATGGGTGCGATATGCAAGGGGTGAGATAGGTCCCACAAAATCAATGCCCCATTTTGCAAATGCTCTTGCTCCCATCATTGGGCGTAGTGGCATCTCATCTCTCTTTATCGGCACCTTGGCACGGTCAAGACAATTTTTACCATCTTATCGCCCGAAAAATGGCCTCCACTTATTCCGCTATGTGCATGTTCTAGAATCAACAGTTATTCGCTTTCACTTGCATAGATTCTAAGTTGATTGTCCTTTCCTCGCTTGTAGAGTTGGTTCTCAATTAACTGAAAGTCACGAGCTTCCAGCTCTATAGCTTTTTTCCGTGCTCTTGTGATGTTCTCAGGAAACATCATGGTGGTTAAGAAATCAATGATATATTGACTCCATGCAGGTGCAATGTTTACCTGAAATAATGTCGCGTGATCCACTGGTCGTTTGGCACTACATATAGTACAATTGGTAACATAAGAATGGGTGTCCGCATACATAGTTGGCCAATAAACCCCTAACTGTTTCAATCTCTGGTGTGTTTTCACTGTTGAACAATGAAATGCACAATCCTGGACATGGGCTTCTTCAAGGTAGCACTCGAATTCTTTCGGATTTATACATAATCGTAGGATTTGGTCCGATCCTAGATGATACAGCCGTCCTGCTATCAGCTGGAAGTTTTTTGTTTGTCGAATTGTTTGTTGTTGTTTTCTGGATTCCGTATTATCAAACCTACTTCCAAAGTAAAGAATGCTAACAATTTCCTAAGACCATTTGGGTATCATTTCAACATTGAAAAGATAAGCATCTGGTATGTCATCATCTACTCCTTCAGGAGCTTTCCCGTTGTGTATCCTTGAGAGATGATCCGCTCGTAGATGGGTTTTACCCTTTTTGACCACCACTGTGAAATCAAACTCTAGCAATATAATAAACCAGCGTACAATTCTCCCTGTATTGCATGGTTTATTTACCAGATACAAAAGAGATTGATGATCTGTAAAGAACACAAATTTGTTTGCGAGCAAATAATGCCGAAATTTCTTTACAGCATAAATCATTCCTAACCCTTCTCGTTCGGTGGTTGTGTAGTTCTTTTTCGCACTGTTTAACTGTCGGCTTGCATAACAAACTGGCAAATCCATTGTTCCGTCTCCAGGTTGAGCCAGAATACTTACGATTGCATATGCAGAAGCATCAATGTGAACATGGAATATCTTTTCCCAATCTGGTGCTCTAAGCACAGGTGCTGATATAAGGTTTTCCTTCGCTTTTGAAATGAAGTTTCACACTCCTCGGTCCAATCGAAATTTACTAGCAAATGATACATAGGTTGTGCGATGATTGCATACATGTATGCGATGACCGCATACATGTATATGAACCTTCGATAATATCCGCAGTGTCCCATGAAGGATTACACTTGTTTCGCATTAGTAGGCCTGGGTAGGTCTACTATGACTTTGACTTTGTCTAGGTCAGTGGTTATGCCATTTCTTGAGACAATGTGTCCTAAGATGCGGCCTTGCTTAACCATAAAGATACACTTTTCCGAGTTAAGACAGATTCGATATGTCCTTCATTTTTCAAATACCTTTTGCAAATGGTCAATATGTTCCTCTCTTAGAAGAGAGTGTACACAAAGATTATCCATGTATATTTCTAAGAATATTCTTAGGTATTCTTTGAACGCGTGCGTCATTAACCTTTGGAAATTAGCTGGGGCATTAGTTAAGCCAAACGACATAACTTGATATGCATAAATTCCCCATTCTGTGGCAAACGCTGTTTTGTGCTGATCCTCCCTTGCAATTGTTCTATGATTGGCAAGGGATAATTATCCCTTATGGTGGCTGCATTCACCTTTTTGAGGTTTACACACACTCGCAGTTTTCCGTTCTTTTTGGGAACTACCACAATGGGTGACACCCAATCTGTATGTTCAATTTCATAGATGAATTCAACTTCCATCACCTTGTCAATCTCCTCTTTGATTCGTTTAACAAATGTATCATTATATGTATAAGGACGTTGTTTGCTAGGTTTTGCATCCGATTTCAAAGGAATTGTATGTTGGCATCTCGATGGATCAACTCCCTTGAGATCTTTATAGGACCATGCAAACACATCTTTATATTTTTTGAGAAGTTGTGTTAGCCGTTCTTCTTCTTCAGGCTCTAAATCGTTTGCTATATATAGACCGGCTGAGGCTTTTCACCTGGTTCTGCGAGGTCTATCGTTTTCACATTTTCCGGCCCATTGTAAGATTCTTGGTTGGTTCTTTCCCTAACTGGTGGCGTCATGATGATTTTTCTGTCCTAGATGGTAAATTTCCGATAGTGTGATGGTACATTCATGTTTCCCTTCTCTTACTCCCCTTTACCATCACTATCTTCTTCCGTAGTCCATATCTCACGTAAAGACCGTTTCAGTTCTTGGTATTTCTGTTTACGCTCCAGTTTGGTCCACTCTTGGTCTTTTGTTGTTTTTTTTTATTTTTGAGATTTTTGTGATTTTGTTTCTGTTTTTGCTTTCCGTACCTGTTTTATTTCCTCTCGTGTTCTTTCCCTTCGATCTTTTGAGAATCTTCCTGATACTTGATCTTTTACAAGCATCAAATAGTGAGTTGTACCTTTTATCCTGGGCATCAAGTTCTCTCTCACTTTGTTTCCTGCTCGTTTCCTCCTATAGAGTTCCTGGCGTCTAGGGTGCTGATTAACAAAATCATAAAAATTGATATTCTCTGTTTCCCTTCCACGCTCACTTGAGGTGTCTGAACACTCATTATCTGCATCATCATTTACTTATAGATGTTCAGAGCAGTTATAAAACTCTTCTTGTTCTGGTGGTTCTATCATCTCATCTTCTCCAAGTATAATGCTTACCATGTAGTAGGGTAGCACATCATAGCCATCCTTATCACAAAATTTTGTTGTTGGACTATCTGTAATGGTACAGACATCCAATGTTGCTAGTATGTATTCCCATTATAGAGGTTCCAAGGCATCTTCAAGGAACGGTTCCGGAATATACTCCTTGTCCTCAATAGCTCTTTCTAAGACGCATTCCTCCCTTCTTAAGCTTCCACAATGTGAAGCTCCGCACATCCATAGCTCTTTTTGTTGCCCTAACCATGCTAGGAGTTCCGATCCTGCTATTGTAGCTAAATCAAACTCTTCCACAGGTGTTTGGTTCACATCTTTGTAACTATGGTCTTTCAGGTGTATTTTAGTTGTTGTCTCGCCATATCTGAGGTATATGTGGTCGTAACCCCAATCTTGGACCATTTTCAATTGTCGCATGAATGGTCTTCCCAAGATGATCTCATAATTGTTCTTTTTGTCGAAATCGACTATTGCAAATGTATGCTCATACTCGATTCCACACGAAGTGACAATCACTTTTTCTAAGAGTCCTAGAGGCTTCTCTATGAACCCATCTGCCAATTGCAATTTCATTCTGGTAGCTCTTAAAGCTGGTTTTCCCCATTTTTTCTAGATTTCCTTGGTGGTGATAGCAACTCCCGCTCCACTGTGAAGAATAGATTTGGAAACTACTCCTTGGAATTCTATTGGTAGCGTGGTATTTCCATCTTCTCCCTCGCAATAATGGTACTGGCCTAGTGTTTAGTTGAGGCGTGTCCAACTCTCTGATCCCTTCCTGTAGCCTCAAGGTGGGGTCTTTCACTCCAAATTTTTCTAGGCATTTACCTAGTGTGGTCCACATGTTTGGTCGTAACCTTAGGAGTTCTGCTAATGTGATTATGCATGCCACCGGGGTGGACAATAACTCAATCAATCCTTGTGAATCCATCACTTTGTTAGAAGAAAGTCTTTGAGATGGTATTGCTCTCACTTCATACTTGGATTCATACTCTCCTAGGTAAGAGGGTAAAGTTTTCAGCGAGTCTGGTTGGCTGTGCCCCAAACTAATTGATCCCTGGTCTCCCCCTTGTGAATGTATCTCAAAGTTCATTTGTCAATAGGAGGTAAGATCACATTCTTCTCTTGTATCGTGCTATTCATGTGGGTACTCATCCTGTTAGCCTCGTTGGCCTCACGGATTTGCTTCCACAGATCGTCTAGACCGTTACAGTCCTTATCCATTTCTGTCAATGTTTTAGGCTGGAACCCGTCACTTGCCTCATCTGTTGTATTTGTCACTATGATAGGCTCTCCTCTGGACTCATAGGCATTAGTGAGTCTTTGCTTTGTTTCTACTTGTTCCTCTCAAATTGGTTGGATAGGAGTTGGAGCTGGTGCCTTATGCCAACTTGCAGGTTTACCCAGCGGGTCTTCCATCAATGATTGAGATGTTTCAATCATCTTTTTACACATTTCTAACCTTTGTTTTTCTATTTCCGCATATGGATAAGTCATCCATCTTTGCTCCTGGGTTTGGTTCTTTTTGAGTCTGGCTTCATAAGCTTTTAGAAGAGCATCCAACTGCTCATTTAACTTGTCTGCCAGTACAGATCCTCCTGATCCTGCACTTTTGGACTCTGCTATTTCCTTGGGTGCTATGGTTGCCATGGTGTGTGAGCTTAAGCTAGCTAGATCCTCTAACCACTCTAATCTATCCTTTGTATGTTTTTGCTCCTCGGATAGAGTTGTTTGCTCTCGTTCTTTCATGGCTTTCATACGCGCCTTTCTAGCTTTCCAAGTGCTTCTCTGATTTTTCGTTTCTGAACTTTGGGCATCGGTTTTTGGCTCTTCAACTATGGGTTCGTTCGTCATTCTTTGAGCTTGGCCTTGTGTTATCGCCTGAATAGGTATGATTGTTTCATTTTCCGACCCTCCACTGGAAGGTACTGTTTCTAGTATGTTCAAGGTGGTTTTTGCTCCTTTGCTCGGGTTTTTAGGGCAATCAAGAATCAGATGAGTAACTCCACACTCGGTGCAATATGCGTTGACTCTAATGATTTCATCATGAGGACAGTCTCTTAGCGAATGGTCTCCACCACACTTGTAGCAGGGTCCCTTTGGTTGTTGAGGTGCTCCTTGAGCTCCCCTTTGTTGGTATGCATGTCTCTGTCCGCCCATGCCTCCATTGGCTATGAACAACAATGTTCGTTTATCTAAGCTATATCTTCCTTCTCTTGCTGCCTATGCAGCTATTGATGGTCCTGTACTTCCTATCATGCTCCATGGTTCTGGTGTCGAGGATTCTTCCGGTGGATAATAGACAGAGTTTGCCGCATATCAATTGGGATCTTCATAATATGGATGCATAGGCACCAAAGCCTTATCCTCTGATTCTGTTACGGTTGGGGTGTATCTTATACCGACTGGTCGTAATCCTGGTAGGGGTGGTTGTTGTCCCAACACCAGTTGTGGTCTTTCTACACCTACAGGTCCTGGTAGGTTGCCTGCTTGATACCTAGGCATCGGTGGAACTTGAGGAGAAGCTACCGGAGCTTGGGGAGCGTAAGGTCTCTGTCTCACATATCCCTTGTTATAATAACATTCCTCGGTCCCATGTTTGTCCATTTCTGTTCAATAGCACACCACTTGGGCTGTTTAGCCTGGGGTTTGGTGTACAAGTTAATATTTTTTAGCACTTCATCTACAAGAATCACTTGGTTTACAACTACTTCTCCTTTTGGTGCTCTCTGAGAAGATTTGCTTCCACTTTGTTGTGAAGATGAATCGTCGTCAAGGTCCTTGAACTCCCCCTCTTTGTAGACCGCACAATTGTCCACAAGGTAAAGAGCCTCCTTGGTCAATTCATTCAACGTCGTGCTCCTCTTCATATGTAAGTCTTTCTGGAGATCCGCATTCCTTAGTACTTGGATAAATATAAGCATAAGTCTGGAATGAGTTGGCAGTTCTTCTACAGGACAGAACTTAACATATCTTTCTAGTCTAGGGCTGCCTTTCGTACAGATTTCCCATATTTCTGTTTGAATTTATTGATTTGTGAGACGGTATTATGAGCTATCCCCCTTTGTGAGAATTCCTCGATAAATTCGTCAAACACTTCCTCCATAGACTCAAAGTCTCTACGCTCTATAGAGTCAAACCAAGTGGCAACGTCATCCTCTAGGGTTTGTCCAAACCCTGCAAATTGGGTAGGGAAGTTTAACACCTCTTCGGCTCTAATTACACGCACAAAGGCTGCTACATGATCTCTTGGGTCTCTGTTTCCTTTGTATTTCTTGTTTACCCATTTTTGCACTTGAGAAGGTCTAATTCTACGATGGTCTACAAACCTCATCATTGGATTTCCATGCCCTAATCGATATACCTCATCAGGTCTTCTGTAGTAGGCTGGTTCCTCCCCTAGTGGTGCTCCTAAGCCATAATTTATAACAGTTCTTGCCAGAGATGGTTCATCTCTTCGAACTCGTTCTATGGGTGGTCCTCCAGGCTCTGTTGACCCTTGAGTCTTTGGATTATTCTATCCTTGATACCTTGAATAGAGTGGTGGTTCTTGCAAATCCCTTAGCCCTCGTGTGGCTTGATAACCATCTCGGTTTCGGTCTTGCTCCATTGTTGTCGACCTTGTCGAAGCCATGCCTGCAATGATGGCTGGTTTGCTGGTTGGTTTTGGTTGTTGAATGCCTGCGGTTGGGTGGAATGTGAGGTAGCGTCATACTCTTTAGAAAAGGGATTTGTCGACTTGCTTGGGGTGTAGGTGGCTCTTGGAACTTCCTCAGGGGCATATGCTGATGCTCCTGGATCTGTTTCCTTTTCTACCTCCTCTGGAAGAATACATTGGTATTCTCACCCGTATCTATCAACAAAAACTGTACCCTTCCCCATAGAAGTTTCATAATAGAATAAGTAAAGAACCTTGTCTTTGCTTAATTCATTTAAGTATGGTTCTTTGCTGCGAAAGTAAGCGACTATACCCTCACTCTCATGCTTGTAGACTCCCACGTTCTCATTATAAGTTGGAACCCTGGTTGTTTTCTTATCATACATAAAAATAGCTCCGGGCCGATCAATGTTTGGTGCCGTTCTTGAGCTTGTGAAACCATTTTCCCTTTCGCCACATTATCTCCATATCTGTTGTAATCTTCAGGGTTACTGACTATCAGATAGTGGTTCCCCTTTTTGTCTCGGAATCTATCTCCATCATCATAGACTCGGATTATTTCCAATCTCTGAGCAGGCCTCTCTTTGATACAAATGCACTTGTGTCCTCGATAGTCAGAATAGACTAGGGCTCCCCTTGAGTTTGTTCCCTCGAAGAAGATCACAATGAGCTTGGAATCATTCAAAGGATTTAGGGAGGTGCTTCCTCCTGGCATTGGTCTGTCAATAGGTGAAACCTTCTGGCTATTGACTACCCATCATGAAGAAAGATTTGGCTCACGAAGTGTCAGTATCACTACCTTCCTCAATAATCGGTGCTAGTGGATCTAGCATTGCCTTAGTTACACTCTCCTCGGTGGACACTAAGCTACCTTGGTCACCTGCCACCTTTTGGTCTCTAAAAATATATCTTCTTGATCTTAAATTCATCAAACTTATCAATGCAATTTATCACAAATCCAACCACTCACCTGGCAAAGGATTAGTCTCCGCACAACTTCTTGCTTTGCTGCTGAATATACCTGTACACAAGCGTTTAATTTCGGCAATCGAATCAAAGCATTTATATGCTAGAGGTTATCTTAGTAATGATTGGTATGATTGGAGAGTTAATCTCAACCACTACTGTATTTTATACACTGCTGATGTTCTGGATTAGGTATGCTATTCTGGAACTGTACTTCCCTCGGATGTTGGTCAATTTACGTGAAAAGGTCTGAATTCAGTCTTTGCTCTGTCAAATGGACAAACAAGGTCCAAATTCACTTCTGAAAAAAATTCTAAAACCCTTGAGCCAAATGGAATCTCACCGTTTAAGCCCAGTCAATTTTTCTCTTCAGTAGGCCGCAATAGACATCCGACGCGTAGGATGTCTCCTGCTTTGTTTTGCCTGGATTTTTGCACTATTGATTCCCCTTGATGTGCTGAATACACAGCTGTTTATACTTCTTGATTTGGACACCTATAAGCTGGTCAATAGATCAGAAATCTGTTCCGACAGCCTGTTGCTGATCTTGATTAGTCTAATCAACTCCAATTTGGACCAAAATTGACTAGGGGGCTTGCCTCAAGCTACACAACACCTTTCTATGTCCACTGTCAGTATTTGGCTTTAATTTCTTGCTTTAGACATCCTACGCGTAGGATGTCTTTTTCATCAGAATGGCTTCAAATTCAAAACACAGGCTTCCCTAGAGTTGCTGATCACTTTGGTATACTCAAAATTTGGTTTGGAGTGAAAAATCACACAAAAGACATACTATGCGTAGGATGTCTTTTTGGCCTGTTTGACCCCAGACTTGACCCACAACTTCCCCTTGATGTCAGCAAGCCAGTGGTATGCTTAGATTTTGGTTTGGATTTCAAAAGTCCTCAATTTTAGCTGTTCTTGCCTTTTTTCAGTCAAAAGTGCTAAAGTCTGCTTTGAACCCAATTTTCTCACCCAAATGAGGTGAAACCCCTCTCAGTCACTCAATATATCATGCAAGTCATGCTTATACATCCATATTATGGTTTTGGTCTTAAAATAATGCTTTGGCACAATTTGGGTAGGATGTCTGGTAATTTCAGTCTATCTGGCCTTATCCTGTCATGATATGGTCAAATTTCCACTTTTCTGTTGAAAACAGGGTAAACCCCACCTTCTGAACACACTGGTCAACTCAAAATCCCAAAATTCCCACCAGATTAGCCTGTAGTCTCCTGGCTTGAAATTAATTTTTTTTTCCTGACAGAAATGCTTCTGATGCTCTGCAGCTGTATCAAAAACACTCACAGTAACTTTTGGACTTCACTTAGGCTTTCAAACACACTTTTGCTTCTTTTACAAACTTGTGATGAATTTACCAAGCAAGTATACATTCATGAAGTGCTCTAGATCCTGAATCATGATGTCCTACTTACTCTACTCCTACTCATCATATGAAATGGTGATAATGGTGTTTTGGTTGCTGTCTGGCCTCTCTGGACTCTCAAGCTCTCCTCTCACTGCTTCTACCACTCCAACTTCTACTCAAGAACTCAATTAATATCTAAAACTATCTTAGTCTACCTAAATCTACCTATGTCGAAGGATCTAGGCCAGACACACGCTTCCTAGACTCCCTCTAAGACCTAGAGAGTACTCCACCCTCTGATCCTATCTAAATGTAAAACGAGACTCTTGTCAAGCCAAAAATCCCTATCCTCAAGGACTAGTCTCGGTCACCTACCTAAGGTTTACGTCCTCGGCAGCGGTGCCAATGTTGGATGGGTACGCCGCGACGGACGTCAGCACAGCGAGAACTCACCTAACAAGATTTGTCAGCTAAGGATGAAGCTCGACCCATAGGCGCATGGAAGCAAGAATTAGGTGTCAACCTACACTCGACGACTCCTAACTAATCCCTATAGAGGTCTCTACCAATTGTCTAAGTCATAGCCTTCAAGAGTGCATAGGAGGAAACTTCCTACAACGCTTTCTAGAGCCGAACACCCATCAAACAATCCCGAAACACCACAGAACTTGAAGGAGACCCTACTATCACCAATAGGTCGCTCTCCTTAAGGTCTATGAACCAAAACCCCAATCCAAAACACCCGGTACAAAATCACGTAGGATGTCTGGCCGAAATTTGTAGGTCTTCATTTTTGAATTCTAAAGTGCCTAATGTGTAGCTCTACTCAATGTGAGCACGTGGATATGCTGCAATGCAAAATCGGACAACGTGTGCTCACCAAATCACCAGATGAAGTTCGTAGAAGGAGCTCGCAAAACCGGACCGTACGCCCACAATGTAGGTATCGGCGCGTAGCTCTTGTCAGGGGTAACACGCTGCACTTCTCCGCACTCGATTCCGACCACCGGTGCACACGTAGCGTCAATATGAAGCTCTCACTCTCTCTCGTACACAGTACGCTCACTCACAGACTTCAAAACCTCTTTAAAAAAATGACAAAAGGTTTTTTCATTAAGGTCAAAAAGTGGTATATATACCTTACAATTGTCAAACCCTAAAGTGCCAAATCAACCATCTACTCAATCTAACTATCAAAACTGGGATACAATCTGGAAACTTCTGTAAGCCCCAATATTTACAATGTGAAAAATCAGGTTTCCTCAATAAATGAATATTTACAAAAAATGATAATCTTCTGAGTAGTCAGTTTTCGTGGGGTGTGTCCAGCTTCTAACATTATGGCTATTGGTGCTCAACCTCAACCTTATCAATGACACCATCCCGCCCACCCTCTCAAATTGTAACAGTCTAAAGTGGCTAACTCTTTCAAATGCAAACAACCGTCTCACAAGTGATATTTCGCTGGAGCGAGGGCTTATGCCAAGAATCATTTTTTGCATAACAATAATTCATTGTCGAGCACAGTACTGCCTACACTTGGGAACTCTAGGTATCTATCGTGGGTTGATCTCAAGACTGAAGGGAACTTTTTCTCCTTGGACCGGGAGAGAACTACCCTAGGCTAGGAAGCCACCTCATCTTAAATTGAAGGGAGCTAAGATATTTTAGTATCCTTTGGAATGAAGGAAGCTGGCAAGAAATCTTTCCTTTGGGAGCTACTTTTCTTTGGAGTGAAGGAAGCTCTTGATGTCTTATCATATTACTTCGGACTGAAGGGAGCTCTTTCATTGATGTCTTATTATGTTAATTTGGATTGAATGGAGCTCTTTCATTGATGTCGTCTTATCATGTTAATTTGGATTGAAGGGACTTATTTCATTGATATCTTATCATGTTGATTTGGACGGAACGGAGTTTCTCTCTTTTCTCTTGTTAGACTAAAAGAAACTTACTTTTTATCCCATACCACAAAAAGCATCTTGCCCTTGTTTTGTGGTCCTTCTCTCAAGAAGTTGTTGCTGGTAGATAATGAATTGTTTGGGGCAGTGCCCTCGGACGGTTTAAACTTGTCACATTAGATATCATAATTTTGTGAATGGCAAAGCTACTTCCCGTCTTGCCTTACCTGCAGGAAGGAGTGGGCCAATCTCATTTCATTGAGGAAGAAGACCTGACATCTGCTCAGCGAAAAGCCAACTGTGGCTGCTGGTTCTCACCTTTTCAACGGCACTGGACAATTCTACCCACCTCGGCAAACTGAAGCTTAGAGTAGCTCGCTCTCCTCACAAGCAAACTCTTTACATCATCGACATCATTCCTTTAGTGGTCTCATGCTGCCGAATCAATTACTTACCGCATCTGGGCCCTTGTCCGGCACCATCCCGCCCACCTTCTCAAATTGCAACATCCTAGAGTGGCTAACTCTTTCAAACAACCATCTCACAAGTTACATTCCACCAGAGCTGGGGCTTATGCCAAGAATCAATTTTTTCACCTTGTCAACAATTCGTTATCAGGCACAATTCCACCCACACTTGGAAATTGCAGGTATCTGGTGTGGTTGGATCTTAGCAGCAACAATGAGCTAGAGGGCATCATCCCCCACGAACTGATTGAGCAAGCAGGGAAGGTGATAAAAGGAATGCTCAGCACTGGTTTGCGATTCTGGTATTTTAAGTATCTGTACAGAGATCTATGCACAGAGTATGACTTGGGTTTAGTGCTTACCATGAGAGGAGTTCACCCCTTAAGGCTAAGCAAAATTCCAAACTTCCAGAGTAGAGATGCAACCTTAGTGTTTCTATGCAGACATTGCACCATACTACATCCCTAACCCTCCAGGATCCAGTGAAGGCAGCCTAACATTCTTTGATGTTGGCAAAAACAAGCTTACATGCACTATTCTAGAGGACTATGGTAGCCTAATCTACACCTAGGTGCTTTCATTATTACATAACAACCTCACTGGCACCATCCCTTTTAGCCTAGGCAACCTGGTCCAATGCTCCAAAAACCACCTAGACCGTAACCACCTTATAGGCCCTATCCCTTTTGGGCTATCAAGGCTGGAGATCATAGATCAGCTTGATTTGTCAAACAAAAACCTATCCAGATTTCTGACTCTGGCAAGCTCTCTATCTTTCTAGCTTTGCCAACAATCCGTATCTGTGTGGCACACCTCTCCCACCACGTTAGGTAGAGTCTCCTCCATCGAATAGTTCCCATACCTCCATGGATAGCTTGTCCTTGATCCACCATCGGCAATTCAGATCCGAGATTCCAGTAGTTATTGTTCCCGTGGTTGTAGTGTTACTCCTTGTTGTAGGTCTTAAGTGTTCATTCCATATGACTCAAACACAGAAACACATGAAAGAGTTGATGCATGATAATTCTATGGACAAGCTACCGATCACTGATACGTTCTCAAGCAGCATATCCCATAGATCATATTTAGCAAGAAGAAATCTAGAAAAGTCACTTAGCATCAATGTCGCCTTATGCAAAGGTACATGGGCAAGATATACTACAAAGAGCTCGAGGAGGCCACCAAGGGCTTCTGTGAAGAGGCTAGGATAGGCAGTGAAGGCTTTAGCATAGTCTACAAGGCCACCTTAGATGATCAAATTGTGGTAGCGAATAAGAAGCTCATCCATAAGATTGATGAGAAGGGTGAGCCAAGAGATTTCCAGGAAAAGATAAAAACAATAGGGAAAATCAAGCACCCTAACCTCGTCTCTTTGTGGGGTTATTCTCAGACAGACAATGAAAGGTTTCTCATCTATGAGTACATGGAAAATGGCAGCATATATAGGTAGCTTCATGGCACGACCTATGAGTACATGCAATAATTAATGGCAACAAAAAAAACAAGATGATCCCAATGTCTAGCCTGCGGCTACAATAGGGCTTAGCTGGGAAAGCAATTAGCTTTAAATAGCTTCAGGATAGTATCCTGTTAGCCCATTGTCACTCAGATTCAATACTCAAGAGAGAAGCACTTTGCAAGAGAGGCCCACAAAAGAATTTTCCAATACCAGGATTAAGCATATGATCACACAACTTGTAAGTAACAGGTCCAATTAGGCCAAATCGGCCAGCATTGCGTTGACTGACACTCACCATACCTTTCACACTAACATAAGGAACATGGACACGACAGCTACTATACTCTTATTTAGTGCATAAAATAAATCGATTATACCTTGTGTTGCATGTAACCTACTCTCACTAGATCCATCGTCCCCATATTTGCCTTTTTCCAGTGTGTGTATACTAAATACTATTACCATATACATGTGGTAGTGATGTGTGTGAACACACTAGGACCGCCGGGGCATTTTTTCCCTCTTTAGGAGGTTTTTTCTCCCGAGCATTGTATATACGCCCATATTCTAGGGCTATCAATCTTTCCATTGCACACTAAGTAACACACTCTCTATTGTGTGCCTTGAGCTTCCTTTGTCTTCTCCAAGCTATGTGCGTTTCTCTGCAACCCTAATTCCAACAATTGGTATGAGAGCAGGTTGCATCCTCCTGGGCTTAGTCGCCAGCTACTCCAGTATACGCCTGCTCACTTTCTCTGATTTCAGTGAGCTTTGGCAAGAGTTCGCAGGTCGACAATATTTTGGGAAGGCTCATAGAGCTTGGTCTGCTCAGATTTTTGATTTGGGCTCATTTCGGCATCTGTTTCCACTTCAAGCAGTACTGCACAGACTATTTTGTAATTTTGTGCAGAATTTTTGTCAGTGCCATTTTTTGCATAACAAGTGCCTTATAGTCTTCTACAGTTTGTGCTATATAGCACGTGTTGTTCCCACTCCGTTTCTCCTATATTCGGGCAGTTTTCACATAAGGTACAACATTTACCATGGCTGACAACAACACAGATGTGTTCAAGATGTTTGTTGTTGAGGACAAGTTGGATGGGGACAATTACCCTATGTGGGCTTATATGATGCAACACGTTCTTGTGTCAAAGGGCGTATGGAATATTGTGCAGGGCATTGATGTACGTCCTGGTTCTAAGGATGTAGGCGACGTTGAGGATGTTGCAGGTCTTGCTGCATGGATTGCTGCTGTTAGAGTTGTCTTGCCTACGATAGAACAAGCTCATTGGGATGTTAAGGATGCGTAGGCTCATGCATTGATTGCGTTGTCTGTGAAGCGCACCATTGTTCCTCACATCCGTTCTGCAAAATCTGCAAAACAGGCTTGGGATATTTTGGCTGGTCTTTATGCAAGTCGCAATGAGGCTAAAATTGCTTTGCTGCGTAAAGAGCTGGAGTTGAAGATTATGCATGAGGAAGATGATATGGACACTTTCCTTGCTAGTGTCAAGGATATCAATGAGCAACTCATTTCTGCAGGTGAAGTCATTTCAGACAGTTCCCTAGTGTAGACTGTTCTTGATGCCTTACCAGATTCTTATCAGACTTTTGCTAGTACTTGGAGACTTATGACCCAAGGAAATCCTGAAGTTGTCAAGTTTGATGTATTATGCACATTGCTGTTGCAAGAGTCACTTTCCACAAAAAACAGGACTAGGCAGCGTGCAGTTGAACACGCTTTTATTGCTTCTCAAAGAAAGGGTGGTAACAGTAATGAAGCCACTTCTTATGGTTCTGCTGCGAGTGGCAAAAATTCTGTTCCTAATGCTTTTGCTAGCAGCAATTTGTCTGGAAATTCTGGCGATAAGGGCAAAAGGAAGATGTGTTGCCATTATTGTAAAGGTAATGATCACTTGATCCAGTCGTGTCCTAAGTTGAAGGCCAAATGATCGTAGTTCCACTGCAAATGCTGGTTCCAATACAAATGCAGCCATTGTTGAGTCTTCTGTAAAAGGAGACTGTGTTAACCCTCACGGCTCAGGGACACCCTATTACCTACGACGGACGTTGTAACCTATGGCGGACATTGTATTATTTATTTGGTAGAGTCAGGTACCGGGCTTGTCGGTCCAATAGGAAAAGGGTAAGAGTGATCGCCTATGAGAGGCGCACTCTAACTGGAACATTCAAGGGATTAGTTGGCTAAGCATGGGCGCCCAAGTGTGAATGGGGCGAGCTCATATGAAAGTCAACTAAACCTAAAATTCACTCATTCTCTCATTTGTGCAATAGAAGAGTGCTCTTGCTCCATCTCCATCTCCATCTTCTTCTTCTTCACCTCCTTGTGTGTGTGTGTGTGTGTGTGTGAGAGAGAGAGAGAGAGAGAGAGAGAGAGAGAGAGAGAGAGAGAGAGAGAGAGAGAGTGGGCGATTGAGCATTACGAAGGCACGACGGTGGTGAAGCGGTTGAGCGCGGCGTAGCGGCGTCTTCTTCTTCCTCGTGGCGAGGAATCTCCACGAAGCAAGCGTAGAGTGGTGAGTGACACACCATCGCCTTCTTTGAGCTTACTAGTTTAGGCTTGTTGTGTGCTTGGAACCATTTGTGGCTCACACACGGTGTATTGGTGTTGGAGCCCCATTGGTCAACTGTTGTAATGAGCCCATTTGTAAAGCATATCAAATTCCATTTTTTATGTCAAAGACGTCTTATCAGTTTGATCCATTCGTCTGGATTATGTAAATATTAGTCAGTTAGTCAGGACTCAGATTTATTCCCACTTTGTAATCATGAGCAAGAGAACCCCATGTACATTTTTGATCTAAGGTGACTAAAGTATAAAAGTCACCTTAGAACCATTTTTAGAAAACAACATTTGAATTAATCCTATGTCGTACGAGTCGGAGAGAGAGAGAGAGTGTGTCTTATCCTCTTCGCTATGCGCTTCTCCCTCACCAGATTCACGACGTGACCACACCACCGCGATAGTCTCTCCGAGAGCTACGCGCCCACACCATGCATTCGCCGTTTCGAGTTGATCGCGATCGATTCTTCCACGAGCTTGTTTTGCTTGTAAGTAGCACAAACGGTGTCTGTTTTCAATAATCAAGTGCTTCATGGAATTAGAAAGAGATTAGCTACACATAGATACTGATAAACTTAAGTTTCACCCACTTTTGGATTATGACCTGTTGGTCTATCGCGACAGCATTCGAGATAGCTAGGGTTCAAATCTGGTGAGATTAGACTTATAGGTAAGTATGTCCTAGTGAGAGGATGATGCCTAGTAAGTTTGATGCGATTCCGAGTTCATTGGACGTGTAAACTGTGTTGTAAGCGTTAAGGGATAGAGTGGGTTGCATTTTATCAGGGTTAATGAGTGATGCATCATAAAAGTGCGTATGTGTAGATTGGTCTCATCCTGACAAGCTAACGAGATTGCCTACGTGCACCTACGGGTTAGTCCTGTCATCGGATGATAAGTATGTTGTCTCTTTCGTACTTGTGAGTATGAACAGGGGAGTAGTTTTGCCCTAAAACATTGGCGCCGCTGCCAGGGACACAAGACCTTAAGTAGGGAGATCTACGTCACTCGTGTGATGGTTATATTACTTTAGTTTTGACTAGAGAGAGCTTAAACTTTTAGAACAAGATCCAGGATAGAGTATCCTGAGGTCTAGTGGATAGCCAGGAAGCCTGTGTCTTGCCGAGGGTCTGCGACCAGTTAGATTTAGTTAAATAGGATAATGAGGAGTTATGGTTTTTGGTTTTGAGTGCTTGTTATACTTGTGAAGAAATAGAGTAGAAAAACGCTGTAAAATCGCAAAAAACAAACAAAAAGAAGAAACAATAAGGCTGTTTGCTTGCCTTGAAAGCAAAACCCACCTCATATACCCTTGAAAAGGGTGAAAAGAGTCGACATTGAAATTTATGATTCAACACTCGAGAAAACATAAAAACTGTGACCAAAACCAACAAAAGGAAAAAAGAAACAGATGATTGTCATAAGGAAACACTAAAGTGAACCTAAAAGAGGCCAAGATGAGATATAACCATTAGCCAAGGGTAAACTGACTGTGTCATGAGGAATGACTGAAGTGCACAAGTTTAAGATGCAGTGTCATCAAATTTGCATCACTTCAAGTGCAATGGAGATGTGAATAGTCAAAGAAAAGTGAAATTTTTGAAGTGCTTAAGTTTTGAGGTCAAAATAAGTCCAAAATTCACAAAACTTGAGGGATAGACTTGTATGGGCACAGGGAACAAGACTATGCAAAAACAGACAAAAACTTAAGTCCCCATTGCTCACTGCCTGGTCTATCGCGATAGACTGGTGAAAGTGGTGTTTGTCTAGCAACAAGCAAAAAACCCTGATACCACAAGCTTAACACATCAATACAAGGGTACTCACAAAAATTGAGTGAATTTGAACACCAAATTTTGACCCCAAAACTTCAAAACTGGTGTTGGGAGTCTGAATTCAGAGACAAGGGCAAGAAATCTTTGACCTAATGTCCAAACAGTGCCAAAATTGGTCAATGCCCTACACAAGGGGAGACTAAACTAACTGTGGGGAAAACTTTGGAAAAAAGCTGAAAATGAAGGAAGTGCTTAGTCTATCGTGATAGACCAAGGAACTTTCTGCTGGGGAACTTTTCTTTCAAACTTTCCCTAAGGAGAGCTTTATCAGGGCCTAAATAGCACACACACCAAAATTCAAGGCATTTAGATCACTGAAGGTCAAGCTGATGGTCAGATAGAGAATCAAGCTCTGACTGAAATACTAAAAGGGGACCAAAACCCAACCCAAGTGTCCAAACTTGACAAAATTGGAGGGATAGGCTATAGAGGGTAACTGGAACCCAAGGGTAAAGTCACAATTTTGAATTGACTTGTGCTGAGCAAACTGTCAGTCTATCGCGATAGACTAAGGAAGTAGTGAGTTAGATATTTTTTGTAATTGGTGACTATAATGCTAGGACATACTCTCTATATAGATCCCAGCCATCATTTCAGAATTGAAATTGGACCACCAGAAGATTGACTAAGTGGTTACTATATATACTTGAAAGATTTTTTGGTAATTCAGGGAAAACACTTGTGAACAGACTAACCATCTTTGTGTAGATCCCAGAAGGAGGTCATCACCAAGCTATACAGGAAGAAGGAATCCAGGTAAGCTTTAAGTTTGCAACAAAACATTCATTCATATGTATTTGAGGTCAGGAGCCTTTGTTAAGTCGGGAGCTAAAAGTGTCAAAAGTCAAATTAGCACCACGTCAACAGAAGAGAGTGCAACTCAGACGAGACTAGACCCATTGGCACCAATCATTGAAGAGGGTAGTTATACTGACACTTCGTCGAAAAAGTCCTTCTTCATGATGGGGAGTCAACAGCAAGTAGGGTTTAACGGTGAAGGATCAATGCCAGGGGGGAGCACCTCCCTACATCCTTTAAACGAAACCCAGTTCACTATGATCTTCTTGGAAGGAACTAACTTGAGGGGAGCCCTAGTCTATTCTGACTATCGGGGACGCAAGTGTATCTGTATTGAAGAAAGATCGGCTCAGAGACTAGAGATAATTCGAGTCTACGATGATGGAGACAGATTCAAAGACGAAAAGGGAAACCACTATCTGATAGTGAGTAACCCTGAGGATTACAACAAATATGGGGATAACGTGGCCAAAGGGAAAATGGTTTCAGAAACCCAAGAACCGCCTCCTAACATTGATCTACCTGGAGCGCTTTTTATGTATGATAAGAAAACAACCAGAGTCACAACCTATAATGAGAATGTAGGGATTTACAAGCATGAAAGCGAAGGAATAGTCTCTTACTTTCAATGCAAGGAACCCTACCCGAATGAATTAAGCAAAGACAAGGTTCTTTACTTATTTTCATATGAAACTGCTATGGGGAAGGATATTGTTTTTGTTGACAGATACGGGCTTGAATACAAACGTATTCTCCTAGAAGAGGTTGAAAAGGCAACAATTCCAGGAGCATCGACCTATGGCCCCGACGAGGTACCAAGAGCCACCTACTCCCCTAGCAAGTCGACTAATCCCTTTTCATAAGAGTATGATTCTACCTCACATTCTACCCGACCACCGACGTCCAACTACCAGGAACAACCAGCTACTCAGCCATCACTGGAGGCATGGCTTCGATAGAGTGCTACCTTAGAACAAGACCGAACCCGAGAGGGTTATCAAACCGCACGAGGGTTAAGGGATTTACAAGAACCACCGCTTTATGCACAGTATCAAGGAGAGAGTAAGCCAAAGACTCAGGGGTCAATTGAGCTTGGAAGAACACCTCGAGAACGAGTTCGGAGAGATGAACCATCTCTCCCGAGAGCTGTTAGAAATTATGGATTAGGAGCACCATTGGGAGAAGAACCTGGCCACTACAGAAGACCAGAGGAGGTATATCGACTAGGAAGGGGAGATCCCATGATGAGATTTGGAGACCATCGTAGAATTAGACCTTCTCAAGTGCAAAAATGGGTAAACAAGAAATATACGAGAAGCAAGGATCCAAGAGATCATGTAGCAGCCTTTGTGCGTGTAATTAGAGCTGAAGAGGTGCTAGACTTTCCTACCCAATTTGCAGGATTCGGTTTAACCTTAGAGGATGATGCGGCTACATGGTTTGACTTGGTGGAGCGAAGAGACTTTGAGTCTATGGAGGAAGTGTTTGACGAGTTTATTGAGGAATTCTCACAAAGGGGGATAGCTCATAATACCGTCTCGCAAATCCATAAATTCAAACAGAAAGATGGAGAGTCCGTGCGAAAGGCCGCCCTCCGATTAAAAAGATATGTTAAGTTTTGTCCCGTGGAAGAAATGCCAACTCAGTCCAGACTCATGCTTATATTTATACAAGGACTAAGGAATGCAGATCTTCAAAAGGACTTACATATGAAAAGGAGAACTACGTTGAATGATTTGACCAAAGAAGCACTATACCTTGTGGACAATTGTGCGTTCTACAAAGAGGGTGAGTTCAAGGATCTTGACGATGATTCTTCCTCACAAAAAAGCAGGAGCAAGTCTACTAAGACAACACTGAAGGGGGAAGTAGCGGTAAGCCAAGAGCAGCTTGTAGAGGAAGTGCTTAAAAAGATTAACTTGTATTCCAAACCACAAGCTAAACAACCAAAATGGTGTGCGATTGAACAAAAATGGACAAACCATGGAACTGAGGAGTGTTATTATAACAAGGGATATGTGAGAGAACGACCCTATGCTCCACAAGCTCAGGCGACATCTCCTCAAGTCCAACCGATGCCTAGATATCAGACTGGCAACCTACCAAGACCTATAGGTGCAGAAAGACCACAACACGTGTTGGGGCTGTTAAGTATGGAGCCTGATTTACCCTTGTAATTTTGTGTGGAAAAAGCGCACATTTGTAAGGCCCCCATTATGAGGAGAAGCCATCGTGTGTGAAGGAAAATCACTCATCGGAAACCAAAATTTTCACGGACAAGAATCAGGGGCAACTTTAAAGGCCTCGGGGGCGGAGGCCCCCGAGACTTTTTTTTTCGTCGGAATATTCTTTTTTGCCGGAATATTATGGTCGGCCGGCGGCCGGAAAGTGGTCGGAAAACAACCGGTCGGTTGGCCGGTGGCTGGTAGTCAATGGCCGATGGCAGATGGTCGGAAGTCAATGGCCGATGGCCGGTGGTCGGAATTCAATGGCCGGTGGCCGAATTCAAAAACGGACTTGTCTTCTCAAGGGTGGCCACACATGGGCGGATTGGAGGGTCCGATTTGGACTTATTCGCACAAGGGCGGCTACACATGGCTGTCTCTCATAAGAAAGGGCAGCCCTTTTGGCCTATAAAAGGAGGCCATTTCTACACACATTTCATAGTGTGAAGTTGATGCAACAAGGTGAGTGTGAGGTGGTGAGAGTGAAGCAAGGCGGGAGCTCCATTAAGGGTATAATCCCTTTGTAAACTACTTCTTGTTTTGAAGTACTAAAGCCATTGAGTGGCTGCTTTCCCGTGGACGTAGCCCACATTGGGTGAACCACGTATATCGTGTGTACTCTCTCTCTCTCTCTCTCTACTCCATAATCTCGTGTATATAAATTTGTCTCTCTCCATTAAGTAATCTACTCAATTATCTATTTAGCTACGTCTTATTTCCTAACAGGGGCAACAACCACCCCTACCAGGATTACGACCAGTCGGCATAAGATACACACCCACAGTAACCGAGTCGGACGAGAAGGCTTTGGCACCTATGCATGCATACTACGACGAGCCCAATGGATATGCGGCGAACTCTGTCTATTATCCACATGACGAACCCTCTACACCAGAACCATGGAGCATGATAGGAAATACAGGACCACCAACTACTGCACAGGCAGCGGGGGAAGGACGATATAGCCTGGATGAAAGAACACTGTTGTTCATATCCAACGGAGGCATGAGCGGGCAAAGGAGTGCACACCAACAAAGAGGAGCTCCAGGAGCACCTCAACAGCCTAAAGGACCATGCTACAAGTGTGGAGGAGACCATTGGCTAAGGGACTGCCCTCATGACGAAATCATTAGGGTCAACGCATATTGCACGGAGTGTGGAATTACTCACTTGATCCCTAATTGCACTAAAAACCCGAGCTAAGGAGCAAAAACTACCTTGAATATGCTAGGAGCGCTACCGTCCAGTGGAGGGTCAGAAAACGAAACTCCGATTCCGGTTAAGGTCTTGACTAGAGCCCAAGCAAGGAAAAATAACAATCAGCCCAAGAGTAACGATGAAAATCAAGAAGAAATCAAGGCTGACAAGTCTAGTGTCAGTCGTGATAATCCATGGAAAGAACGAAGAGCGAAAATGAAAGCTAGACGTGAGCGAAAAAAAAAGAATGTAGAAGTTGAGCTAACGATAGCTCGAGAACAACTTAAACAGCAAAGAGAGTCCGACTCTCTAAAATCAACGGAAGGACCAAGAAGTGCAAGCTCAGGAGGGTCGGTATTGGTAGATAAGATCAATGAACCCTTAGATGCAATCTTGCAAGCATATGAAGCAAGATTGAAGAACAGATAGACTCTAGAGCAAAGGTGGATGACATATCCATATCGAGAGATAGAAAAACAGAGACTAGAGATGTGTAAACAGCTGATTGAAACTGCACAAGCTTTACTGGAGCCTCCACCTATGGAAGCAGGAGATAGAATAATCAAACCACCAAACAATGAAACACCTCACAAAACCGAACAAAGGATACCTGACAAGATAGAAAACATTAAGTCCTTGCCGGATATAGAGGATGCAAAAGACGTACCTAATAGCACTGATGAATCACTGAAAGATTTTCCACCATATTCTCCTATTGTGGAAGAAAAGTGGCCTGAAGAGCTATGGGAAACGGTGTGAAAAGCTCAAGAAAAATATGAGACAAAAACAGTCGAGAGTCAGCGCCTTTCTCGGAGCTGAACTTGAATAAGACTCCATGGGATTTGGACGTTAAATCATTTCAAGGGGATAATGGTTCAGTTGCATCCGAAGATAGTAGACCCCAACCTCTCCAACCTTTGCCATCATATATGCGGGACTATGAGGCAAGGTCAGAAATTCGAAGAGTACCTTCTCAGAGAATAGGCGGTTCAAATCAATTGGACACTAAAATCCTGACAGACTTGTTGACCACTCCGGTCAAGTGTACAATCACATTGGCAGAATTGTTAAAAATTAGGCCAAGCATGTGGACGGAAGTGGGAAAATGTCTTGAAAAATTTGGCATAAGGACGCCTCTTAAGTTCTTCGAAACCGAGCTTAATGACACAGAACCGAAGAAAGTCAACACTAGACCAGTGCCACCCAACAAAGTAGGAGAGTATTGTGAGGGGGAAGACGGCAACACGACCCTACCAGTTGAGTATAATGGCATAGAGACTAAGGCAATACTTGATAGTGGAGCTGGCATTGCCATTGCGACCAAATTGCTATGGGAAAAATGGGGAAAACCAGCAATACGAACAACTAGAATGAAATCACAATTGGCGGATGGGCACATAGAAAGGCCTATAGGATTGCTTGAGGCAATCATGGTATCTTCCTGTGGCATAGAGTACGAACATACCTTTGCCATAGTAGATTTCGGCAAGAAGAAGAACTATGAAATTATCCTTGGTAGGCCGTTCATGAGGCAACTCAAAATGGTGCAGGATTGGGGGTATGATTATTTGTATCTAAGACATGCTGAAACTACTACACGCGTAAACATGAAAAACCATAGCTACCATGATGTCACGAGAACCCCGGGGGAAGAATTTGACTCAGCCACCATTAGTGGATCAGAAGTCCCAGCGTGGCTTTGTAAGAAAAAGGAGATATGGATGTGTGGGGCATCTCAATGTAGTGAATTTGACCACGATGAAAGGACACTAGAGAGGGTCTTGGAAGACGACGCCTATATACGAGAACCTTTTCCTGAAGAGAAGCTCGAACCCCTAGAATGGTCTCAAATTTTGGCTACCTTCGATGTATGCGTCAATGAAGTCACTCCCACCAAATTTTGTGATGAGAATGGCTACGATATCATACCATACTACATGTTGAGAAAAATTGTGGAGGAGGACGAGGACGAGGTAGATGCTGAGAATACGAGGATCCATAAAACAAAAACGAAACTTGAGATTAAAATAGCGGGCTATGTGGACATCCCCACTAAAGAAATCAAGCAGGAAGGAGAACCATTTTATGATTCTTCTGATCAAAGTGAAAACAGGAATAACGCGGATGACGAGAAGTCGGAAAATACAGAAGGAGACGACAATCAAGATCAAAACAATGACGTCTTCTATAATTTCCCAAACCAAAGCGCGAGACGCCAAAAAAGATACAAGAGTAAACGACACCACAGCAGTACGCCAACCAGGTTGAGACCTATGCCGGAGTTTGAAGGTAAGACACATTTCCTTATGAACAGTCACGCTGTTGATTGTGGTAAGGATAAAGTGTCAGGAAGATTTCTTAAGGTTGCTGAAGACTCAGGATTTAAGTCCAGACTGTTGAAACCTAAGAAAACGAGCAAACCAAAAAAAAGAGTCGCAACAAAAAAACTGAATGTCTGTGGTAGTCCAATTATGATGAAAATTGAACGGAAAACGAGATACAATGAGTGGAAGCAAAAAATTAAAAATGTGTGGACAACTGAAATGGAAAGTAGTGATGGAGCGAACGCTAGTGATGGGAGTAAAAAGATAGATGTACCTCCTCACTATTGTAAGTACACCATTTAGGAAAGAAGATTGGTGGTTCAACAACCAATGAGGGAGCCTAAATCAAACGAGTCCTACGATGGGCCAGAGAATGCCAAGAAAATAGACTTAGCAGAGCCAGGAGAAAATCCTCGACCTGCTTACATTGCCACAGATCTAGGTCAAGAAGAAGAGGACTTACTGATCAAAACACTTAAGGAATTTCGAGATGTATTTGCCTGGTCGTACAAAGATTTGAAGGGAGTGGATCCTAACATTTGTGAACACTCAATCCCTCTGAAGTCTGATGCAAAGCCAAGCAAACAACGTCCATACACGTATAATGAGACATTTGTCAAAAGGATAAAAGAGGAGATAGACAAACTTATGGAGACTGAATTTATTTATGAGATAGAACACACGGACTGGGTGTCCCCGATAGTGGTGGTACCCAAGAAAAATGGGAAATTACGAGTGTGTGTAAATCTCAAGAAGGTAAACACAGCAACAATAAGAGACAACTACCCTCTTCCTATCACTGAACACGTCCTAGAACGAGTGGCAGGCAAGCAAGCCTATAGCTTTATGGACGGGTTCTCTGGTTATAACCAATTGGGGGTTAAACTAGAAGATCAATACAAAACAACATTTGCAACAGAATGGGGCATATATGCGTTTAGGGTAATGCCATTTGGCTTCACCAATGCTCCAGCCACATTTCAGAGATTAATGACACACGCGTTTAAAGAATACTTGCGAAAATTCTTGGATATTTACATGGACGACTTGTGTGTCTATTCTCTATTGAGAGAAGACCATATAGATCATCTGAGAAAGGTATTCAAAAAATGCAGAATGTATAGGATTTGCCTCAACCCAGAAAAATGCGTATTCATGGTACGGCAAGGTAAAATCTTAGGCCACATAGTGTCGGCTAATGGAATTACCACTGATGAAGACAAGGTGAAGGTGATCATAGAATTGCCAAGACTAAACACTGTATGAGAGGTACAATCATTTATGGGACATTGTGGATACTACCGACGTTTTATCTACATGTACGCTGTAATAGCAAAGCCCTTGTATAGTCTAATCACGCTCTTCATTTGTACAAATGAATGTGAGGAGTCATTCCAGAAATTAAAAGATGCATTGGTATCTGCACCAATTCTAAAAGCACCAGATTGGTCAAAGATCTTCCATGTACATGTAGATGCTTCGGCATTTTCAATAGGCTGTATACTAGCACAACCAGATGAGGGAAAGACAGATTTTCCAATCAGTTATGCTAGTAGACAACTCAACAGTGCAGAGAAGAATTATACTACCACTGAAAGAGAAGGATTGGGTATGATATATGCTGTAAAGAAATTTCGGCATTACTTACTCGCGAACAAATTCACATTCATTGTGGATCATCAGGCACTCTTGTACTTGGTAAACAAACCTTGCAACACGGGATGAATTGTAAGATGGTTCATCGTGTTGCTGGAGTTTGATTTTACAGTAGTAGTTAAGAAAGGAAAAACTCATTAAAGAGCAGACCACCTTTCTCGATTACTACATGGCGAAAAAGCTACAGGAGTAGATGATGATCTCCCAGACGCATACCTGTTTAATATAGAGATGGTACCGAAATGGTCAGAGCAAATTATTCCGTTGCTGACATATGGAATGAATCTTGACGACAAACACACGGTGGAAGACATTAGACAAGCACGAAATTACACAATGCTTGTGGGAAGAATGTACCATCATGGAAACGATGGGATTCTAAGATTGTGTATAGGCCCAGAGGAGTACGAAGCGTATCTAGAGGAGGCCCACACACCAACAGGGGGATTCCATAGAGGAAATCAAATGATTTATGCACAATTAAGAAGACTTGGAGTGTATTGGCCAGGAATGGCAGGTGATGTAGCAAATTACATCAAGAAATGCGACTTTTGCACATCCAATACCACTATGGATTATGCCACATTATACCAAGTGACAGTAGCACCCTCATGGATTCATGCTATTGCGGATTATTTGACTAATAAGGAGCTGCCAGGAGATTGGTCTAAAGCCAGACAAAAGGCTTTACAAATCGAAGCGAATAGGTATACCATCATTAGTGACCAATTGTATAAAAGAGGAATTGATGACCAGCTGAGGTTAGTTCCACATGAAAATGACTACTTTCCATTATTGGAACAGGCTCATGTAGGCATAGCAGGTGGTCATTTTTCAGCAGAGAGAACCGTGAAAATCATTATGGTTGCAGGTATATGGTGGCCGACCATGATTCAGGATGCAACAGAATTTGTGAAAAGGTGTGATGAATGTCAACGCACTAAGGTACCAGTTAAAAGAGACGAAATGCCCTTAAGACCAATGATGAGTGCTCGAGCATTCGCTAAATGGGGATTGGATTTTGTTGGTCCCATCACTCCACCAGCGTATCGTTCACACACACAATATATCATAGTGGCCACGGACTACATGACCAAATGGGTGGAAGCAAAAGCCACAACGAAAGCAGACGCGAGAACCACGACACAATTCTTATATGAATATGTGTTTACACGTTATGGCCTTCCAATCGAGCTAGTGAGTGATAGAGGGACACGCTTTGTAAATGAAGTTATCCAACATCTCTTAAATGAGTTTATGGTAATTCATCGCAAGTCTGCACCCTATCATCCTCAAGCCAATGGCCAAGCGGAAGCGACCAAAAAAATATTGTGCACGGTTCTTACGAAACTGGTTAGTGAAACAAGAACAGATTGGGATCAGATGCTCTATTCGGCATTGTGGGCTTATCGAGTTGCATACAAAACAACACTCAATGCTACACCATTTAATATGGTATATGGGTTAAATGCAATATTGCCTATTGACTTTTTGATCCCCACACTAAGGGTAGCGAAACAATTGGACTGGACGGGGCATGAACTTTCAGAACGGTTAGAGGACCTTGAAAAATTAGATGAGTTACGACTCAATGCTGTAGCGGCAATCTATGCAAAAAAAAAACAACAGAAAGAGTTTTTTGACAAACATGTCAAGAACAAGGACTTTAAAACGGGTGACTATGTCTTAGTATACACCCTTAAACAGCACGCCAAAAATCTAAAGAAAAGGGGCATGGGGCCTCATGTGATCCAAGAAATATCATCCAGTGGAGCAGTAAAATTGTCGACATTAGATGGAAAAGAAATGCCGAACTGGCTTAATGGGTGTCGTTTAAAAAATATCATCTACCTTTAACACCGGAAATGTTGTTTCAACTCCATTATGGAAAAAACTATAGATAGGAACAACAACGAATTCAAGACCAGGCACAACAAGAAGCAAAGGAACGGATTGCTAAACGAAAGCAGTTTCTCAGAACAATAAACATGGTCACCCCAATGATGGCTGACAAATATCCTCTTTCAACAGCCCATACAATCGAAGCGGATATACAAAGCGATGAATTAGAAAAGACCATGACAAAACTTAGGGCTCTGGATGATAACATCATCAACGACTTGGAAGATACATGGTGTAGTCCTTACATAAAATCTTATGCAGGCACAAAACAAGTTGAAATCTATGCATTGCTTGATACTGGAGCAAAAATGAGTGTCATCAGCTTTGAGCTCTTTCAGAAACTTGGACCAATGAAGACGATTCCAGAAACACAGAGGTTGAAAGTAGCTTCGGGTGATGAGGTGACCACGATGTGTTCTATTATAGTACCAATCACAGTGCAGGCACACACGTACACTACAAAATTCCATGTACTGCCACCAAGCAAATCAGCAACTCCGTGTATCTTAGCAGTGTCATGGATGAAAGCTAACATGGTATTCATTGATTTGGATACGAATGAGGCATTGTTCAGAAAGGAAAACTTTTCAGAACCCTTCTTATCATATAACCAATTCATGTCAAGGGGGAAACAAAAGTTAATACAACCGCAAAGATCTGAGCAACAATAAACAAAGTTTACAAGTCCAGCAACGTCTTATAAAAAATCAGCAACCATGCAGGGAACCAGGCAAGTTTGGGTACGGCGTACAGATCTGACCGAGGCACAATTACATCAAAAGCGGCAATACAAAGTGTGGATACGGCGTGACAGCCTAATCCCTATAAAAAAGGAGTTTGAAGAACATACAAAACACCGAAAGCCAACGGAACTTCAAAGAAACATAATGAATCTGTCAAATACTCAACGGACTATATTGATATGGCGACCAAAAGTGTGAATTCAAAACGATCCAAGAACACAAGAAGGGCAGACCAAGATGACAATCGTACAGACATCTACAACTGTGAAGGTCAAGCAACATCATACAAACAGCACGAGAAAACAAATAGAATCAACAACAAAAACTACAATGTCTAAGACCCGAGTCATCAAGGCAGAAGGAGAGAATGTTCCACCAGATACGACAATATCGACTTCAAAGGAACCAGAGACGTCAATTCAAAATCAGTGGAAAACAATCAAACAACGAGCGGCGGAGTTACAACTACTACTTGCAAAGAAAATCTGCCAGCCAATTCAAGATACCACAGGAAACCTCAACGACAAACGCCGATAAGCGAATCGCTTATACCTGCCTCTTGCACTGCATAAATTCTTTCTACATGCATTGACCGTACATGCATATAGGGCTATATTAGAAGGCCTGCATTAGCACGAGTTCAAACCCATGCACAACACATACCCTTGACGATACCCTGTCATCCGGGAGGACTCCGACTAGGAGGGGGGGAGGCATTCCAAATGCGGACTCATCATGTCATATATTAGAGGGCAATGTTTGCGAGCAATTTTTCAACCATTTTTGCGTTTTATTGTGTGATTTTGGGAAAAAGAATATGCCCTCGTAATTAATCAGAATCGGGGACCAAATCATCATTCATGAGCCCCTAGGGATGTGTATAGACTATAAAGAGAGTCAACTCTGGCCAAAAACTGTCTAAAAACAACAAAAAATAGGCCAAGGTTGCCGATAGTGAGCGAGATTGTACATAGACGAGAGAAAAGTGAGCTACAAAGTGTTTAGATTCTCATTGGTATTTTTCTAGGTTGGAATTGCTATTTTCGGGTTATTTTGGTATTTATTTGCTTTATTTTAGCCATTTTCTAGAAAAAATTATAGAAACAAATCCGTAATCCAGATGGAAACACAAAAGAAGAGACGCTTGATCAAAGCAAGGTAAAGAAGAAACAGAAAAAATAAGGACTGCAAAGGTGACATAGCAAAATGACCACCGCCATGAAGGGACCTCCAACAGGGGAAATCTACAAAACTGGTAAAACTGGAGCAACCGAAGTCCAAATCAGGAAATTTGCGAGCCTAAACCGCATCTCGCAAAAAGTTATGACCACAGGTAAAAGATGGGAAAATTTGGTGTCGGAGTCTCGATTACATATAGAGAGGCTAGGCTAGAAATCCCTCATTTGAGTCATTTTCCATAGTGAGAGAGAGAGAGCTCCCTACAGCAGTTGAGACTTCCAGGAGCTCATCCATCGCGCACGGTCGCCAGATCGACATCAGATATGAGAGGTATGCTCATCAACACTGACTCTAAGTGTTGTTTACTTCAGTTAGTCGCAAAACCTCACCGACATCACAATCACAACCTGTGCACACATACGGTAGAATGATTGTTAGGGAGACCTAGAGGCCACCGAATGGGACCAAAAGTGAAAGGCACAATGCCTATAGCTTAGGGATTGAGCCTATGACCTCGGTCAACGTGAAGGAAGCCGCTCAGAAAACCCTAATTTAGCAGGACCTGCAAAGGGGCGACAAAACCAAGGTGATCCGAAATGAGCCAAAATTCATAGACAGCAAGCCAATGACCTCGACAAACCGACTGAAAGATTAGATTATGAAAAAATTCGTCAAAACGAAGCCTAAAGTCCCTATCTGACAAAAACCGCACAAAGTGTCACGATACTCTAACGGGCCGACCAAGTGACAACATTACACCAAATTCAACAAGGAACATCCAAAGGAGATCAACTACGAGATGGAATGTCTCCACTCAGGAAAAAAGTTCTGCCACTAGGGCAAATGCCGGCAACAGGCCAGAAAGACGTCCAAATGGTCGTTCTTGGTGTTTCAAACACCAAAACAACAACCGACTGCTTGGATGGAAGGTCAAAAGGAAGTAAAAGACAGCCGGAATCATACAAAGACCAAAAGGAACCGCTACTATCACCTAAGTGGTCTACTTCGTCTTCAGGACCAGCTAAGTGTTGCAAACAGGGAGTACATTCTGCTAAATTGATTAAAACTTGATGTGTGTGTCTAGGAGGGCCTATTAAAACCATGATTGTCAACTAACATAAAAAAACTGGAAAAAATGACAAACTGCCCAGTCTATCGCGATAGACGAGGACTTACATTTAGACAAGGAAATCTTTGACTTTGGCTTCATGGAAAATACTAACAAGGGAGGTTAACCACCAATATCAAGTCAAAGTGCAAGAAAAATCTATTTTGGCAAAAAAAAACCAGTCTATCGCGATAGACTTGCTACAACAATTAAGGGGGAGAAGGCTTTTCAAATTTTTACAAGCTAGACTTGGGGGAGCAAATGAAAGCAGTACACCAAATTTGGTGCCAAGAGGGACTCATATGGCAAGCTGAGAAAGACATGCAGACAACTCAGAGTCAGAATAGGACATTTCATGGGCAGACAGGTAAAATTTACATGTGAAGGGTCAAGAAACCTTGTATCAACTGGGAGAAGACAGACAGATGGTCACAAAACCAAAAAAAATGACATTGGCACCAAACCTCAGTCTATCGCGATAGACCAAGCAGATGGATACTGGATCACCTTTTCAAAAATTTGAATTAGCAGTTGTCTTCCAACATGAGTCAAGGTAACCACCCACTAAGTTTGAGCCCAAAACAATGCAAAATGAAGGAGATAGACCAACATCTCCTTGAAGGGAATCTGGAAAAATGGGAGTTGATCCAAACAGGGGTCACTTGACATTCATTTGAGGTAAAATTGGGGTCAGACCATGTGCAAGGTATGGGAAACCCATTGGTGGAGTCACAACTACAAAAAAGGAGCCAGATCAAAAAAATGCCAATCTATCGCAATAGACTAAGAAAAAGTAGAAAAATGACAGATTTTGAGCTTTGGCCTATAGAGTGACCTTACATGCCATGAGAGCATACACCACACAAAATTTCAAGGCATTTGGACTTATTCTCCTTCACCAACAACATCAATTTGAAGCCGCCAAAGTCGCACAATGGAAGAGCTTGTCTATCTGCTAACATTTTATATTAACTAATCTTGGGATTAAAAAGGCTCATTTAGATGCATGATTAAGTGGTAATCAATTTAGGAGAGTAGTACTATGTTTGTGCATTAACTGCTAATTGTGATGACAGGATCTATGGAGGCTTCTCCGGGAAAAAGAAAAGGCAAGAATCTGGAAACGGAAGGTGCAGTACCCTATGCACTTCTACCCAATTCTTTAAAGCCAGCAGCCACATGGATACCTGCAGATGTGCAACAGGCAGCGGCCTTTCAGATATATCAAGGGTCATATGTGGATGACAAAAGAAACTTAGCGGATACGGTGATGATTCCCAAGGAGGCAGAGAATTACTTGAAAAGATCACTGCAAAGGTCATGGCTCAAAAAAGTCGGTTTGTGGAACTTTGTGTCACTACCACCAGTAGGGATAGATTTCAAGAGGGTACATCATCTAATAGAGACTATCCAAGAAGATGGTACTTGCAGAGTGGCAGGCATGGATAATGAAGTGATGGAGATCCAGATCACCAAAGAGATCATCAAAGAAGCATTGAAACTGTCAGATCAAGGGGCAAACATGAGAGAAAGAAGGGAAAACCTCACAGTTTACTTGCAAAAGTCCAAGCTACCTTCTTTCGAACTCATAGCAAACCCAGAAGTAAGAGAACTGACACAGATCTATAATCAGTGTTTGTTGAGCTACAGCAAAAGGCCGCCAAGATACACTACACTGCATGGGAGCATCTCAACCACATTGACATGGGCTATGGGAATGACCCGTGAATTCTACATAGATCACGCGTCATATCTGTTTGAAGAAATGACAAAGATAAGTCAGGACAGACCCAATTACATTGCAGGAGGAGAAGTCCTAACCAGAGTGATATACCATGCCATAGGAGCGGCAGATCAGTTGCCACCTGCCCCTCATCAGAACGACTGGCTGGTATTAAGGGAAAATAGCGAAGACAGATCACAAAGGAAAGTACCGGCATCTATTAATACCATTGGAGGACGCAAGCTGGAAAGAGTGACAAGAAGTACACAAGAAAATATGGAAGAAGACAAAAGAAATGAAGGGGAAGATGGCCGACTAAAGAAGCGGAAAGCTGAATTGGAAAACAACACCAGGTTGCAGAAGATAGCAAAGATGGAAAGAATGCTAGAAGGGTTTTCTCTAGAAATATCTCTACGAGGCGATGTAGGCGCCACTTGGAAACCTTCTAGTAGCACTTTCACAATGAGAACGAAGAATAGAAACAACCCAGCCTTTAAGCTGGACTGGTTCGAGAAATACATACAAGAAAGAAATGCGAGGGATGAGCCAGAACTGCTACTAGAAGAGGAGGATGTCCAAATTTTGCGAGATCAGCTGAGGCCGACATCACGTGATCAGGAGACACCGCCGCCATCTCCAAGGCCAGATACAAGTGAGAGGCACTCTAGCCCACCTGCTGAATCTACTTCGCATTCAGAAAGCTCACCTCGAGATGACAGAGTTCACACACCGCCCAGTGAACAGGAAGAAGAGGAAGAAGAAGAAGAAGGAACAGATAGATGCCAAAACACTGGAGCCATATCACAAAGTGATAAAGGAAAGCAAAAGGTGGTGGATCAGTCTAAAGATAAATCTTCCTCCTCTCAGGAAATTGAGATGGAAGCTACTATAGATGAAGATTTGCAGTCAATGGCGACAATACTAAGCCGAACAATACTACACAGTCAATGGTTAGCTGATAAGAACCGATCCAACAAAATGAAGCTACAAAAAACTGATGAAGAAGTACTGAGACTGCAAGAGCAAAGGGAGGACACTTTAAAGGTGATCAGCATCAGAGATGCTGAAATATTGGGACTCAAAGGCACAATAGATCTTCTCAGGGACAGTTTACAGGAATCGGAAGACTTCAATGCCATATGTGAAGATACAATAAACGTGTTCCTTGAGGATGTTAGTGAAAGAGACGAACACATCCAACAGTTGGAAAAGGAAAAGCAAGATGCGCTGGAGGCCATCACAAGTTTGCAAGTTGTCATCGATGACTTACAAGTTGAAGTCAAAGATTTGAGAGCAGTAACAGATATCCAAGCAAGAGAAATCGAACGCGCTAAAAAGCAAAAAACGTCGCTACCAACAACATCAGTAGTCCATCCAGAAGAAGAAGTGGCTGCACTAAAGAGGGAGCTGGAGTTAGAGAGAAAACAACGTTTAACGATTGCTGAAAGTGCGCTTAGAGCAGAAGGTGAACTACAAAGACAAATTTCAGATTTGCAAAGTGAACAACAGCAAGGACCAGCTCCTGACAGTGAAATGGAAAGCATTGTTTCCAAATCTCTCAGGGAAGAAAATGAAAACCTACACATAAGGATAAAACAGTTAGAGGAGTCGGCCGCTAAAAAAGACATGGAATTTCAAGCTCTACAAATCAATAGTAGAACAATGGCCGTACAAAGTGCAGGGCAGCACCAGGGACAGGTACGAGTCCACATGGAGCCAGCCACAACGAATTTGGTTGGACTCGCCGAAGTATATGGGGGTCAAGATGAGTACGGGGATGATTCAGATGAACAGGAGGCACCAGATACGCAAACGGATCAACCCGACTCCAAAGACCAAGAGACAGAAGAAGATTCAGTCACGAAGATGGAAGAGCAGAGGCTAGCCGAGCAGATGGAAAAGCAAACAGAAATGATATGGTACAAGGCTATGCAACTCGAGAAGGAGTTGCTATAAGGACTTTCCAGATTGGGCAAAACCGCAGCAGAGCTACGAAAGGAATGGAATGCACCCATGTTGCCCTATGCTCTGCTGAAGTACGAAACTCTAACACATCAACGGCAGCTCGAAAAAGAAGAACAAGTGCCGGTGTTTGAAGGAGAAGTACAAGATAGGGAACAACAAAACAGAATAGTGGACAGCTAGCCAAAGTGGAGGCGTCAATGGCTATTGGATCATCCTCATAACCTGATCCACTTAGTCAACGCACCGCCTGAGCTGAGGAATGACAGAACGTTTTGCCCAACTCCACGAACATACACCTACATCCAACATAAAGCACTACAGAGCAGAAATCCGACATGGCTGAATTATCCAGTAATGCCAGGGCCAGCAGAGGGAGAGAGAATATCCGGTTCTTACATGGTGAAAACCCTACAGGGCGCCATAGCAGAATTCGGAGGCTCTCCTGAACTATCCTGCAGGATGCTATGTAAAATAGCTCGCACATTTTTGGCGTGTCTCACAGCCTTCTCGGAAAGCTGGACATTAGAGTATATGAATACTGAAAGAAGCATCTCAGAATTGTCATACGATCTAAGCGGGCCACCGACAGAGCCAGTATTGTATGCTTATTTCAAACGGCTGATGTTTTTGCCAAGCTACCATCTCCATACATTTGAAGAAGCATTTTACATGGGCTTCTTCATGTATAAGTCAAAAATTTTTGGCCCATTAATGGCAAGTGACTCCATGCGCTGTGATGCGTTTCTACAGCAAATCACTCAAGAAAGGCGACAACAACAATAAAGACAAAGACGATCATGTCATGGTAGACATGAACTAGGAGGGGGGGAGTGTTGGAGCCCCATTGGTCCAACTGTTGTAATGAGCCCATTTGTAAAGCATATCAAATTCCATTTTTTATGTCAAAGACGTCTTATCAGTTTGATCCATTCGTCTGGATTATGTAAATATTAGTCAGTTAGTCACGACTCAGATTTATTCCCACTTTGTAATCATGAGCAAGAGAACCCCATGTACATTTTTGAGCTAAGGTGACTAAAGTATAAAAGTCACCTTAGAACCATTTTTAGAAAACAACATTTGAATTAATCCTGTGTCGTACGAGTCACAGAGAGAGAGAGAGAGAGAGAGAGAGAGAGAGAGAGAGAGAGAGAGAGAGAGAGAGAGAGAGAGAGAGAGAGAGAGAGAGAGAGAGAGAGAGAGAGAGAGAGTGTCTTATCCTCTTCGCTACGCGCTTTTCCCTCACCGGATTCACGACGCGACCACACCACCGTGATAGTCTCTCCGAGAGCTACGCGCCCACGCCACGCATTCGCCGTTTCGAGTTGATCGCGATCGATTCTTCCACGAGCTTGTTTTGCTTGTAAGTAGCACAAACGGTGTCTGTTTTCAATAATCAAGTGCTTCATGGAATGAGAAAGAGATTAGCTACACATAGATACTGATAAACTTAAGTTTTGCCCACTTTTGGATTATGACCTGTTGGTCTATCGGGACAGCATTCGAGATAGCTAGGGTTCAAATTTGGTGAGATTAGACTTATAGGTAAGTATGTCCTAGTGAGAGGATGATGCCTAATAAGTTTGATGCGATTCCGAGTTCATTGGACGTGTAAACTGTGTTGTAAGCGTTAAGGGATAGAGTGGGTTGCATTTTATCAGGGTTAATGAGTGATGCATCATAAAAGTGCGTATGTGTAGATTGGTCTCAGCTTGACAAGCTAACGAGATTGCCTACATGCACCTACGGGTTAGTCGTGTCATCGGATGATAAGTATGTTGTCTGTGTCGTACTCGTGAGTATGAACAGGGGAGTAGTTTTGCCCTAAAACAATCGGCAAGTTCCTTGCATTGACACGTGCGACATACGCACACATTTTTGGCGCCGTTGCCGCGGAATTGCGTGCATTAAGCTCGAGTAGCACTCTGTGCTTCTCCGTGGTGCAATTTCAATTATAGGAAAGGTAGGGAAAGAGTGTGTGTGTGTTGAGAAGAGGGATTTGGTGTTATACCGTGTGTTTTTTTTTTTGTTAATGGAGATTTCAAAGGTACTGTGTTTATTCTCTGTGTATTAAGGTAGTTAGTTTTCTTTGTTAATGGAGATTTCAAAGGTTTTGTGTTTATTCTCTGTGTATTAAGGTAGTTAGTTTTCTGTGTACAGTAAGTAGGAATTAGATTAGTGAGAGTTAATAGAGTGTGTTAGTGTGTAAGAGTAGGTGTATTAGTTAGAAGTAGGTAGATAGAGAGTGTGTGTGCTCTCGCGCTGGCCACGGCGACCTTATCCTTTTTTAAAAAAGAAAAAAAAAATAAAATAAAGGTAGGACCGGGATCGAGAATATCTCCCAGACCCAAGCTCAGACCCAAGCCCAAGCTCACGCTCAAGCCTAGGCCTCAGTCGCCTTTAAAAAAAAATGAATTTTAGCTTCACACGTAGCTAAAAATCGATTTTTTGAGGACCAACGGAACGTCAGATGCCCGAAAATTGTGCTGTAAAGCACACAACGACCCTCTAGGTGATACGCTCGTTTTGAGCTATCACACACTTTAATCAAAAAAATCAAACATTAAAAAACATTCAAAAAACATCAAAAACAAGAAAAATCAAGTAGAAAACGGGGTGCAAAACACCCACAAAACAAAGAAAGTAACCTTTGAGGGTACTTGCCGACACTTGTAGGGCACCCAAAGCACATGTATCTACGCTCTGGTTGTGTGCTAGAGTCCAAATAACTAGCTAGTGCTTCGATTTATGGTGGTACTCACTATCCTTCCACGCTAGGGTCTACGCCCTCGGCGGGGACCCAAGGTAGTGCAACCCAAGACCCAAATATAGCGGCTAGCGACTCTTCCTTTGACTACGATATTATGGAAGAGCATCTTACACAAAGCCCCGGGGGAACAAATGTAATCGTGCCTAGCTGGGACCAACAACCTGGAACTAGTGTTTTTAGCCGTTTGATGGAAACTTTTAGTAGAGCTACACACTCTGAACCTACGGCTAATGAAGTAAACGAAGGGGGTGGGAAAGTAGTATCACCATTCACATCTCTTGTAGACCCCACACTCCCTCAGAGTGTCCACGTGGACATTCTACCTACCTCATTTAATGAGGGCCCTATCGAGCTACCACCTTCCAAAGTCGCCTCTAAGGTAGCGGTGACTAAAAGTCAAAACACGGGAAGCAACAGCGCATCCACCTCACGACAACCCTCTAGTACACCAAGTTTGGACGGGGTATTTCTCAATGAAAATTGGGAATATGACCTACACACGGAGACTTTGACCGACCTATACATGGGCTACACATACCATGTGGGTTGGTTAGAAGTTGTACAATCCACATCTAGTGCCACTAGTCTAGAGGAACAACAACACATGATCTGCAATGTCATCCATAGGATTATCCAATCCGAGAGGAAAAATCGAGGAATAAGCATACCTTCGACGGGTCCTATGCGATTTTTAGACACGGGCAAAGGGAAACAACCCACTCTATCACAAATGGAGACTCCCCCAGTGAGTCCCATCGATCCCCCATATGTTGTTTGCCAGGGGTCTCAATGCAATCTGAGCCCACAAGTGATAGCTTTACTTTTCCAAGTCTAGCTCATCTCTCCCTTGATGACACCACGGCTACCATGCCTACCCCAATGATGGGCATGCCAAGAAACACGCCATGGACCTCATTTGTTAGTAAAGCACCACTACATGGTAGCTCAATGCCTGCAATAGTACCTACAAGTGCGTACCAATCGTATGCACATATGGGTCCACGTACTCATGTAGTCCCTACCCCTCCCATTGTTTCAACTACCTATGCTCCAGAACCACAATACACAAGTTCTTATTTCCATGGGACTATACCGGCTAGCATTAGCATGTCACATCCGACGTCTGCTATGCCTAGGGCCACTCATATGAACTATGGACTGCCACATGGCACAACATCGTACCCAACGTGGAACCCAAGGGCATCCTATGCGCCAAGCCCAATGCCAATACCTACTCCACATGTAGTCTCTGGAGCGCCTTCACCCACGGTGCCTGCTCACTTAGGTGACTTGGCAACATTTGCTCAAGCTATTGGTCGATCTATTGCTGAGAATATGCGTAACACGCCTGACAGAGAGCCTAGAAGTAAGGCAATACAAATAGCCAAGCTCACACAAAAATTTAGTGGAGACGGGGATGTGAGAAAGCATATCGAAGTGTTTGAACAAATATGCGATTCTCTAGGAGAACACAATGACCTACATAAGAGCAATGCTTTAAGCCTAACCTTAAGTGAAAAGGATGGGGATTGGTATAGAACCCTAAGGGTGGAAGAAAAAATGATTTACCCTACTCTTAGGAGACTGTTCTTAAAAGAATACATACGAGAGGGAGTGCTTTGGGGTGTAGCCTCTCAATTCCAGAAAGCCCAACGAGAGGAAGGAGAGTCAGTGAGAGACTTTATAAGTCGCTTGAAGCATTTGAATTCTTGTTGTAATCCAAATGAGCGCTTCAGCAATAACCAATTGCTTGATAGATTCATTAGGGGATTACGACATGAGGATATCTACAATGGCCTAGTCATTAGAGGTATCACCACTTGGGAAGCAGTCACCACCAATGCGATCCAATTGGAGGATAATTTAATGATTCAAGGAGAAAGAGTGTCTGTTGAGCCTAAATCTATTAGCTCACAAGCATTGGGGCATCAGCCAATGACCCTAAAGCCTATTGCTAAGGAGCCAAAGATATATGAGATGACTTTAGCAGATCTCACCAAGGCTATTCAAGAGAGTCTTAGAGGCAATCGTGCTCCGCAAAACAATCATATGTATCCAAGAAGGGAGCAACAATGGTGCTCAATATGCTATGGACCGCATAGTACCAGTGAATGCCCTACTTTTAGAGTAAAATTCAATGGGAACTGCAATGCATGTGGAAGGTATGGTCATCAAGCTAAGGATTGCATAGTATTTAAGAGCGCTATGGCCAATAGACCAACCTTAGCATGGACAAACACACCTCGAGTGCCTGCATTGATGCCGGCCCCATCTCTTGAACAAACAGCACAACACATGGTCCCTAGGGCCCAAATTGTTGTTCAAACAACACCCTTACCACCTCCTGTGCTAGGACTGCAACCACCACATCCGAGAATCACTTCTGTGAATCAAGTGGGTTGTGAGTCATCTATTGCTTGTTTGGAAGGCTGTGAGGAAGATCTAGATCCTAATATTGCCTATGGGATGGATGTGCTTGAAGAAAGTCCACAATACTACATGGAGGACTATTGGGGACAAGTCAAACCTGTATATCAAGTAGTTGCTCTTGCGGCAAGAGGCCAAAATATCAATTACACTGCTAAGAGACCACCTCTTCAATTCTATGAGTGTGGAGGTCCACATCGTGTAGACGAGTGTCCTATTAGGCTACAAAAGAACGCCACACTAATGCAAACCAATCAAGCGAGCACGTCTACAATGCCGATACTCATGTGTAATCGATGTGGCATAGATCATTTGATTGCCCAATGTCCAAATAATCCAAATGCACCGAAGATCACGCCATTAAACTTGATTGAAGTTACCAAGGAGACACCACCAAGTACACCCGTGGTACCAGTAAACGTACTCACACGATCGATGCTCCAAAAACAAATTATATTCTTGAGGAAAGAGACAGCATCAATTGCCCAATCTCAGAAAAAGAAGAAAACACGAAGAAAGAGATCACAAAAAGCAATGAAGTTAGACCCTAGTTCAAAAACCAACATAGGGACTGGTGACGACCACGTATATATGAACGACGCTGAAGAAGATTCTGATTCAGGTGAAACCATGGAGACCAAAACGACCACTAACATAGAAACCAACAAGGAAGATCTTCATGAGCCACAATGGCCAGGATCCAAAAAGAAGATAGGAACTTACCCAAACCCTACAGAGGAGATTGAGCGAGTCAAGCAATTAAGGAGTTTGGTAGAAGATACCCAAAGGGATCTAGAACCAGCACCTAGGAAGATCCAGATTACGGACACCGTGTTTCCTACGCAACAACAACCTCACCAAGTCCATAGACCCTTGGACATACCTAGTGTCATCCAAGAAGAAAGTGACTTAAAGTCATGGGAAAGTGGGTGTACTCACTTCTTGATGGAAAGAATGTTTACAGAGGGACTACCTGATCCTATCGAAGAAATGGAGATCCCATCTTCCCCACGTCAAGGGACTGAAGTCCACCTTCTGGACTGAAGTCCAGAAGGTGCCGTTAAACATTGCCAAATTGATGGATTTCATGTCTTCAGAAGTTAGAACCACCATCATGTCCAAACTATATAAAGACCATGAGCTAGTCTCAACTCTTTGAGCCTTCCTCAATGGAGAACTAAAGTTTGGGCTACCACAATTTGCACAGATGGATGGAGCTGGGGAGATGCCAATAGAGGTGGAATACATAGATCCACAACCCAACCTAGATGAGAATCTTGTTATAGAAATACCTGTTAACAAGTTGGGGCAATACTTTGAGGGTGATGAGTCCAATGCGACTATACCAATCACTACTAAGGGATTAATTGTGAAGGGAATCCTTGATGGTGGCACTGGGGTTAGCATTGTGACTAAAAATTGCTGGGAAACTATGGGAAGACCTCACCTTGCGACCACAACCATAGTAGTGAAGATGGACAATGGGTCTATTGTTAAACCTATTGGGATGCTAGAAGATCTCAAGATCAAGGTCTTTGGACATAAAATAAGGATTACCTTTATTGTTATGGATTTGTCCAAACACACTATGGCATCGGAGAGGATCTTAGGACGTGCTTTCATGAGGGAAGCAAAAATGGTGCATGACTGGTCTAAAAACCATTTCTATCTGCAGTTCCAAGATTCTGTCATTCGAGTGGATATTGTGACGGGTCGAGCACATCCTCTAGGAAACAGGTTTATAATTGATCATACATCTGACACCACAGTTCACTCAGCCCCATTGCAGTATTGTTACACGTGTAAAGCGGACACTGATGTTGGGGAAGATTCTCCTTATATGGATGTACTACCTGGGATGACTGAGTCGGACAATGTGGATTGGGTCCACCTAGCAGCAACCATAGACACTTAGGGAAACAGGGGGACGACACGGGTAACACGTGAGGGGGATGAAATGCCTGTACCTTTAAATATCCTACAAGCAATGCATATAGCTTCTGGCAAAACTCATCCTAATATAACGAAGAAAAAAAACAAGTGGGTCCTTGAAGCTTCTTTAGCGACCATGGCGGATGCTTAAAAACAAAAGCCTTGTAGGAAACGTACCACTCGCTCCAAGAAATGTAAGAAAACATGGCGCTGGATTCCTAAACGACTATAGGAAGCCCAAGGCTACTATCAAGGAAATGATCAAATCTGGGTGCTAAAACGTAGATTGTGTTCTTACCTGTCACCTGACCCATGTGAGCCCAATCCTGTAGCTCCAAAATGAATAAACGATCGCGGAAAGAAAAAAATCACAGAACGCTACACACCCGCTCTAGAGCTAGTTTGGGTACCGAAAAAAGAATAATTTGTTCCACCTAGCTCAGGAAGGGGGGAGTACCATGAAGCTTCTAGCTCCTCATATAAAGCATCCATAGAGGTAAAAGCTTCTCCAGAGTCTCCACCTACAATAGTGGACCTCCATGAATATACAAAGGAATTCACACCTCCCAGTATTCAAGAATCACCTGATGGACCACTTCAAGTTCGATCTTGGGAGAGTACCTTACCACCCTTGCAACTCGACGAGGTACCTAAGGTAATAGAAAACTACTGGCAAAAATACTCACCTCGTACCAACTGGAACGATTGGTTTCAAAGGGTGACGAGCTCATTTCAAACGGTATGATCTACCCAAGGAAGGGGGGAGTGTTTGCTGACATCCATCATTCACTTGCTTCCCTCTCAACCTTCCTCCCTGACCTCTCAATCTCCCAATCTTAGGGAATGTACATATAAAGCCTTATACTCACAAAAAAAAAAAAAAATAACGAGCAAGATCAATAAGCAAATGAGTATGCACAATAAAAGTCAAAACATTTAACCCAGACCTACACATTCACATTCGGTACACTGAAACAGAAACCTATGTCATAAAACACCTTTGATCCTCATCACTCGAGTGATGAAGGGTAGGTAGAATTAGTATGATAGGAGTGTTTCTGTTTTAGAGTTGAGTGATTAGCAAACTTCTTTTTTCCCACTGATGTGCCTCCTAGAGGTATTGTTTGTGTTTCCTTGTGTATACAGGAACGTGTTGCTGTTGTTAGGATTTGGACCTTCATGGAATCTTTATCTCGACTCACTCTTCAAATCAAGCCCGACCATCAACACAAACAGGTGTTTCTTGTCCATTAGCATTGCCCCTTATCTTTTTTGCATCTATGATTGTCTGCTTTGATTGTGATTGGTATCATAATATCCAGCACATTTGCTTAATATCAAACATTTAATTCAATGTAATTTCTTGTCATAATCACTTGTCTAGGTTTAAAAATCAAGCAAGTTCGACTAAGCTAGTTTGACCAAGTTACGTGTTAGAGATCTTCTCTTAATACCATGGGGAATCCCTTCCTAATAATCAATGGTTACTTAGGTTCTTAATCCGATTTAGGTAGCATTGTGTGAAATGTACTAGGGTTTTCTAGTGGGCTTGACCCTATTGACCTTTAGCTCAAGTATTATAAAGGGAGTTTACTAGTGTGATGAGCCTGGGGAGGTGTATCAGTGTTATACGACCCCCCAAAGTTACAAAATTAAAATATTGAAAATGAACAAACAAAAAATCAAAGTGCCATAATGTAAAATCTTAAGTTGGAAGAGAAATCTCAGCTTGATTGGGTACTTCACTTACATGTATCGCCTATGGTACTAGAGCCCTAGAGGTTTCCAATGTGGGCGCTTTTCCTTGAAAAGCAAAAAACCCAAGGCATACAAAATAAGCACACATATCAAAATTGAATCACTGTGAAAAGACTTTGGGGGGTCAAAGAAAAAGTAATCAGTTAGGCGATGATTTCATGAGAAATTCCTTTTATCGTAGCTTAACCTCAAGGTCTTCTAGGTATAGCCTCTAGCCAGTCCTCGAACATGAAGTACTTGGCTCTCGCGATTAAACAACTTAATTGACCAGAGAAAATTAAGAAGCTTACCCATGGTATTAATAATCGATCTCTAGTGCCTTTCGATCATTAAATTAGCGACCCCAGACTTGTTTAATTTTTTACCTTTAAATCTGTTTATGCATTTGATTACATTGAAATTTAATGTTTATTGCTGACAAATTGTTTAAAATTTTGTTACCAATCAATTTGTCTGCCTAAAACTGCATATGCTTTTTAATCACTTATGAGAATGCAATTACTGTGCCAATGTTGTTTGATTTTGTAGTGACTAAAGAAGGCTAAGGACATTCATCTCAAATGCTCTTCCACCTCGACGAACGAGCTTCAAGTCAATAGCTTCCAAGGACGGAATCCACATCAGGAAGGGGGGCATGTTAACCCTCACGGCTCACAGACACCCTATCACCTACGATGGACATTGTAACCTACGGCGGACATTGTATTATTTATTTGGTAGAGTCAGGTACCGGGCTTGTCGGTCCAATAGGAAAAGGGTAAGAGTGATCGCCGATGAGAGGCGCACTCTAACTGGAACATTCAAGGGATTAGTTGGCTAAGCATGGGCGCCCAAGTGTGAATAGGGCGAGCTCGAATAAAAGTCAACTAAACCTAAAATTCACTCATTCTCTCATTTGTGCAATAGAAGAGTGCTCTTGCTCCATCTTCTTCTTCTTCACCTCCTTGTGTGTGTGTGTATGTGTGTGTGTGTGTGTGTGTGTGTGTGTGTGTGTGTGTGTGTGTGTGTGAGAGAGAGAGAGAGAGAGAGAGAGAGAGAGAGAGAGAGAGAGAGAGAGAGAGTGGGCGATTGAGCATTACGAAGGCACGACGACGGTGAAGCGGTTGAGCACGGCGTAGCGGCGTCTCCTTCTTCCTCGCGGCGAGCAATCCTCCACGAAGCAAGCGTAGAGCGGTGAGTGACACACCATCGCCTTCTTTGAGCTTACTAGTTTAGGCTTGTTGTGTGCTTGGAGCCATTTGTGGCTCGCACACGGTGTATCGGCAAGTTCCTTGTATTGACACGTGCGACATACGCGCACAGACTGTAATGCTGATGTTGATGCAGAATGGGCTTTTAGCGCAGAGTGCACTTACAATCTTGCTGTCCATGATGTATGCTTGTCAGTTTCTACAGATTCACATGTGTGGTATTTTGACAGTGGTGCTACAAAGCACATTACCTCACATCGTGAATTGTTCACCTCTCTCGAGTCCTGTCCCTCATGTGAATTCAGTCACTTGTGCCAACAATGCCTCTTATCTAGTTCAGGGAGTTGGAAAAATTGTGCTTACTACTGCAAATGGCAACTCCTTCACACTTGTTGATGCACTTTATGTACCTGGGATCAAGAAGAATCTCTTGTCTGTATCTTCACTTGCTAGACTTGGACTTGTAGTCAAATTTGTGGATGACAGATGTACAGTTCATGATCTCAATTTTGGTGATGAAATTGTTGCATCTGGCATGGAAAATTTTTTGCAAATGCTGTTGCAGATTCTAGGGCTATCTCAGATGCAAAACTTTGGCATGCACATTTTGGTCATCTGAATTTTGCCAGTTTGCTACGTTTGCAAAAATCTGATATGGTTGCTTCTTTGCCGCCTCTTGAAGCACCTGTCAAACATGTTTGTGAAGGTTGTATTTTGGGTAAGATGCAGCGTTCTAAGTTTCCAAAGGATGGTTCTGTTCGGGCCACATGCAGGTTGCAGCTTGTGCATAGTGATGCTTGTGGGCCCATGCAAACTCCGTCCTTGGGCAATTACCTTTACTTCATGACTTTCATTGATGATTACTCCAAGCATGCATGGGTATTTCTGCTTAAGCAAAGTCCAAAGTTTTTATGTGCTTCAAACAATTTCTGGCTATGGCTGAAAATGTCTCGAAATGTACTATGGGCACCCTCCGTTCGATCGAGGGGGGGAGTATATGTCTCATGAATTTAATGCATTTCTGGCTAGTCGTGGGATAAAACACCAATGTACAGTGCCTTATACACCTCAACAAAATGGTATTGCTGCGAGGAAAAATAGGTCACTTACGGAAATGGCACCATGTATGGTCAAAAGTCAAGCTTTGCCGCATTCCTTTTGGCTTGAGGCCATCATGTGTGCCACTTATGTACTAAACAGGTGTCCTACGAAAGCTTTGCAGTCTATTACTCCATATGAAGCATGGCATGATAGAAAGCCTTCTATTGAGCACATGCGTTGACGGACGCAAAGTGGATCTCGAACCCCGATGGCCTCTAAAATGCCGAGGGCCGAATGGCGGGCCTCGAGCCTGCCACGGTAAAGTGAACAGGGGGCACCACCTAGCTTTGAGCGGCTAGGACGCAAAACCACGATGATATGAACACCGCAAAACTACACACCGAGAGAGAGAGAGTGTTAGAAGCTGGACACACCCCACGGCATCTAACTATTCAGAAGACTATTATTTTTTGTAATTATTCATTCATTGAGGAAAACCTGATTTTTCACCTTGTAAATATTGGGACTTACAGAAGTTTCCAGATTGTATCCCAGTTTTGTAGCTAGATTGAATAGATGGTTGATTTTGGAACTTTAGGGTTTGAGAAATTGTAAGGTATATATATACCACTTTTTGACTTTAATGGAAAAACCTTTTGTCATTTTAAAAACAAGTTTTGAAGTCTGTGAGTGAGCGTACTGTGTACAAGAGAGAGTGTGTGAGATTCATCTTGACGCTACGTGTGCACCGGTGGTTGGAATCGAGTGCGGAGAAGTGCAGCGTGTTGCCCCCGACGAGAGCTACCCGCTCATACCTACATTGTGCGCGTATTGTCTGGTTCATCGGGTGATTGGGTGAGCATACGTTGTCCAATTTTGCATTGCAGTATATCCACGCGTTCAGATTGAGTAGAACTACACATTAGGCACTTTTTATTTCGGAAACAAAGACCTGCTGATTTCGGCCAGACATCCTACGTGTTTTTGCAACGGGTGTTTTGGGTTGGGATTTTGGTTCATAGACCTTAGGGAGAGCGACCTAGTGGTATTCGTAGGGTCTCCTTCAAGTTCTATGGTGTTTCGAGATTGTTTGATGGGTGTTCGGCTCTAGAAAGCATTGTAGGAAGTTTCCTCTTATGCAGTCTTGAAGGCTGTGACTTAGACAATTGGTAGAGACCTCTGTAGGAATTAGTTAGGAGTCGGTCGAGTGTAGGTTGACACCTTATGCTTGCTTCCACGCGCTTGCGGGTCGAGCTTCGTCCTTAACTGACATTATATGTTAGGTGAGTTCTCGCTGTGCTGACGTCCGTCGAGGCGTATCCGTCCAACATTGGCGCCGTCGCCAGGGACGAAAACCTTAGGTAGGTGACCGAGACTAATCCTTGAAGATTGGGATTTTTGGTAGGTGACCGAGACTAATCCTTGAAGATTGGGATTTTTGGCTTGCCAAGAGTCTTGTTTTACATTTAGATAGGATCAGAGGGTGGAGGACTCTCTAGGTCTTAGGGGGAGTGTGGGAAGCGTGTGTCTGTCCTAGATCCTTCGACTTAGGTAGACCAAGATAGTTTTAGGTAGTAGTCGAGTTCTTGAGTAGGAGTTGGAGTGGTAGAAGCGGTGAGAGGAGAGCTTGAGAGTCCGTAGAGGCCAAAAAGCAACCAAAACACCATTTTCACCATTTCACATGATAAGTAGGAGTAGAGTAAGTAGGACATCATGATTCAAGATCTAGAGAATTTCATGCATGTACACTTGCTTGGTAAAGTCATTACAAGTTTGTAAAAGACGCAAAAGTGTGTTTGAAAGCCTAATTGAAGTCCAAAAGTTACTGTGAGTGTTTCTGATAGATCTACAGAGCATCAAGAGCATTCCTGTCAGGAAAAAAATTAAATTTAAGCCAGGAGACATCCTACGTGTAGGATGTCTATAGGATAATCTGGGAGGAATTTTGGGATTTTGAGTTGACCAGTGTGTTCAGAAGGTAGGGTTTTACCCTAATTTCAACTGGAAAGTGGAAATTTGACCATGTCTTGACAGGATAAGGCCAGATAGACTGAAATTGCCAGACATCCTACCCAAATAGTGCCAAAACATTATTTTGAGACCAAAACCATAAGATGGCTACATGAGCATGTCTTGCATGATATATTGAGTGGCTGAAAGGGGTTTCACCTCATTTGGGTGACAAAATTGGGTTCAAAGCGGACTTTAGCACTTTTGACTGAAAAAGGCAAGAACAGCTGAAATTTGGGACTTTTGAAATCCAAACCAAAATATAAGCATACCACTGGGTTACTGACATCAAGGGGAAGCTGTGGGACAAGTCTGGGGTCAAACAGGCCAAAAAGACATCCTACGCGTAGGATGTCTTCTGAGTGATTTTGGACTCCAAACCAAATTTTGAGTATACCAAAGTGATCAGCAACTCAAGGGGAGCCTGGGCTTTGAGTTTAAAGCCATTCTGATGAAAAAGACATCCTACGTGTAGGATGTCTAAAGCAAGAAATTAAAGCCAGACTTTGAAAGTGACCATAACAAGGTGTTGTACAGCCTAAGGCAAGCCTCCTAGTCAATTTTGGTCCAAATTGGAGTTGATTAGACTGATCAATATCAGCAGCTTGTCGGAACAGGTTTCTGACTCATTGACCAGCTAATAGGTGTCCAAATCAAAAAGTAAAAACAGCTGTGGGCTCAACACATCAAGGGGAAACCATAGTGCAAAAATCCAGGTAAAACAAAGGAGGAGACATCCTACGTGTAGGATGTCTATTGGGACATATTGCAAAGAAAATTTGACTAGGCATAGATAGTGAGATTCCATTTGGCTTAAGGGTTCTAGAACTTCTTTCAGAAGTGAATTTGGACCTTGTTTGCCCATTTGACGGAGCAAAGACTGAATTTAGACTTTTTCGCGTAAATTGACCAACATCCGAGGGAAGTACAGTTTCAAATTAGCATACCTAATCCAGAACATCAGCAGTGTATAAAATACAGTAGTGGTTGAGATCAACTCTCCAGTTATACCAATCATTACTAAAATAGCCTCTAGAAGATAAATGCTTTGATTCGATTGCCGAAATTCAAACGCTTGTGTACGGGTATATTCAGCAACAAAGCAAGAAGTTGTGCAGAAACTGACCCTTTGCCAGGTGAGTCGTTGGATTTGTGATAAATTGCATTGATAAGTTTGATGATTTTAAGATCAGGAAGATACATTTTTAGAGACCAGAAGGTGGCATGTGACCAAGGTAGCTTAGTGTCCACCAAAGAGAGTGTAACTCAGGCAAGGCTAGATCTGCTAGCACCGATTATTGAGGAAGGTAGTGATACTGACACTTCGTCAGACAAATCTTTCTTCATGATGGGTAGACAACAACCAGGAGGTTTCACCTATGATGGACCTATGCAAGGAGGAAGCACCTCCCAAAATCCTTTGAATGATTCCAAGCTCACTGTGATCTTCTTAGAGGGAACAAACTCGAGAGGAGCCCTAGTCTATTCTGACTATCGAGGACGCAAGTACATTTGTATCGAAGAGAGGCCAGCTCAAAGATTGGAGGTAATCTGAGTCTATGATGATGGAGATAGATTCCGAAACAAAAAGGGGAACCACTATCTGATAGTTAGTAACTCTGAAGATTACAACAGATATGGAGATAACGTGGCGAAAGGGAAAATGGTTTCAAAAACTCAAGAACTGCCACCAAACATTGATCGGCCCGGAGCTATTTTTATGTATGAAAAGAAAACAACCAGGGTTCCAACTTATCACGAGAACGTGGGAATCTACAAACATGAGAGTGAGGGTATAGTCTCTTACTTTCGCAGCAAAGAACCATACCTAAACGAATTAAGCAAAGACAAGGTTCTTTACTTATTCTCTTATGAAACTGCTACGGGGAAGGGTATAGTTTTTATTGATAGATATGAGCGAGAATACCAACGTATTCTCCTAGAGGAGATAGAAAGGGCAACAGGTCCAAGAGCATTAGCATATGCCTCTGAGGAAGTGCCAAGAGCTTCCTACACCCCAAGCAAGTCAACGAATCCTTTTTCAGATGAGTATGACGCTACCTCACATTCCACCCGACCGTAAGCATTCAACAACCAAGACCAACCGGCAAACCAGCCTTCATTGCAGGCATGGCTTCGACAGAGTGCAACAATGGAACAAGACCAAAACCGAGATGGTTATCAAGCCGCACGAGGGCTAAGGGATTTGCAAGAACCGCCACTCTATTCAAGGTATCGGGGAGAGAGTAAGCCAAAGACTCAAGGGTTGACAGAGCCTGGAGGACCACCCATAGAACGATTTCGAAGAGAAGAACCACCTCCAGCGAGAGCCATTAGAAATTATGGCTTAGGAGCAGCATTGGGAGAGGAACCAGCCTATTACAGAAGACCTAAGGAGGTATATCAATTAGGACGTGGAGATCCAATGATGAGGTTTGTAGACCATCAAAGAATTAGACCTTCTCAAGTGCAAAAATGGGTAAACAAGAAATACACAGGAAGCAGAGACCCAATAGATCATGTAACAGCCTTTGTGCGTGTAATTAGAGCCGAAGAGGTGTTAGACTTTCCTACCCAATTTGCTGGGTTTGGACTAACCCTCGAGGACGATGCTGCCACTTGGTTTGACTCTGTAGAGCGTAGAGACTTTGAGTCTATGGAGGAAGTGTTTGACGAGTTTATCGAGGAATTATCACAAAGGGGAATAGCTCATAATATCGTCTCACAGATCCATAAATTCAAATAGAAAGATGGAGAATCTGTACAAAAGGCAGTCCTAAGACTAAAAAGATATGTTAAGTTCTGCCCTGTTAAAGAACTTCCAACTCAGTCCAGACTTATGCTGATATTCATCCAAGGACTAAGGAATGCGGATCTCCAGAAATACTTACATATGAAGAGGAGCACGACGTTGAATGAGTTGACCAAGGAGGCTCTTTACCTTGTCGACAATCGCGCGGTCTACAAAGAGGAGGAGTTCAAGGACCTTGATGACGATTCGTCTTCACAACAAAGTGGAAGCAAGTCTTCTAAGACAACACCGAAAGGAGAAGTAGCTGTAAACCAGGAGCAGCTTGTAGATGAAGTGCTAAAAAAGATCAACTTGTACACCAAACCCCAGGCTAAACAGCCCAAGTGGTGTGCTATTGATCAAAAATGGACAAACCATGGGACCGAGGAATGTTATTATAACAAGGGGTATGTGAGAGAGAGACCTTACGCTCCCCAAGCTCCGGTATCTTCTCCTCAAGTTCCACCGATGCCTAGATATCAAGCAGGAAACCTACCAGGACTTGTAGGTGTAGAAAGACCACAACCGGTGTTGGGGCAACAACCACCCCTACCAGGATTACGACCAGTTGGTATAAAATACACACCAACAGTAACTGAATCAGAGGATAAGGCTTTGGTACCTATGCATGCATATTATGAAGATCCCAATGGATATGTGGCAAACCCTTTCTATTATCCACCGGAAGAACCCTCAACACCATAACCATGGAGTATGATAGGAAATACAGGACCACCAACTGCTGCACAGGCAGCAGGAGAAGGAAGATATAGCTTAGATGAACGAACATTGTTGTTCATAGCAAATGGAGGCATGGGCGGACAGAGACATGCTTACCAACAAAGAGGAGCTCAAGGAGCACCTCAGCAACCCAAGGGACCCTGCTACAAGTGTGGTGGAGACCATTGGCTGAGAGACTGTCCTCATGATGAAATCATTAGAGTCAATGCGTATTGCCCAGAATGTGGAATTACTCATTTGATTCCCGATTGCAAGGAGCAAAAACCACCTTGAACATGTTAGAAATAGTACCTTCCAGTGGAGGATCGGAAAATGAAACAATCATTACCCATCCAGGCGGTAACACGAGCCCAAGCTCAAAGAAGGACGAATGAACCCATAGTTGAAGAACCAAAAACCGACGCCCAAAGTTCAGAAACAAAAAATCAGAGAAGCACTTGGAAAGCTAGAAAGGAGCGTAGGAAAGCCAGGAATGAATGAGAGCAAACAGCTCTATCCGAGGAGTTAAAACATACAAAGGAGAGATTAGAGCGGTTAGAGGATCTAGCTAGCTTAAGCTCACACACCATGGTAACCATAGCACCCAAGGAAATAGCAGAGCCCAAAAGTGCAGGATCAGGAGGATCTGTACTGGCTGACAAGGTAAATGAGCAGTTGGATGCACTTCTAAAAGCTTATGAAGCTAGACTTAAAAAGAACCAAACCCAGGAGCAAAGGTGGATGACTTATCCATATGCAAAAATAGAAAAACAGAGGATGGATATGTGTAAAAAGATGATCAAAATAGCTCAATCATTGATGGAAGACCCGCTGGGTAAACCTGCAAATTGGCATGAGGCACCAGCTCCAACCAACTTTAGAGAAACATGTAGAAATGAAGGAAGGACTCACTAATGCCTATGAGTCCAGAGGAGAGCCTATCATAGTGCCAAATACCACATATGGGACAAGTGACGGGTTCCAGCTTAAAATCTTGACAGAAATGGGTAAGGATTGTAATGGTCTAGATGATCTGTGGAAGCAAATCCGTGAGGCCAACGAGGCTAATAGGATGAGTAACCACCTGAAGAGCACGAGAAAAGAAAATAATGTAACCTTACCTCCTATTGAAGAATTTGAGGCAAGATCGCAAATGAACTTTGAGATACATTCACAAGGGGGAGACCAAGGATCTATTAGTTCAGGGCACAACCAACCAGACTCGCTGAGAACTTTATTCTCTTACCTAGGAGAGTACGAAGCCAAGTCGGAGGTGAGAGCAATCCCATCTCAAAGACTTTCCTCTAACAAAGTTATGGATTCGCAAGGATTGATTGAGTTGTTGTCCACCCCGGTGGCATGCACAATCACCTTGGCAGAACTCCTAAGGTTACGACCAAACATGTGGACCACAGTAGGTAAATGCCTCGAAAAATTTGGAGTGAAAGTCTCCACCTATGCACGTCACATACTCCGAGGCGATACCTTGTCGTTCGGGAGGACTCTGGCTAGGAGGGGGGGAGGCATTCTCAAATGCAGAACCAATAACAGAAAAAGCAAAAAAGGGCATGATTTTCGACTATTTTAAGGGTTGTTGTTTGATTGCGAACTTTTCTGGACTAACCCAAGTATAGATGCCCTTATACAGCATGTATCTACAAGAATATGGGGCCAAACGCCAAATCAAGTCCCTAGGTGTGTGTATATAAGTAGAAATAGCCATTTTTCGGGCAAAATATTGGTAAAACGGAGAAATCCAGCCATAAAAATTGCATGTGAATGTATACAATGTTTTGCGGTGATGTTTGTGATTTATTATGATTTTTGGGAATTTTCTGGGTTCGATTTGCTATTTTCCTTTTAATTTTGCTAATTTTCGGCAGAAAAACTTCAAAAATACAAAAAGCAGGTGAAAATCATTCGTAATGAAAAACAAAAAAATATGGGGATGACCAGTGACTATAGGATAACCTATGGTACAGTGGCGGTGAAATTATGAGACTGGAGCGGAAAACGTGTTTTGGCTAGGTTTTGACCGAAATGCCAAATTTCTGGTAAACAGAGGAAATGGAGTCCAAATCAAGAAATTTTTGAGCCTGAACCGCTTCTCGCAAGAAGATAGGAGCACATGTCAAATTTCATGAAAAGTGGTTCGGGGACCTCTATTATAAGAAATTTTCACCTCATTTTTAGCTCATTCTCACTATTGACTTTGTGGAGAGAGCTTCTGTCACCTAGAGCGGACCGACCTTCCAGCAGCTTCTACGACGCGCACGACTACCCGACAAGCTCCAGACATGAGAGGTAGGCTCATCACCTTGAGCTTTTCGCGCATGTTCGTCATTATGTCGCGAAAACTAGAGTAGGGGTCACACACAAAGTGGGCGGTAGAGACCTACAAGTAGAGACGGCGGCCTAACGGCTAACCTGAAAGCAACAAGACTTCATCGGCAGCTTACTCTATCTTAGGAGACCAGTCCTGGATGTCCAAAGGCAGTAGGAAACCATCGGAAAAAACCCTAATTCTCAGAAATCCGCAAGAGGCCACCAAATGGGAAATCGGCGAAACGGCGACCAAATGCTACCAAAATTCATGGGTAGGAGCATCTCAACATGCTCGACAAGTCTATATGACCCGCATGACCAAAAAGTGACCCGAAGCGGCACTAAACTTCAGAAACGGCGTAAGACACACAAAGCGTCAAATTGCTCTTGTGGCCAAACCGCAAGCCCGTTTGCCACCAAACTTCACGAGCGGCATTCCTAGACCATCAACAACCAAGTCCTATGGTGGTAGACCACCACAAATCATCGAAGGTATGTAAACGCACCCACGGGTGCTTCTAGAGCGACAAATTGCCAAATGAAGCTCCGGTGAAGCCAAAGTCGACAAAAACCATACGGCAACGATCCCCAAGGGGATCGGGAAGCTATGGAGACCAACATCAAGAAATTTCATCGCCAAAAAGCACTCCAAAAGTTAGAAAATGGCTCGGAGGCTCTGAAGTCCACACAGGGAGTTATTCTCTATCCATTTGACTTTTTTGTTGAAATTAGGCTCAAAAGGGACTTAGGGGGGCCAAGGGCAAGCATTGGGAGGTCCATCCATGAAAAAAATCACCAGGAGATATCCTACGCGTAGGATGTCTCAAGGGCACTTTTGGGCACATACTCCAACATTTTTCATCATGCACATTCTCTGAATGACATTTACAAGCTATCCATCAAGTCTCATCACATTTGGACCAAAATTGACCTCATATGCATAACAAACGCAAAGTTAGGGCATAGAGGCAGTAATGGGCCATAGACCTACCAAATCTTGTCCAAATCCAATGAAACTTGCACAACACATTCACCAACACATCAACAACCAATCTGTGTGATCAGAAGCAAAAAATGATGAAATAGACATCCTACGCGTAGGATGTCTATTTGAATTTTTTGACATGCAGGGGATGTTTGATCATTCCAGATCCAATCACCTCATCATCAGGAGCTCATATATCAAGTTTGAAGCAATTCTAATCATTTTTGACCCCCAACACCTTCAAGATACACTTTTTGAGCCCAAAAACACCACGCATGTCCTTACAAGCATCAAATCTTGTCCAAATCCAAATCCAAGAACATGGCCATGTTCCATAGGCAAAGGATAACCCACGAGACAAGTTTCATGTCATTTTGATGAAAAAGACATCCTATGCGTAGGATGTCTCCAGCATAAATTTAGCCTTTTGTGCAGAGATTGACATCATGGGAGCCAATACCATGGTGCAATAAGCCCATATACCAATTTCCAACCCATTTGGACATCAATTGCTACCTATGATGGACTTTCGACCCAAATTGTGACCTAAAGCCTGGATCAGCCCAAAAATCCACTTTTTGATATCCAAATTCAAATCCAAGCATATAGCCATGTTCCATGAGCCATACACTACTAGCATGGCAAGTATGAACCAATTCTAATGAAGAAGACATCCTACGCGTAGGATGTCTAGATGAAAATTTTTGGCCAGATTTGCACTATGAGCACATGCATAGCTTCACAAGTTCCTTTTAAGTTTTATTTTCAATTTTCAAGTCATTTGGATAGTTAAAACTCAGTTTCGCAGCTAATATGGAAAAAACGCTAACTTCGGACTACTGAGTGCAACAGGATCTATGGCAGCCTCAAAGTCACCGGCAAAGAAGAAAAGAATGACCATCAAGGATTATCTGAAAGAAGTGGAACCCTTCGTCATTCTAGAAGGAACGCTAAAGACCACCAACACATGGATACAAGAGGATCTGTTAGAGTCCAACGACCTAAAGATCTACCAAGGAGTGTTTAAAGACACTGAAGGCAATGTTATAGAGCTACCAATGCTGTCGCGAGAACTCAATGAGTTTGTACGAAGCAAGATGGTTGGATACTTGGAGAAGATTGATCTCCATAATTTCTTTGAATCAATACCGGCAGGGGTGGAGATCAAAAGAGCCTGAGAGTTTGTGACAACCATCAAAGAGGATGGAGTGGCCAAAGTAACAGATCTACAAGGCAGGCAAGAAACGGAGATAATAATCACTGAGCGGGTTGTAGCAGATGCACTAGACCTCTCCAACGAGGGGGATAGCGTAACAAAAAGAAGGGATGAGGTAAAGGTGTACCATGAGAAAAAGGGAAATTACACCTTTGAAGACATTGCCGACCCAAGAGTGGCAATCATGAGCCAGTTATACAACCAGTACTTCCACATGTACACGAAGAGGCCACAAAAGTACAGGATGCCGCCAGGTGCAATTGCCACGACATTCACGTGGGCAATGATGAAAGGCACCCCAAAGATAATCATTTATGCGGCATATATACATGACAACCTAGTAAAGATGGGTAACAAGAAGCCCACCTATATAGTTCCAGGAGAACTAATCACCAAAGTGATTTATGGGGTACTACACGCAAAAGGAAGGTGGCCTGACCCCTCGTCTCAGAATGATTGGCTGAGGCTAAAAGAAGACAAGGAAGATGAGCTGCAAAGAGCACCAAGGGTGGCAACAAGATTGAAAAGATGGCTAGAGCTAGTTCAAGAGGAGCAGCCGGAGCAGAAGAAAGGGAAGAAGGAATTTGCTCAAGTGTTGGCCAAAGAAACAAGGTCACGGAAAGCGGCAAGACTAGAGAGGCTGATGGAGAGCTTCCGAGCAGAGAGAGCCCTCAAGGGTGATTTAAGTGAACTCTGGAAGCCTTCTCTAGAGTCTATGTCAGGATCATCCAGAAAAGTGCAAAGGGACCGATTTGAAGACTATATCAAGAATTTTGAGATTCTTGATGCTGCATCAGAGAACATTCCACATGTCCCTTTCACAGAGGAGGAAGTACAGCAAATAAGGCAGAAATTGCTAGATGAGCAAGAGAGCCAAGAAAGAGAAAGAAAAACTAAAGCAGACAGGGATTTAAAGGGCAAGCCAACATCTCTAGCGAAAAGCCCTAAACCCAGCGCACAACCATCACCACCGCCCTCACCACCTCCTAGCAGCCCTCCACCAGAAGATAAGGAGGCTGAGGACAAACAAGAAGAACAGCAACAAGCAGGTGAGCAAGAGCAGAGACAAGAGCCGGAGCCGAAAGAAGAGGCTAAGCCTCAAAGTGAGCAAAAAGAATTAGAAGATTCTTATTATGCATTTTTGGACCTGCTAGCTGCAGGATATACGAAGGAAGAAGCTGCCATAGTCACATTCGACTTGGCGAGGACAGGGCCTAAAGAACAGATGCAAGGCATGCGGCTAGTAGAGTTAAAAGAAATTGCTACAGATACAGTGGACCTGCACCCGTCCTCCAACGACTGGGATGTGGTGATGACAAAGCTAACAGGGTTGAGAGCACAATCCATGGCTTAAGAGAAAGAGATGACAACTCTCAAGGCCACTGAAGTAAAGATTAAAATGGAAGTAGACGCTCTACAAGGACAAAGCCAAAGGCAAAAGGAGAGGGAAGTAGAGCTACATGCCAGCCTAGCAAGGGCACTACAAAATTGCCACGCAATGGAAGAAGCAAATGAGGAAGCCACAAAAAGAATGCAAGCAGTTGAAGAAGAGTGTCAGCAAGTCATTGTTAGATGCCGAGAAGGGTGAAAGAGATAACTTGACACTACAGCTGGCAGAAGAATCTAAAGAAGTAGAAGCCATGAGAAGCGCCAAGGAAAGAGAAGAGATAGATCAAGAAGCAAGCCAGGATGAGGTCCTTGAGCTCAAAGACCAACTCAAAGTCATAGATCAGACGATCCAGAGGCTGCGAGCATCACCTGCTAGAGTCGGAGTTACTAGCTCGACTCAAATCACGACTGAGAGTCAACTCTATGAAGAGAAAATGCAAGAACTTTAGACAGAGCTGACTCTAGAGAAAAAGCAGAGATTGATGATGACAGAAGGATCTATAGTCATGCAAACAAGAATTGTAGAGGGCCAAAAAGCCCTGCAATAGGAAGTGGAAAGCATGAAGAGAAAGCTCAAGGAGGCAGAAAGTATAAACGCCGAACTTAATGACCTCCTCGTGAATATGGGCGAAGAAGCTGAAACGGAAAAGCAAAAACTCCTCAGGAAAATTGAGGAGTTGAAAGGACAGCAAGGAGGAGAGCCAGAGAGCACAGGACTAGCAACCAATGAGGGCATTGACCTAGAAAATGTGGCAGATCCTGTGGACACGACTATGCAAGAGGAAATCCTAAAAGGATCCTCTCAAGAGCCACAGGATCTAACACAAGAAGAGGAAGAAAAATTGCGTAAATCAATAGAGGTGGAGCTCAGAGAAACCACAAAGGAAGCCTTGGAGTGGGAGCAGAGGGTCTTCAAGTCTATGCCCATTCAGAAGATCGACGCCAGCAACCTCAGGCGCGAGTGGCTTCAACCCTCTCTCCCATATCCATTGCTTAAATATGAGGCAGCTACCATAAACAAGCGGATCAGAGAAGAGCCAGCCATACCCCTTTACAATGCAGATACCTCAAAACTAGAAGGGGTCAAGCTCATTGTGGATTCTCAGCGAAAGTGGAGGAAAGACTGGCTTACAAAGTACCCACAATACCTAATCCACTTGGTAGAGGCACCGAAAAATATCAGAGACAACCTCCGCTTTTGTGCTCTACCAAGGATTAGGATGTGGAAAGCGCAGAAAATATTGCAAAGGAGCCAACCCACTTGGCTGAACTACCCTAAGCTACCGGGCTTGAAGGCAGGTGAGAGAATAAGTGTCCAATACATGGTGAAAACCCTAACGGGCACCATAAAGTTGTTCACTGGCTCACCTGACCTTACATGCGTTATGATGAGGAAAATTTGCAGAACCCTCTTAGCAGTGTTCGAGAGTTTCAAGCCAGGCCAGGTGACTGACAACATCTTCTTCTTCCAGGATACATACAGATGCGCTTATGATATGTCTGGTCAGCCTTCCAAGGAGCTGATACATGCGCTGTATCAAAGGATAATGTTTCTAACATCCTATCACCTCCAGGATTTTGAAGAAGCGTTCTACACAGGCTTCTTCACCATAAACACTGACATTTTTGGCCTGACAATGATGAACCTGCATGCTAGATACGACTCTCTGGTAAAGATGCGAGAAACGATACGATAAAGAAGTAGATCAACGGCCATGTCAGGGACGGGCAACAAGAAGAGTGGCCTCTAGACACCCTTCAAGGCTCCCGTGCTGCTCAATGGGGCTGGGGCACAACACAACACAAACCAAAACAACAAACCCACAGCCAAATCCCAACTACACAAGGGGCACCACCTAGTTTAAGAGCGAACTAGGACGCAAAAGAGGAGAATCGTTAGAGCAACCCACAAACAAGCAAGGAATTTACACTAACCCTAACACCAATGGAACACTCTCACACACTAAGACACGAGAGAGGGAGAGAGAGAGAGAGAGAGAGATGTAAAGAATGAGGATGCAAGAGAGCTACACAAGACAAGCACAAAGCACAAAGCACACAGAGATGGAAAGCTTCTTCTTCTTCTTCACAGAAAAGAGAGTACAAAATGACCAAGTGCTAAAGCTGAAAAGTAGCATATATGTACATGCGGTCACTAAGTGTGAACTCGCTACAAGCGTACTAGGATGGCACTATAAGTGTAGTCCAACTGTAGAATCACTGGCAGAGATCCTCCGTGTCGGTCACCTAACGCGCCACTGAGTAAATGCCGTAAGCGGCCAAGACCCGTAGTGGATGCCAGCTCAAGGTGTAGAGCTCGACATCTCAACACTCCCCCTCGAGCTCTGCATGTCGCAGAGTCCAAGCATAGTTCGGAAACGTCGAAGCTTCTCAGCTCCGAGGGCCTTGGTAAAGATATCCGCTATCTGCTCCTCTGTGCTGACGTAGACCAAGTCGATGTCGCCCGCCAACACTCGCTCTCGAACGTAGTGGTAATGGACCTCTATGTGTTTGGTCCTGGCATGGAACACTGGGTTCCTAGCCAACTGCATGCTGCTGAGGTTGTCACAATGGATGAAAATTTGCTGGTCCACCTGCACTCCCAAGTCCTCAAGTAATGTGTGTAGCCAAGCTACCTCGCACGCCGCAACTGCTGCACCTCTGTACTCGGCCTCTGTGCTCGATAAAGCAACCGTAGGCTGCTTTTTGCTGCTCCAAGTAACAGCAGCACTCCCAAAAGAGAACACGAAGCCACTCGTAGATCTCCTATCAACAATGCTACCTGCCCAATCTGCATCTGTATACCCATACAATGCTAATGGTGCATCTGCTGCATAGAACAATGCGTAGTCAAGAGTACCTTGCACATACCTAAGTGTGTGTCGTACTCCATCCAAATGTGGCTTCCTCGGAAGTTGCATGAATTGACTCTCCAAGCCTACTGTGTAGCTCAAGTCTGGCCTCGTGATAGTCAAGTAGATTAGACTACTCACAATCTTCCTGTACATGTTGACATCCTCAACAACATCACCCTTCTCTGCACTCAGCTTTGCATTCACATCTAAGGGAATAGAAATTGGCTTACAATCAGCCATACCATACTTTGACAACATGTCCAAAGCATACTGTCTCTGTGATAGCCATACACCCTCTGGAGTCCTGATCACTTCAATGCCAAGAAAGTAGCGCAACTCGCCTAAATCTTTCATTTCAAACTCCTGTTTGAGAAGACCCTTCACATGGTCAATCTCCATAGCATTGTCACCAACAATAATAAGGTCATCTACATATATGGTAATGACCACAATCCCCACATCACTCTCACGTACATAGAGTGAATGATCAGCATGAGCTCTCCTGAAACCAATACTGACAAGATACTTGGCAATCCTGTCATACCATGCTCTAGAGCCCTGCTTCAAACCATACAAAGCTTTGAGAAGTCTGCATACATAATCTGGGTAACCTGGATCGACATAACCAGGTGGCTGATCCATATACACTTCCTCTTGCAACTCACCATTCAAGAAGGCATTCTTTACATCCATTTGATGCATAATCCATCCTCTAGATGCAGCCACTGCTATGACAGCTCTCACTGTCGTCATCTTTGCCACTGGAGCAAAGGTCTCCTCATAGTCTATGCCATACGTCTGTGCATAACCCTTTGCGACCAGCCTTGCCTTGTGACGCTCAATGTTACCATCAGCCTTATGCTTGGTTTTATACACCCATTTGTAGCCAATAGCTTTCTTGCCACTTGGCAATGGCACCAACTCCCATGTGTCATTTGCTTCCAATGCAGCCATCTCTTCATTCATTGCATCATCCCAATGCACATTTCCAACTGCATCCTCAAAATATGTGGGCTCCACATCCTGTATCACCTTAGCCATGTAGGCTTGGTGATGCGCTAGATACCCATCATAAGTCAATTTCTGAACTGGATTTTTGACTCTATTAGATCTGCGCGGTCCTGGGTCACTCCTTTGCCCTCTAGCATCTTCTTGTACTTTCCTTACACCAGGTGTCCTGACAGCCGGAATTCCAAATTCCTCATCAAGACTTTGTTCAGAACCATCTGAATCCATGTCTACATGTGAAAAACCTGATGATGCATCAACCATAAAGGGAGGTTCATCAACCTTTTCCTTTCCTTTTCGTGATACATTCCCTGTACCTGTTGGTGGAGTAACCTGCGTACGTAGTCTACCATTCCATGGTTTCTCAATAGAGCCACGAGAAGAGGACTCTTGTGGTCCACTCAAAACCTGTGACTGTGGCCTCACATTTTGTACAACCACATCATCTTTTACATCAGCCCCAATAGTGCCATGTGCATTGCTGTACCAGCTGCTCATCTCATCAAAGACTACATCTCTGCTCACTCGTAATTCTCGTGTAGTAGGATTGTAGCACCTGTACCCTTTTGTTCAAGGGAATATCCCACAAGAATACATTTCTCTGCTTTAGGATCCAATTTCCTACGCAACTCATCTGGTACATGCACGTAAGCTATGCAGCCAAACACTTTCAAGTGTGCCAAATCAGGCTTTGTACCTGTAAACTTTTCCTCAGGTGTTACATCATGCACCGCAGCTGTAGGTGTCCTGTTCATAATGTACACAGCTGTATTTACAGCTTCAGCCAGAAATGTTGAGGCATGTTCTTCTCATTCATCAATGCACGTGCAACCTCTGCAATGTGCCTGTTTTTCCTTTCTGCGACCCCATTCTGCTGTGGAGTATATCTGCATGTAAACTGCCTGTGTATACCATGCATTCACAGAAAATATGAAAAATCATTGGAGAAGTACTCTCCCCCTCCATCTGACCTCAATGTCTTGATTTGCATATCTGTCTCCTTCTCAATCATGACTTTGAAGTCTTGAAAGTGACCAAACACTTCACTTTTGTTACGCATGAAGTAGACCCATACTTTCCTTGTATGGTCATCAATGAAAGAGACATAATACCTGCAACCATGTATACTTGCAGTATCGGTTGGACCCCAAACATTTGTGTGCACCACCTCAAGTGGCCTTTTACATACATTGCGCTCATGTGGAAATGAGCCCTTTGACTGTTTTCCAAACTGGCATGCTGCACACACTTTATGCATACCATCCACCTTGAATTTGGACAAACCTTTTACAATCTGTTTTGATTGCATGCTGCCCAATCTCTGCTCATTGACATGGCCAATGCGTTTGTGCCAAATGTCAACATCAGCCACAACACCTGTGCCCTGTGCAAATAATGCAGCTTTTACCTCAGGCATGTCTACATTCAGCGTAAACATTCTGCCCACACATTTGCCCTCTGTGATCAGCTTACAGCCATTCTGGAAATCTTCTACATAACAGCCATTTGGATTGAAGCGAACCTGCAAACCCTGCTCAACCATTTGTCCAACAGAAACAAGATTCTTTGTAATGTTTGGGACATGAAGTACATCTGCTAAGTACTTTGATTTCCCACTCTTCGTATTTAGAGGTATGTCCCCTACATGAGCAATGGGGTGAGCTGTGTCATCTCCTGTCTGCACATAGCCTGACACATCTGGTTTGCGCATATCTCTAAACCACTCTCCACGAGACGTCATGTGATTAGAGGCACCTGAATCCACATACCAAACATCATCTTCGGTGGAATTCTCTGCAGTCATTGTATTCATTACATGCTGCATAACAAACATGCGCTCGTTTTTGCTGTCATCTGCATCTCTGCTAGTAGATGCATAGTTGCCCTGTTCTCTCTTTCTACTTGCTTTTCCCTTTGGACAGTCACGTGACATATGACCTCTTTCACCACAAGTCCAACATTCTCTACTATCTGGAGTATGTTGCTGCATGCTTGATCCTGCACCACGACCTCTTTGACTCCCCCTGCCTTGAGACTGGTTTCCCCTGCCACCTGTATTGTTTTGATTTGATTGACCTTCCAGAAATTGGCCCCTGCAACCCCTTGGGCCTCGACCACGACCTCTACCTCTACCTCTGTTGGAGTTAGAATAGAAGGCCTGTTCAGAATTATTTCTACCATGAGAAGAAGATGTGTCAAGGTTCTTCTCCTCAAGAATAAGCATAGAAATCAAATCTTGGAACACGGGGATGTCGTCTCTTGTATTCATGGAAGACCTAAAATGTACATACTCATCTCCTAGACCATCCAAGCATGCACGGACAATGTCATCGTCTTCCACTGAGACTTTAATAGATCCAAGAGCCTCAATGATGCTCTTGATCTTCAAAGCATAATCATTGATGGAGAGGTTGTTCCTCTTAACCTGATTTAGCTCCGACTTTAGTTGAAGCTTTCTGGCCTTGGTGTTCACCTCGAACACTCTGCCTAATTTTTTCCATGCAATGGCGGGGGTTTCAACATCCTGTAGATAGCCCATCATGCCATCTGTGATGCTCATAGAAAGCCAATACATCACTTTGCTCTGGCCTTGTTGCCAGTCCCTCAAAGCTTTCCTTTGTTCTGCTGTAGCATTTGCCTCGGGAATCTCTGGTTCCTTTTCATTGTCTCCTTCTACATAGTCCCAATAACCTTTTCCTTTTAGGAAATTTGTTATTCTGAACTTCCATGCAGGGTAGTTATTTTTCTCAAGCTTCTCAGTAACAATCTGACTGAAATTGTCAGACATCTTGAAGAACTAAGACAAAATAGCTGCAATCTGCAAAAACCTGCAAATCTGCTGAACCTGCTATCGTGGTTCCTGTAACGCTTTCTACACTCAACGAGTGTCCATAATCAAGCGTACATACAACTACTATACTTGTACAGTAAATCTCTGTATACTGCACTCTGGTCGTGGATTGGGAACGAAGGGATTGTGATGCTCTTGCTCTCTTAGCCTCTCTTGCCTGCACCAGGCTCTGATACCATGTAAAGAATGAGGATGCAAGAGAGCTACACAAGACAAGCACAAAGCACAAAGCACACAGAGATGGAAAGCTTCTTCTTCTTCTTCACAGAAAAGAGAGTACAAAATGACTAAGTGCTAAAGCTGAAAAGTAGCACACATGTACATGCGGTCACTAAGTGTGAACTCGCTAGAAGCGTACTAGGCTGGCACTATAAGTGTAGTCCAGCTGTAGAATCACTGGCAGAGATCCTCCGTGTCGGTCACCTAACGCGCCAGTGAGTAAATGCCGTAAGCGGCCAAGACCCGTAGTGGATGCCAGCTCAAGGTGTAGAGCTCGACATCTCAACAAGAGAGGGAGAGGGAGAGAGATAGTGCTCGGGCTGCTTTGAAACGTATCGGCAATGATCAAGCAAACACAACTATATATTTAAGAAAGAGAGAGAAAGGGGGAGGGGGTGCTTGTTGCATTAATACCTTCTTACAAATCTGTCATGACAAATCAAAGTGAGATTAGTATTTGTTCAACATAGCTTGCGTAAATTTCACCACAACACATCACAAGAAAAGCCACCCCAATCACTGTCTTAAGGCCAGGGGAGTCCTCTCCACCCTGTCGCCCTCTTACAGTAAGTGGGATTTATGGCTAGATTGATGACAACACCAGAGACAAGCTATCAAGAACTTAACAAAAAACACCAAGACACTTACGCATCATTGTTGTCCATTACTTCACGTTGGAATGGAGACAAAGTATCCAAGCTTAGTCCAAATCCACCCTCCTTGATTCAGCAAATGTTGGGCTTACACTAGTAGGAGAAATGATAGATTTCCTACTCTCAATTGAATGATCACTCTCTCTCTTACAATGGCATATAGTTCCCTTGCTAATCCCCTATTACAACACATGCACATGCATAAGACAATGAGCTTCCACTCAAGAGCTCCTTCTAGAGAGGTTGAGCTTGGCTTCTCAAGCTATAGCATAGTGATCTTGCTTATGGCTCCCCCCTTTTGTGCTAGCTACACCCTCCTTTTATAGCAATTTTGAAGGCTAGGGTTACTCCTCTAACCATGGTTGGGTTAGATTTTCAGCAATTTATCTAATTTCTTTTGCTTGGAATTATCAAGAAGTTAGTGGGGAAAGAGAGAGGAGAGAAATGGAGGTGATAGGACTTTTCATAGTGGGTTAGTGTTAGTAGAGTTAGTATTAATTTACAAATGGAATTGGATATTTACAATGGGAGTATCCATGTAGGATACAAATAAGGAAGAAAAACTCTTAAGAGGTAAGAAAAGGTGGATTTCTTACAAGGTTGATGCTCCAAGTGTCTTGAGTAGGGCCAATTTTGACGCTTGTTGACGGTCCACTAGCTTTGACGGTACATTTTTTCTCCACTCTTGACCTTCCTTGAGAGACAAGGTAATTGAAGCTGAGTAATCAACCACCATGATGCTGTCTTTTAAGAGAAGAGGCTGAATTTTGTGGTTTTTTGATAGATATGGGTAATTTGGAGGAGGAAAAATGAGACTAGGTGGTCAATTTTGGAATGGAATTGTGTGTGGGAGGTATGAGTTCACCATGGTTTCTCTTATTCTTCAAGGTTGAGGAGAAGGTGAGTAGTGTGCAGAGAGGAGTGGTGAGAGAGATGGGGATGATGAGTGGAGAAGTGTGTGTGAAAGAGGAAAATGATAAAGTGGAAGAGAGAGTGTGGCTGCATAGCATGGAAAAACTGGGGTCCACTAAAAAAATCATAGCTCACAGCTCGTAGCTCAAAAAAATATGAAAAAATTTGAGGCAAAAGTTCAGCCCACCAGCTACAACTTTTGTTTGTATCACCTTTTCAAATTCGGAGAGCAAGTGAACTTTAAAAATTCAGCAAAACCGACCGTTTTTTTCCACTGCAAAGGTCCTTGTGGGGTCCTTCTTTGGATGATTCTTTTGAATACCTCCAAGAGTGAGCCCTCCATAGTGCATGTATGCATGCCACCTACCCTTGACCTTATTTGGTAGGTCTATAATTGAAGATATTGTTGAGATTAGGATATAAGTGAATAGTACAACTAAGAAAATCAAATATTGAGGGGTCTAAAAAATATGTACATGTCAAATATAAATAATATAAGTGGAAAAAATATAAAGGGGTCAAAAGAAAGCTCTCATTATGAGGCTACCATAAAAAGATAAATATTTTTGGTGTTCTAATTTTTTAGAAAAAAACAAAATAGATGTAGGAAGGGAAAAATCAAAATAGTGAAAAAATATACACATAAATAAAACTAGTTTTTTTGGATTTTTGTTGGGGTGGAGTTACACCAAATATAAGAGAAGCTTACATGAAAATATTTCTATATGGAATAAAGAGTATGAAAAATGGTAAGAAAAAATTGTGGTAATGGTGAGGCAATGTACAGAGTATAAATAACACACACCTAGGTAGAAATATTTAAATAAATACCAAAATAATTATGAAAAAATCTTTTATTTAGGCCCTATATACAAAGAAATATTTACACACAAAGAGGCCATAATATACTTTATTTTTTTATTTTTTTTATTTTTTATTTTTGGCTCAACTAGCCCAGTGACTAGCTAGTTGAGGGTTTTTAAGAAGATATGGGAAAAGCCCCCTAACTCACACACGCCTATGTACAGTGAAATGGTAGGGATAGCCATAGCGTTTGGGTGATTTTGGTAGGGTGAGGTAACTCACTGTGGCAATTACAAAGAGCCGAAAAACGGCTATCAGTATTAGTAGGGTCTCCTTCAAGTTCTATGTGTTTCGAGATTGTTTGATGGGTGTTCAGCTCTAGAAAGCATTGTAGGAAGTTTCCTCTAATGCACTCTTGAAGGCTGTGACCTAAACAATTGGTAGAGACCTCTGTAGGAATTAGTTAGGAGTTGGTCGAGTGTAGGTTGACACCTTATGCTTGCTTCCACGCGCCTGTGGGTCAAGCTTCGTCCTTAGCTGACATTATATGCTAGGTGAGTTCTTGTTGTGCTGACGTCCGTCGCGGCGTATCCGTCCAACACACACACACACACACACACACACACACACACACACACACACACACAGAGAGAGAGAGAGAGAGAGAGAGAGAGAGAGAGAGAGAGAGAGAGAGAGAGAGAGAGAGAGAGAGAGAGAGAGAGAGAAAGTGGCATGCCGTGGTGGTAGAGAGGTAGCGAGAGGAGGTGGTGCAACCTACTTGGTGCGTTCTCTAAGACGACTCAATGATTGTGGATACTTACGACCAAGAGCGTGCATACATGTGTGCATCGACCATTGGAGTCGAGAGATGGATGTGGTTCCCTTCGCATGATGCAACTCCCAAGGAAAACCCAACATACAAGCCCCCTCCCCGTGATGATGATAGTGTCAATCCTTCCCACTACACTCTACCAAATGCTTGGCTCCTCATGAATTGCCCCCCCCGATAGTGACCTCTGAGTGCCAGTTTATAGGTGTTGGCTGCTTGGATAATGGTAATCCCAGTGTGGTTAGGGTAAGCTTAATCGGGGAGACAAAGCAAGTGGTGGGCCCGGTGTGGTTGACCCTTGCTTTGTTTTGGGAGGTTATTAAAAGATGGGAATCTCTAGGTGGGCCTTTGTGACCATCACCTAGAGAGAGGATGTTTACAAAAAATGGAAATTTACAATGGCTCGGGTGAAAACTAAAGATAATGATAAAAATAACCTATAAATTACTGGGATGGCTTCGTGGTTGCGTGTGGTCGGCGAATGGTGTGTTGCTTGTGCGTCGGTGTCGAGCGTACTTCTTTTCGGAGTCGGTCGAGGCATGCCTTCGGCGCATTTTCTCTTTTTGTTGTTGGCGGCGCGTGCTTTGGATCCTTCTTCTTTATTCGTCGGTGTCGTAGTCCTTTCTCCTCCTTTGTATTTTCTTTGGTGCGGTGCGTATATGCATGTGTGTGTGTATGTATATGTATGTGTGTGCAAAAAACGTGCGTGGGAAGGGGCTTTTTATATATATATATATATATATATAATATATATAGATAGTTTTTTGTCTTTTTTTTTTGTTGATGGCGGATGGCCTGCTTTCTACTGCGCGAGGCGGAGTGGGGGGGGGAATGGGGTAGCGGTAGAGAGAGTGTGTGTACAGTGTGCGTGTGTGTGTGTGTGTGGGTGTGTGTATATTGTGTGTGTGTGTATGGATGGCCTGCTGCGGTGCGTGAGCGCCCGGGTGGGATAGGGGGTGGTCCTGCGGACTGAGCGCACAGCGCCGAAGGGAGAGAGGGGAGGAGGGGGGGGTGATTGTGTGTGTGTGTGTGTGTATGGTGAGAGAGAGAGAGAGAGAGAGAGAGAGAGAGAGAGAGAGAGAGAGAGAGAGTGGTCCTATTGCCGTTGTCCGTGAGAAGGAGAGAGAGAGAGAGAGATTTCCTCATGCGTGGCCTAAGCGCCCGAGTGAGAGAGAGAGCGGTGTCCGCGGATGAGAGAGAGAGAGAGAGAGAGAGAGAGAGAGAGAGAGAGAGAGAGAGAGAGAGAGAGAGAGAGAGAGATGAGGGAGAGGGAGGGGTGAGGCTTGGGAGTGGGGTAGGGGAGATGTGTAGGTGAGAGAGAGAGAGGGGGAGTGAGGGGGGGGGGGGGGTTCTACTGTCTTGCATGGGAGCTTGAGGACAAGGGGAGGGAAACAAGTCAATGGGTGGGAGTGAGGGAATATATCAGCGGGCCAAGAGGGGGGGGGAATGAGGCCGAGGGAAGGTGAGGCGAGCGGGTGGGGAAGAGGGTGAGGGGTCGGGGAAGGAATATTTGCGGGCCAAAAAAAAGGGGGGGGGGGGTTCCATGCGTCTCACACTGAGGGAGCACAAGAGAGGGGTCGGGGGGTGTTTTCAAAGCTTCCGCCTGCCCGGGGTGTTTGAGAGTGGGGGTAAATTGGGAGAGAGGATATTAGGGGGGGGGGGGTATGTAGGGAAAATGAGGGGGGGAGAGAGAGAGAGAGAGAGAGAGAGAGAGAGAGAGAGAGAGAGAGAGAGAGAGAGAGAGAGGGTGTGTTATTTATCCAATGCCCATCGGGTGGGAGGGGGAATAAGCTACGGGGGGGTACTGAGAGTTGGGGGGGGAGGGTGAAATGAGTTTTTTTTTCTTTTTTTCTTTGATTTTCGAATGTCGGCTATCATTAGACCTCTCCCTTTGGCTAGAGGCATTCATGCTTCTAGCCCTTCTTCTGCTTCTTTAGCTATAGAGTTAGAGGGTTCTCCCTCCTCTGGAATGTCTAGCACGAATTCTGGGTCAAACCTAAGAAAATACCCTTTTAGCCTCCATCCATTGACCCTAGTCTTGTGAATTCTCCCATCTACTTCCATCAGCTTATAGTTGCCGTTTTCATAGCATTTCTTGATGATGAATGGCCCTTCCCATCTAGGTTGAAATTTCTTATCCTTCCTAGTGTCAAATCTGTTGTCGTATCGCAGAACTAACATGCCTTTTTCCAGACCTTTTTGTTTAAGCCCTTGATTGAAAGTGAGCCAAAGTCGCTCTACCTATGCTGCATAGTGATTGATTGTGTCTTCCCTATCCAGTTGGAGTCTCTCTAGATCCAAGATGTGGTTTCAGAGGTTACAATTGGACGGTGTGTCTGGCTAGCCAAGACTCATAAGCTGGCTATTTGTACCTCAATGGATAGAATTGCCTCCTTCCCATAAACTAGATGGAAAGGAGTGAAACCTAGTGATGTTCGGAACGTTGTTCTGTAGGCCCAAAAAGCTGCCATGAGATGTTTATCCCAGTCCCTTGTGTGGTTGTTCACCTGTTTTGTGATGATTTTGCAAATCATTCCATTTACCTTTTCTACCAGACCATTGCATTGTGGGTAGTATGGTGTGGAATGCCTAGTGTGATGCCTAGCTTCTTCATCAGTTCTCCCACCAAATCACCTCTGAATCCTGGTCCTCTATCTAATATTATCTCAAGAGGAGTGCCAAAATGGCAAACGATATGATCAAAACTGAACTTTTGCCACCTCTTGGGCTGTAATGCGGGTAGTGGCCATTGCTTCTACCCATCGAGTCATGTAGTCTACACCCACTATGATGTATAGTTTACCTGATTGGGCCCTTGGTAAAGGACCGATTGCATCTATTCCCCATTTCTCAAAAGGACCATATGAAATGATATGGGTTTGTGGCTCGTAGGTTAACGTGCGATCACTGGCCACTTGACAAGCCTTACATGTTTTACACCAATGGAGTACATCCCTATTCAAACTAGGCCAAAAGTATCCTCCTGCCTGTAGAATCTTCCTACTGGTGATATGTAGAGCAAAATGACCGCCGCAGACGCCGTCATGGCAACTTGAAATTACCTCTGTGATTTCACTGGAGGTTGGCACCCGCCTGAGAATTTTATCTTTGCCCTTACAATACAAGTGGTCATCTATAAGGCGGTACCTAGTAGCCTTCCTTACTAGCCATTGTTTTTGGCCTTTGGTGTGTCCTGTTGGACATTCTCCTGTATCTACAAAACTGATGATATCAGGCATAGCATCACTACCTTGGAAGAGGGGTAGTTTTAATTTGATTGCTCCTACGGGCATCTGCCTCTTGATTTTCTGCTCTAGGGACATGGAAGATTTTCACTGCTTCAAACTTCTTTAGGAGGTCTTTAACTTGGCGAAGTTGACCAAGTAAAACCTGATTTTTGCACTCTCAGGTGCCATTTATCTGCCTTATCAAAAGCAAAGCGTCGCCGAACACATTTAGGCATTGAATTCTTTGTGAAACACATTGTTCCAACCCAAGGATTAGGGCTGCATATTCTGCTTCATTGTTGGAGTGGGAGTGTAATAACTGCCCCATGGATAATACTCTTTCTTGCCGTTCATTGAAAATGACCACGCTTGCTGCAGACCGATCCATTGTTCTCTTGTATGCTCCGTCAAAGAAAAGAGAGTGAGCTCTCTCTAGCTTAGGACTTTCTATCACTGGTGTTCCTTCCTTTGCTTCCGTGTTGACCTTCAACTTCTTCTCATAATGGTGATGAGTGAGAATTCCCGCTAAACTAGCCCTGGTGGAGTTTTCTACTTGCATGGTGTAGTCAAACTCTTGTAGTCTAATTAACCACTTTGAGATCCTAGATGAGACATCCATGTGTCGCATTACATATGGGAAAACCTCCTCCATTGTCAGGATTACAAAGGGTCTAGGTAGGAGATAGGAGCGGAACTTTGTGGTAGCAAACATTAGTGCTAGAACCATGTGTTCTACTTCGGTAAATCCTTTTTCTTATGGGGTCATGACCCGACTAGAGAAGTAAATAGGGCGCATGAAAGAAGTTTTGGGATCCTTTTTCATTAGAAGTGCTCCTAGTGTATCATTTCCCACAGTAGGGTTCACATAAAATGGCTCGTCCCACGTAGGAGGTGAAATAGTGGGAAGCTTAGCTAGGATTTGCTTTACCTCAGTAAACTGCTGCTTGTTCTTTTCACTCCATGAGAAGACATCCCTCTGGGTGAGTCGTTGTAGAGGAAGGACCACTTGAGATAGCAGGTGAATGAACCTACTTAAGTATCTTACCTTCTGAAGGAAATAAACCAGCTCCTTGGCGGTGGTGAGTGATGATAAAGATACGAGAGCCTGAATCTTGCTAGGGTCAGCCTCGATTCCTTTTGCTGAAATTACATGACCAAGGAGAGTGACTTTGGTCTAACCAATGTGACACTTGTCCACGTTGAGTTGGCCACCCAAGGTTTGCAGCATGGTTAAACCATCATAGACTTTGCTTAAATGAAGGGCTCGTGAGCTATAAATGCAAAAATCATCTATGACAACCCGTATTGATGTTCCAAAGTAGGGTTGGAAGACAAAAGTTACATAGCGTTGAAATGTGGCCGGGGCGTTAGTGAGTCCAAACGGCATCACTCTGTAGGCAAAACATCCCCAAGGTGTGATGAAGGTTGTCTTCTTCTGATCCTCCTCCGCAATGCTAATCTGGAAGTATCGTGAGTAGCCATCGCATACTGTGTAGCGTTCGTGACTTGCCACTTCATTGAGTATTTCATCCTGGAATGGGAGGGGAAAGTGGTCCCTCTTCGTGGTTGTATTGAGAGGTTTATAATCCACACAGAATCTCCACTTACCATTTTTTTTTGGTGTGACTTGTTGAGATGTCGAGCTTTACATCTTGAGCTGGCATCCACTACGGGTCTTGGCTGCTTACTCACTGGCGTGTTAGGTGACCAACACGGAGGATATCTGCCAGTGATTCTATAGCTGGACTACACTTATAGTGCCAGCCTAGTACGCTTCTAGCGTGTTCACACTTAGTGATCGCATGTACATATGTGGTACTTTTCAGCTTTAGCACTTAGTCATTTTTGTACTCTCTTTTCTGTGCAAAGAAGAAGAAGTTTTCCATCTCTGTATGCTTTGTGCTTGTCTTGTGTAGCTCTCTTGCATCCTCATTCTTTACATGGTATCAGAGCCTAGTGCAGGAAATAGAGGCTAAGAGAGCAAGAGCATCACAATCTCTTCGTTCGCAATCCACGACCAGATGCCGAGTTACAAGTTTATGGGTATTTCGTACAAGTTTCTGAATAGGTCTCCAAAGTGAAGTACACAGAGATTTACTGTACAAGTACAGTGGTTGTATGTACACTTGATTGTGGACACTCGCTGAGTGTAGAAAGAGTTATAGGTACCACAATAGCAGGTTCAATAGATTTGTAGGTTTTTGCAGATTGCAGCTATTTTGTCTAAGTGCTTCAAGATGTCTGACGGTTTCAGTCAGATTGTCACTGAGAAGCTTGAGAAAAATAACTACCCTGCATGGAAGTTCAGAATAACTAATTTCCTAAAAGGAAAAGGTTATTGGGACTATGTAGAAGGAGACAATGAAAAGGAACCAGAGATTCCCGAGGCAAATGCTACAGAAGAACAAAGAAAAGCTTTGAGGGACTGGAAACAAGGCGAGAGCAAAGTGATGTATTGGATTTCTATGAGCATCACAGATGGCATGATGGGCTATCTACACGATGCTGAAACCTCCGCCATTGCATGGAAAAAATTAGGCAGAGTGTTCGAGGTGAACACCAAGGCCAGGAAGCTTCAACTAAAGTCGGAGCTAAATCAGGTTAAGAGGAACAACCTCTCCATCAATGATTATGCCTTGAAGATCAAGAGTATCATTGAGGCTCTTGGATCTATTAAAGTCTCAGTGGAAGACGATGACATTGTCCGTGCATGCTTGGATGGCCTAGGAGATGAGTATGCACATTTCAGGTCTTCCATGAATACAAGAGACGACATCCCCGTGTTCCAAGATTTGATTTCTATGCTTATTCTTGAGGAGAAGAACCTTGACACATCTTCTTCTCATGGCAGAAATAATTCTGAAGAGGCCTTCTATTCTAACTCCAACAGAGGTAGAGGTAGAGGTCGTGGTCGAGGCCCAAGTGGTTGCAGGGGCCAATTTCAAGAAGGTCAATCAAATCAAAACAATACAGGTGGCAGGGAAAACCAGTCTCAAGGCAGGGGGAGTCAAAGAGGTCGTAGTGCAGGATCAAACAGGCAGCAACATACTGCAGATAGCAGAGAATGTTGGAGTTGTGGTGAAAGAGGTCGCATGTCATGTGACTGTCCGAAGGGAAAAGCAAGTGGAAAGAGAGAACAGGGAAACTATGCATCTACTAGCAGAGATGCAGATGATAGCAAAAGCAAGCGCATGTTTGTTATGCAGCATGTAATGAATACAATGACTGTAGAGAATTCCACCCAAGATGATGTTTGGTATGTGGATTTAGGTGCCTCTAATCACATGACGTCTCGTGGAGAGTGGTTTAGAGATATGCGCAAACCAGATGTGTCAAGCTATGTGCAGACAGGAGATGACAGAACTCACCCCATTGCTCATGTAGGGGACATACCCCTAAATACAAAGAGTGGGAAATCAAAGTACTTAGCAGATGTACTTCATGTCCCAAACATTACAAAGAATCTTGTTTCTGTTGGACAAATGGTTGAGAAGGGTTTGCAGGTTCGCTTCAATCCGAATGGTTGTTATGCAGAAGATTTCCACAATGGCTGTAAGCTGATCACAGAGGGCAAATGTGTGGGCAGAATGTTTACGTTGAATGTAGACATGCCTGAGGTAAAAGCTGCATTATTTGCACAGAGCACAGGTGTTGTGTCTGATGTTGACATTTGGCACAAATGCATTGGCCATGTCAATGAGCAGAGATTGCGCAGCATGCAATCAAAACAGATTGTAAAAGGTTTGTCCAAATTCAAGATGGATGGTATGCATAAAGTGTGTGGAACATGCAAGTTTGGAAAACAGTCAAAGGGCTCATTTCCACATGAGCACAATGTATGTAAAAAGCCACTTGAGGTGGTGCACACAGATGTTTGGGGTCCAACCGATACTGCAAGTATACATGGTTGCAGGTATTATGTCTCTTTCATTGATGACCATACAAGGAAAGTATGGGTCTACTTCATGCGTAACAAAAGTGAAGTGTTTGGTCACTTTCAAGACTTCAAAGTCATGATTGAGAAGGAGACAGATATGCAAATCAAGACATTGAGGTCAGATGGAGGGGGAGAGTACTTCTCCAATGATTTTTCAGATTTTCTGCGAATGCATGGTATACGCAGACAGTTTACATGCAGATATACTCCACAGCAAAATGGGGTCGCAGAAAGGAAAAGCAGGCACATTGCAGAGGTTTCACGTGCATTGATGAATGAGAAGAACATGCCTCATCATTTCTGGGCTGAAGCTGTAAATACAGTTGTGTACATTATGAACAGGACACCTACAGCTGCGGTGCATGATGTAGCACCTGAGGAAAAGTTTACAGTTACAAAGCCAGATTTGGCACACTTGAAAGTGTTTGTCTGCATAGCTTACGTGCATGTACCAGATGAGTTGCGTAGGAAATTGGATCCTAAAGCAGAGAAATGTATTCTTGTGGGATATTCCCTTGAACAAAAGGGGTACAGGTGCTACAATCCTACTACACGAGAATTACAAGTGAGCAGAGATGTAGTCTTTGATGAGATGAGCAACTGGTACAGTAATGCACATGGCACTATTGGGGCTGATGTAAAAGATGATGTGGTTGTACAAAATGTGAGGCCACAGTCACAGGTTTTGAGTGGACCACAAGAGTCCTCTTCTCGTGGCTCTTTTGAGAAGCCATGGAATGGTGGACTACGTACGCAGGTTACTCCACCAGCAGGTACAGGGAATGTATCACGAAAAGGAAAGGAAAAGGTTGATGAACCTCCCTTTATGGCTGATGCATCATCAGGCTTTTCACATATAGACATGGATTCAAATGGTTCTGAACAAAGTCTTGATGAGGAATTTGGAATTCCGGTTGTCAGGACACCTGGTGTAAGGAAAGTACAAGAAGATGCTAGAGGTCAAAGGAGTGACCCAGGACCACGCAGATCTAACAGAGTCAAAAATCCAGTTCAGAAATTGACTTATGATGGGTATCTAGCGCATCACCAAGCCTACATGGCTAAGATGATACAGGATGTGGAGCCCACATGTTTTGAGGATGCAGTTGGAAATGTGCATTGGGATGATGCAACAAATGAAGAGATGGCTACATTGGAAGCAAACGACACATGGGAGTTGGTGCCATTGCCAAGTGGCAAGAAAGCTATTGGTTGGAAATGGGTGTATAAAACCAAGCATAAGGCTAATGGTAACATTGAGCGTCACAAGGCAAGGCTGGTCGCAAAGGGTTATGCACAGACGTATGGCATAGACTATGAGGAGACCTTTGCTCCAGTGGCAAAGATGACGACTCTGAGAGATGTCATAGAATTGGCTGCATCTAGAGGATGGATTATGCATCAAATGGATGTAAAGAATGCCTTCTTGAATGGTGAGTTGCAAGAGGAAGTGTATATGGATCAGCCACCTGGTTATGTCGATCCAAGTTACCCAAATTATGTATGCAGGCTTCTCAAAGCCTTGTATGGTTTGAAGCAGGGCTCTAGAGCATGGTATGACAGGATTGCCAAGTATCTTGTCAGTATTGGTTTTAGGAGAGCTCATGCTGATCATTCACTCTATGTACGTGAGAGTGATATGGGGATTGTGGTCATTACCATATATGTAGATGACCTTATTATTGTGGGTGACAATGCTATGGAGATTGACCATGTGAAGGGTCTTCTCAAACAGGAGTTTGAAATGAAAGATTTGGGCGAGTTGCGCTACTTTCTTGGCATTGAGGTGATCAGGACTCCAGAGGGTGTATGGTTGTCACAGAGACAGTATGCTTTGGACATGTTGTCAAAGTATGGTATGGCTGATTGTAAGACAATTTCTATTCCCTTGGATGTGAATGCAAAGCTGAGTGCAGAGAAGGGTGATGTTGTTGAGGATGTCAAGATGTACAGGAAGATTGTGGGTAGTCTAATTTACTTGACTATCACGAGGCCAGACTTGAGCTACACAGTAGGCTTGGAGAGTTAGTTCATGCAGCTTCTGAGGAAGCCACATTTGGATGGAGTACGACGTACACTTCGGTATGTGCAAGGGACTCTTGACTACGCATTGTTCTATGCAGCAGATGCGCCATTAGCATTGTATGGGTATACTGATGCAGATTGGGCACGTAGCATTGTTGATAGGAGATCTACGAGTGGCTTCATGTTCTCTTTTGGGAGTGCTGCTGTTACTTGGAGCAGCAAAAAGCAGCCTACGGTTGCTTTATCGAGCACAGAGGCCCAGTACAGAGGTGCAACAGTTGTGGCATGCGAGGTAGCTTGGCTACACACATTACTTGAGGACTTGGGAGTGCACGTGGACCAACAGATTTTCATCCATTGTGACAACCTCAGCAGCATGCAGTTGGGTAGGAACCCATTGTTCCATGCCAGGACCAAGCACATAGAGGTCCATTACCACTACGTTCGAGAGCGAATATTGGTGGGCGACATCGACTTGGTCTACGTCAGCACAGAGGAGCAGATAGCGGATATCTTTACCAAGGCCCTCAGAGGTAAGAAGCTTCAACGTTTCCGGACTATGCTTGGACTCTGCGACATGCAGAGCTCGAGGGGGATTGTTGAGATGTCGAGCTCTACATCTTGAGCTGGTATCCACTACGGGTCTTGGCCGCTTACGGCATTTACTCACTGGCACGTTAGGTGACCGACACGGAGGATCTCTGCGAGTGATTCTACAGCTGGACTACACTTATAGTGCTAGCCTAGTACGCTTCTAGCATGTTCACACTTAGTGACCGCATGTACATATGTGCTACTTTTCAGCTTTAGCACTTAGTCATTTTTGTACTCTCTTTTCTGTGCGAAGAAGAAGAAGTTTTCCATCTCTGTGTGCTTTGTGCTTGTCTTGTGTAGCTCTCTTGCATCCTCATTCTTTACATGACTACTACTGGGGAGACCCATTCTGTGTCTTACAGGATAGATGAAACCTGCTTGTAGCAAACTTCTCACTTCTTTAAGCAATGCCTCTTGTTGGATTACTCCAAGTCTTCTAAGCTTTTGTACTACGGGTTTGCTGCCTTCCTTGAGCTTTATGTGGTGTTGCACTACTGTAATTCATGTGATCTTATCATAGCCATCAATGAACAAAGTAGTGAAGTTACCTAACATGGAGACGCACTCCTTCCTTTCTTCATTGGTTGACTCATTTGAGAGCATTTTTTGTAGCTTACCTGCATCCTCCAAGGACTGCATACCTGATGATCCCTCTTGGTTTGCCGAAGTTGCTTCAGATTGTGTTAATTTGTTTGGGTCTTTAAGAATGACTCCCATTACTTCGATGCTACTGTCACTTCCGTCGGTGGTGGTCGTCTCTTCTCCGGAGGTAGACGAGTAGTCGCTGGTGGACTCGTCTTCTGAAGCCTCCAAGATCATGTTGCGCTGCTTTCCAGTCTTCATGTCGTAGAATATGGACTTCCCTTTAGCATCCTTCATCTGGATCATCCCAGTGCGTCAGTCTTATTTAGCTTCCATAGCCATAAGCCAAGGCCTTCCAAGAATGATGGGGTATCCCTCCCCTTTGTGTGGCATGACAAGATGTCTACCTCCACTTCTCTATTGAATGCTTTTACTTTGACCGCATTTACAATGCCTACGCATTTCACTCTTACATTGTTTGCCATCTTGGCTCGCCTACTTACCTCTAGACCTAGATGGTGCATCATCTTTTCACTCATGACGCATATTTTCATGCCACCATCTATGTAGACGTTTGCAATCCGTTGCCCCTTGATGTGAGCGTCCATGGTTGGCAGGATGTCGTCGAGATCCCTCCTAGAGATAGCCCCAGCTATCCTAGGTCTTGATTTCCTGGTACTTACCATTTTCGTCCATTGCCTCCTCATTCTGGGTGCAAGGTGGAGTAATTGGGCCCAACTTATCTTCGGGCCCTGCATTAACACATCCTGGACTAAGTCATAGGGTTTTGCATACTCACCTAGTGAGAAGTCCATGATGTCTATCTTCCGTCGCGGTTTAGCTTCTTGCTTGCTAGACTCGGCCTTCCCTTTCATCTTCTCTTCTCTTTGAGATGCCTCCTCGTGCCTCGCACGCTTCACTCCCATAGCATCCACTTCTTCTACCTTCGCTTTTCCTTTGTGCTTCTCTCGAGCTGACTCTTCTACCTTCGCCTTCCCTTTAGCCTCCAAGCTAATAACACTCACTACTTGGTTCATAGCACGTGGTGGGGGTAGTGGCGTAATGAGAGGTTCAGGTGGTGGTTGCTGTTGTACAGGTGGTCGAAGGATTTGGACCATTGGGATTGGTCCTGGCTGCCTAGGTGGTGGTGGTCTTGCTCTCGGCGGAGAGATCTGATTCTGTCTCCCCCCTCTATTGAAATCCTGCCTCCTTGGGTGTGGGCAGTAGTACATTCCATGGCCATCTTCCCCGCATTTGTAACAGTGGTACTCTAGGTTCTGCCTTCGTTGTCCCCTTCCTTGTTCTAGGTTTCTGCCAGATGCATGCCCTTGCTGCACCAGATGCACAGATAAACTCTCTAGTTGGGTGGTGATGCGACTCAGCAGGTCTTGCTGTTCTTCTGATGTCTCTTGCGGTTGGACTTTATGATTGGCTGTTGCAGCCACTGGGGTTGGTCGGGCTGAGCTTGTTTCCTCTGACTCGTTTACTCTTGCTTGCATTCGCAGCTTCTTATCTTTAAGGCGGGCTACTGCGACTGCCAACTCATATGTTGCAAGAAACCTTCCCTTCACCTTCTCTCTAAGCGGCGACCATAGACCAACAATGAAACGGTCCTTCTTTAGGAAATTGGGCACTCCTTCACCTTCGTCCAGTGTGGCAACCCATCTCTCCCACAAGTCCACAAACTTTGACTCGTAGGTGGCATACTCCAGCAAGCCTCCCTGCTTTAATTCTGTCAGTAGCTGCCATAGCTTCTCCGAGGTTGTGCCTCCACCAAACCTCTTTACAAAACTAGCCCTTAACACATCCCATGCATTCTTGGTAGCCTGGGGCAATGCATTATACCAGGACTTGGCCTCTACTTTCATCAGTAGAGGAAAAATTCTAAGTCGTGAAACGTCGTCATCTTTGTTGGAGACGACACATGCAATGTCGAAATCATCCAAAATGTCGGTGGTGAGATCCTCTCCCTTCTTTCCACTAAACGTGGGGAAAGAAACACTTGCCATGGTGGTGACTCAGGAAATTACAAACCTTTTTTTTTCTTTTCTTTTCTTTTACATCAACAGTAGCGGCTTTTTACAGGGGTGGGTGGATAGGTCAAAACAGGATAAAAATAGAGACATTAAAGGAATGATGGTAATCTAATATGGGGAGAATGATAGGGTTCGGGGAATTGAGGATGTCTCATAGTACTGCCGCACCGAATAGGTAAACGATCTTCTGTTGGTAGAAGACTTTCCTATCTACATAGATATTCACATGCATATGCTGCAAGAATCTGAACAGGAATGCCGTCGGCCCGTTTTTCATCATGCACAGAGGGTGGAATACTTACTTATACTCTTATCGTGCCAGTGCTGATGAGTCGTCACATCCACAAGAGGTCATCGCCTTTCATGGGCTCCACCTTTCCTTCGTTGCTCAGCACGTACGGGGTGATGGCGACGCGTCTGACCACTCCCAGCCTCTTGGCTAATAGCAATTGCAGGTAATTTCCATCATCGGCGTGTTGCATGAACTCTACTCCATTTAGTTGCAACTCGTCTCTAGCCCACTAGGTTTCTCCCTGTGGTAGAGAGCTTCTTCAGGATAAGTTGTACAGGGAGAGGAGGAAGGTCCTCCACTCACTTCCCAAAACAGCGAGAGCAGTAGCCGAACCACTCTTCTCTA